>NC_132912.1:32758789-33091012 GCF_047675955.1 Chlorocebus sabaeus
AATGTGGACACATTTCATGACACACTATTATAAATCACATTTCATTAAAGTATAACCAGTTTGATCAGAAAACTATGAATATTGTCAAGCTCACAATGGCAGATGCAGATTTTCCAAAATTCAAAGTTTTGCCTTAAAAGCTTGTGACAATAAACACCATGAGTTGTTTCCCTTGAACTGACAAGCTCACTTCATTTGTTTTTGAGGAAATGTCTTCAAGTTTGAATAGCCATCATTTGGCAATTAGTCATTCTTTTGAAGAAAATGATGTTCTGTGGAAAAACGGACAGTTAATTCATCTTGGCACTCAAATAACACACATGCTTTTCCTCAAGAACACCACAGGTCTTCAGGACGCAGCAGGGGTGCTTTCTGCGGCTGTCCTACTTCAGGACACACAATATCAAAACAGCATGTACTCAGAGTCAAGGTTTAACGCAATGGTAATTTTTACTGCTTCATCAAAGGTATTCTTAAGTAAAACTGACTTAAAAAAAAAACTGCAAGTGGATGGCAGTGAAGAATATAGTGAATACCAATACAGTTTGTGTCACTGACTTAAGGCACCAACAATTTACCACTCCCCCACCACCGTTTTTGCACCATCAGTGCAGATATCAAAACAGAGAAAAAGAAAAATAACATCTTAGCATTACTGTAAAAATGGTTTTGACCTAGCAAGCCTCATGAAAGTGTCTCAGAGTCACCCCCAGGGTTCTGCACACCACACTTTGAAAACAGTTATTCCACTCTAATCTAGCCCCTACCATCCTGGCTTTCAGCTTAAAGAACTGCTCAGACAGGCTGAGATTTCAGCTCCAATAGAGCAGCAGAGACAAAATAAACATATCCAGTAACCCTGACAGAGCCTATATGTCAGAAACTGGCAAAATGGAAATTATACTTCATAACTACATAAAACAAAAGAAAAAAAAATAACACAAAGAGAAGACTTCATTGACCAGCTTCTATCCCATCAGTTCAGGAAACTGGGACATGATCTTTACTGCCAGATTCCGGACTGAGCTCTCTGGAGGACCCACCACCAGTGCTCCACCACCACTTCTACCACCCACCACCACGTGCAGGGACAATCCACAGGTAAGGAAGGAGGGTGGAGTGACTTGATTTTCCTCTCTGTTCCTTTCCTTTTTAAAAAATGCAGTCACATAGCTGGGTGGTGGAAATTTCTGAAGATACCACATTTTCTCAAATCAAAATAATTTTCTTTTTAGAATTAAGGAGCTCCCATAGATACCTTGTCAGATACCCAATGGCTCTCAAAGTTTTACTCTTTTTTCCAAATACATAGAATAAGGTATCTGAAGACAATGAACTTGAAACTATAGGGGGAAATCCAGGGGTCCTACAAGTATTCTCACAAACTAGACCTATGGGTTGAGATGGCAGGTGGTGTCCACATTCACTTTTTGTGGGGAAATGCCCAGCTTCAAAGAAATCAGATTATTCTGGAGAACAGAAAAACAATTCAACAAAGATTCATGGGTGACTGATAGGCATAAATCATCCTTTACATTGCTTTAATCATCTTTCAAGTACAACTCTCAGAATTTTAATTAAACAATAGCTCTATCAAAAACGGCTAAGTCCTCACGCCTGTAATCCCAGCACTTCAGGAGGCCGAGGCAGGAGGATCACCTGAGGTCAGGAGTTCAAGACCAGCCTGACCAATATGGTGAAACCTCCTCTACTAAAAATACAAAAATCAGCCGGGTGTGGTTGTGCGCACCTGTAATCCAGCTACTTGGGAGGCTGCGGCATGAGAATTTCTTGAACCCAGGAAGTGGAGGTTGCAGTGAGCTGAGATCATGCCACCGCACTCCAGCCTGGATGACAGAGCAAAACTCTGTCTCAAAAAAAAAAAAAAAAAAAAAAAGGCTTGGTTCAAAATACCTGATACAGAAAAAGAACTTGTACCTGCTAACATAAACCATATTCCAACAATTCTGGAGATGGGTTATACAGATTCTGTAACTACAAGGAAACTTCTATATGTCCAAACTCTAGGCAGACCAAAAGCTCACGAGACAATTTTTTCATTAAACTGCTAAAATAAAGGCCGAGAACCTGCACAAATGATGCACCTGGAGGTAGAATTCAAATATCTCCTTTTAAAAAAGAAAACCCTTAGATCTGGAGAATTATCATTCTACATTCTCACTGGTTTGGCCAAAACTTATAAGCAAGAGTGTCAAGCTTATAATTATACTGGTAGAGTTAATAGGTTAAACTCCACCATTATTACTCATCAAAAAAATTCACATGGCTTCCTACCCTTAACATCTAAGCACTATTATTATACTGAGTGCGTAGGGCTATAGCTGAGTACATGGCTGCCTGTGAAGTAGGGCATGGTACACAGATGGCATGGAGGGAAGAAGGGCAGTGAAAGATCCAATAACATGCATGGTATCCCCAGAGACAAAATAGGTAAATAAAGCAGCATCTTTTTTGATTTGTGCAAGGTGATGGATTCAGTTTTAGGGAGCCTAAGCCACTAAAATGGCAGGGCAACAGCAGGACCACCAGGTGGAAATGTTCCACAGGCAAGGAGAATTAGAGGACTGGTTATTGGATTAGAGCCCAGATAAGAAATAAACATCTGAGGCTGGGTGCAGTGGCACACGCCTGTCAACACTTTGGGAGGCCAAGGCAGGCAAATCGATTGAGGTCAGGAGTTCAAGACCAGCCTGGCCAACATGGTGAAGCCCCATCTCTACTAAAAATACAAAAATTATCCAGGTGTGGTAGCATGTGCCTGTAATCCCAGCAACTGGGGAGGCTGAGGCGTGAGAATTGCTTGAACCTGGAAGGTGGAAGTTGCAGTAAGCTGAGATTACACCACTGTACTTCAGCCTCGGCGACAGAGCGAGAGTCTGTCTCAAAAAAAAAAAAAAAGAAGAAGAAGGAGGAGGCGGCTGGGCATGGTGGCACATGCCTGTAATCCCAGCACTTTGGGAGGCCGAGGTGGACGGATCACTTGAGGTCAGGAGTTCAAGACCAGCCTGGCCAACATGGTGAAACCCCGTCTCTACTAAAAATATAAAAATCAGCCAGGTGTGGTGGCACATGCCTATAATCTCAGCTACTTGGGAGGCTAAGGCAGGAGAATCACTTGAACCCAGGAAGCAGAGGTTGCGGTGTGCCGAGATCGTGCCATTGCACTACAGCCTGGGTAACGGAGTGAGACTCAGTCTCAAAAAAAAAAAAAAGAAGAAGAAGAAGAAGAAGATCCTTGTAATATAAACAAGGAGGAATCTACAGAGTATTATAATTACTTTATTCATAAGTAGGGTTCTAAAGAAGCCCTGGAAACAGAAAGGAATTAAAAAGTCTTTCCTAAAAGACACACAAGGAGACAAACCAAAGTTCACTTGAACTAAAATATGCATATCACAGGCAGAAATAGAGAAATCTTTCTTATAAACATCAAAAAACACATCATATTTATGAATTAACCCTTCTATTTGCTGAATATCTATTGGGAGCTTGTCGTGGGCTATTCTAGACAGTGGGAATACAGCAGTGAATGAGAATAAGTCGCTGCTCTCCCAGATTAGAAGGCAGAAATAGATGAGGAAATAATTTGGGTGGTGCTCCATTCTTAAAAGAACAGTAAAGCAGAATAACGGATTTGAGAGTGACAAAGCAGGGGCTGGGGGTGGTGTGGGAAGAGGCTATTTGTTGTAGATAATTTCTCAGAGGCGGGAATGTTTGCACAAAAAGCCTAAATGAAGAGAAGGAAAAAGTGATACCAAGATCTATGAATAATTTATCACATTCCAATAACCAAGTAGGCAACTGCTCAAAAAACTAAAACATAAAATGGATGTTATTTTATATTTCACAATTTTTACCCCTCTTTTCATGAGGCTTTAAAACTGTGTAGAAGGTACTTATAGTAGACATCATTTACCTTTTCTTCCACATCCCTTGAAGAATAATCCTCCTCTATAGGATGCCTGAAACATAGATTATGCTGATGCCACCACATCCACCGAAAATCCCACTATAAACAGTACTTAATCTGAAGAAATAAGGTAAGATGATGCAATTGACAGCCTTACTTGGCTTTGCAATTTAAAAAAAAACCCTAATAATGACACTTATAACTGGGAAAACCTCACAGCGTTGTTTGATTAGCACCTAGTGGACTAGCTCTGACCCGTAGCTAGGTTCCCTCAAGATGGGCTTTATGATGTCATAGTATAGCTGCACACGTCACAGAGCTACTAGACCTGCATTCAAGACAATTAATAAAGGATTTTAAAATGTGAATTCACAATATAGCAGACTGCTCTATCAACTCTGCTCCTGAAAAATCAAATCTTTGTACTACCTAGTTTAAGGACTACAATAAAAATACACTAACAAGCTAAGCAAAAACTGAAAACTATCTTGATGTTTATGTATTAAGACAGGATTCTCAACAGTCTGTTCTATGAGGGAAAAAGCATTTAAAAGAATATTTCAAATGTTTTAAAGCTGAAAATTATAAGAATATTATAAATCAAATACCTGAATAAAGATGTAAAATATTCCACTTTAATTTTTTTTCTCCCCCGGAGATGGAGTCTTGCTCTGTCGCCCAGGCTGGAGTACAGTAGTGCTATCTCGGCTCACTGCAACCTCCGCCTCCTGGGTTCAAGCAATTCTCCTGCCTCAGCCACCTGAGTAGCTGGGATTACAGGCATGCGCCACCACGCCCGGCTGATTTTTGTATTTTTAGTAAAGACAGGGTTTCACCATGTTGGCCAGGCTTGTCTTGAACTCCTGACCTCAGGTGATCCGCCCACCTTGGCCTCTGAAAGTGCTGGGATTACAGGTGTGAACTACCGTGCCTGGCCTACTTTAATTTTTAAAAGTCATACTTGATTGTGCTGAGTAAGACAAACACTAAATGAAAAATGTAGTTGGTCTTCATTTTGGTTGTATTGAGTGACTTCCTTCCCATTAAAGTGTTTTTTGTTTTTGGTTTGAGACAGAGTCTAGCTGTTGCTCAGGCTGGGGTTCAGTGGCACAATCTTGGCTCACTGCAACCTCCACCTCACAGGCTCAAGCAATCCTCCTGCCTCACCCTCCCGAGTGGCTGGTGGCTGGTGGCTGAGATTACAGGTGCCCGCCACCACGCCCAGGTAATTTTTGTTGTTGTTGTTGTTGATACGGACTCCTGTTCTGTCGCCCAGGTTGGAGTGCAGTGGTGTGATCTGGGCTCACCGCAACCTCTACCTCCTGGGTTGAAGCGATCCTCTGTCTCAGCCTCCAAGTAGCTGGGATTACAGGTGTCCATCACCACACCCAGTTAATTTTTGTAATTTTAGTAGAGACGGAGTTTCACCATGTTGTTCAGGCTGGTCTCGACTGCTGGCCTCAGGTAATCTACCCGCCTTGGCCTCCCAAAGTGCTGAGATTACAGGTGTGAGTCACCACGTCTGGCCTAGGTGTTTTTGTTTTGTTTTGTTTTGAAGATAGTGTGGCTAACAAATTGCAAAATCAATGTAGTTAAATTTTACCTTAGGAATATATGTTGAAAATATTTGTTAAAAAGAGATTAGCCAAGTACGATATTATTTCTATATTTGCTATCCATTATCTTCTAAAGAGATGTTGTTGTTGCCTCCAATCCCTTTTTTATGTATAGCACATAAGCTGAAATCCATAATCTAAATTAAAAAGGGGGAAGAGGATCATTGTTTCTGATACTGTAAACGTAAATGGTCAAATTTCATGTTTCTAAAAAATTCACTTCTTGAAAGCAAAGTAAGTATTAGAATTTGGTCATTCTTAATTATCCAGAAGAGTTTAAATAATCTATTTTGATAATACTTCCAGTAACCACTTAAATTAAAATTAGGGTTCTTTATCCTTTGAAAACAGTGCTCTAGCTAATCTTTTTTTTCTTCCGAGTTAATCCTCATGGTATCTTGGATTTCCTATTTATAGTATTTGGGGCATCATTTTATATTCTAACCAATATGAGACATGTTTCACTTATTATAATATATATATTAAAGTACTATAGAAATGAACATGATCTTTATAGAAGTCAAACTCTTTTAGCTCTGGAAGGAACTTCTGGAAGTCAATCTCATATTTGGTTTCAGTAACAAGGAAACTGATCATAATTTGCTAGCCAAATGTATTTCAAAATAATAAATACACATAAAGAATTTGCAATTAAGATCCTAAGCCAAAAAAAGACTTTTTATGCAACAGACTTCATATAAGGGCAAACAGTAGATATTAAAATTGCTCTTAACAGTAATATGGATCACTTCTAATAATGAACAGGAAATGTTCTTGCCAAAAGCTAAAAAACAGGGAATGAATGCCTACAAACCACTTATCAAAACTCTCATGTTAATCTTTATTTCTAACCTAAACCAACTCTTTATTGTAGTATCTATGAAACAAACTGCAATTTATATGAATTATGCTGATTATCATATTCCTTCTACCAATCACTTGGTGTAAGTCTAACGAGTACTGACTTGACAAAAACCACCATAGAAAAACAGTATAGAAAAATAGTAACGATAAAATGTGGTACATACCTACAATAAAATATTATTCAGCCTAAAAAACAAAGTCCTGTCACATGCTACAAAATGTTAACGACATAATGCTAAATACGTCAGTCACAAAAAGACAAAATACTGCATGATTCCACCTATACGAGGTATCTAGTCAAATTCAGAGAAACAGAAAGTAGAATGGTGGTTACTAGTGGCTGAGGGAAAGGGTAAAAGAGGCAGTTGTTTAATGGGTGCTTAGTTCTAGATCTGCAAGATAAAAAAAGTTTTGGAGATCTGTTTCATGAAAATGTTACTTAACATCATGAACTGTGCACTTAAAAACTGTTAACATGGGCCAGGCGTGGTGGCTCATGCCTGTAATCCCTGCTCTTTGGGAGGCCAAAGCGGGTGGATCGTGAGGTCAGGAGATCAAGACCATCCTGGCTAACACGGTGAAACCCCATCTCTACTGAAAATACAAAAGATTACCTGGGAGTGGTGCCACGTGCCTGTAGTCCCAGCTACTCAGGAGGCTGAGGCAGGAGAATCGCTTGAACCCAGGAGGCGGAGCTTGCAGTGAGCCAAGATCGCGCCACTGTACTGCAGCCTAGGTGACAGAGCGAGACTCCATCTCAAAAAAAAAATTTTTTTAATGCTAACATGGTAAATTTTATGTTAGATATTTTTCCCACAATAAAAAATTTTAATAACTATAGCCCCAAATTTAATGGATATGATAATTAACTGGCTTTTCGCCAAGAAAACACTCATTAAATTGATTTTACTAAATTGCAATGAGACTGATGCTCATCATCTTAAATGATATAATTCTAAAACTCTGGACTCTCTCGTACTCCTGACCCGAGAATTATAGTGCAACAAATACAATGGCTGTTGGTGCCAGGAATTATATGGAAACAATTCCTAATGCATCGAAATGAGTAAAATTTAAATTTTCTATGACTTCACACATCCAGGGTCAGAAGCTGAACTGGGATCTAAATTGGAAACTGTCTTCTCTGCCACTGAATAATGGAGTAAGAGTAACAGTATATATGTATCCATAGTACACATAGTGCACACACACACACACACACACAAACACACACACACGGACGTATAAATTGTTATAAAGTATATATATATATATAGGGAGACAAGAGAGCATATATTCATTATCACTCTTAATGAACTATGGATTTTTCTAGGTAATGTTCTCTGAGATTGTCTGGTTAAACACTGAGTACCTATGTATTTCAGGTGATAAATGGTGGAGTGGTCAATGGACTCTAAACACAGACTGCCTGGGTTCAAATCTTGGCTCTGCCTTTCCTAGCTGTATGATCTGAAACAAGTGACTTAGACTCTCTGTGCCTTGTTTTCCTCAGGTGCAAATGGTTATGAAAACAGTACCTTTCTACAGGGTTGTGAAGATTTAGTCAATGCATGTAAGGCACTCAGAACCGTGTCTGGCGGCCTGGCCCGGTGGCTCATACCTGTAATCTCAGCACTTTGTGAGGCCAAGACAGGTGGATCACCTGAGTTCAGGAGTTTGAGACCAGCCTGGCCAACATGGTGAAACCCCGCCTCTACTAAAAATACAAAATTAGCTCGGTGTGGTGGCACATGCCTGTAATCCCAGCTACTCAGGAGGCTGAGGCAGGAGAATCACATGAACCCGGGAGGCAGAGATAGTAGTAGTGAGCCAGGATAACACCATTGCACTCCAGCCTGGTCAACAAAAGTGAAACTTCGTCTCAAAAAAAAGAAGAACAGTGCCTAGCACATACCGAATAGTCAATAAAAGTTCACTTTTGTTATTCTTATTATTGCTACATTTTACTCAAACAATTTGGTCAACAAAGTACAGCTTAGATAACATACATGTATATTAAACCCTTTGATTTTAAAGGATTAAATGTATAAAAATCATCCCCAAAATGGAGGCAAGGAAAGAAGATTTACATAAAAGATGTCAAAATCAGAATCATTTTGACAAAGCATATGATACAGTTGGATGCTTGTCCCCTCCCAATCTCATGTTGAAATATAATCCTCAATGTTGGAGGTGGAGCCTAGTCGGAGGTGTTTGGGTCATGGTGAGTTCTCGCTCTAGTAGTTCTGAGAGCTGGTTGTTGAAGAGTGTGGCACCTCCCCTCTCTCTTGCTCCCTCTCTCTCCATGTGATACCCTGGCTCCCCCTTCTCCAGCTGCCATGATTTGAAGCTTCCGGAGGTTTCCCTAGAAGCAGATACTGGTGCCATGCTTCTTGTGCAGCCTGCAAAACCATGAGCCAAAACAAACTTCTTTTCTTTATACGTTATCCAGCCTCAGGTATTTCTTTTCCTTTTATTTTATTTATTTATTTTGAGATGGAGCCGCGCTTTGTGGCCCAGGCTGGAAAACAGTGGTGCAATCTGGCTCACTGCAACTTCCGCCTTCAGGGCTCAAGTGATTCTTCTGCCTCAGCCTCTGGAGTAGCCGGGATTATAGGCACCTGCCACTACACCCAGCTAATTTTTGTATTTTTTTTGTAGAGACAGGGTTTCACCATGTTGGCCAGGCTGGTCTCGAACTCCTGAGCTCAAAAATTCCACCCAACTCAGGCTCCCAAAGTGCTGGAATTACAGGCATGGGCCACTGCCCCAGCCCGGTACTCCTTTATAGCAATGCAAAGCAGACTAATTTAACACAGCCAGGCCAAATTGCATCTTTAAGTTGTTTTCAGTTCCAGTCCAACGGTCAGAGTACATAAATAGTAAAGTCTAAGAGTTTAGCTCCTTACAAAAATTATAACGCAGTTTGGTCTTACCATGAAATCTGAAATAGTTACAAATTATATTGTAGATTTTTATGCCCAAAATGGCCTGCAATGTTCTAAAATATCTAGGAGAAATCTAAAGTACCTAAATTAAGAAGCATAAAACATAACCATTTTAAGCAAGCTCCTGACATCCCGGAACTTTACTTATAAAACAACTATAAAAAATTAGCTTTTCTCCTCTATACCCTCTGGAGGCCTACTAAGCATAGTAGATTACAATGTTACAAGAAAACATAGTTACTTACAAAGGATTCTGAATACAATATATTTTAAAACCAGCATAAGCCACTTCATCTTAAAACCTAATTACTACCATTTTAATTTTAAGATCAAGGCAAGTCACTATGAGGATAAAAGCAAGCATTTATTGCACATTGACCAGATGCCAAACTCTGCTTGTGCTTCACACAAATCATCTCATTTAATCTAGTATTTTCCATGTTTTAGGTAAAGAAAGCAAAGATCAAATGATTAGTCTTAATACTTAAAACTGCATAAAATTAGTATCAACTTTAGTATTAAAATATAGTATGAAAAATACCTTCAACACTAGTTTTAAGTAAACAAGCTAAATTTAATTCAAACCAAGTATACATGTATAAATTAGGGCTCTTTTTGTTTATTTTGTTTTGAGATAGGTTCTTGCTGTGTCATCCAGGCTAGAGTGCAGTGGCATAATTTCGGCTCATTGTAGCCTCAACTTCCCAGGCTCAAGCAATCCTCCCACCTCAGCCTCCTGAGTAATTTGAACTACAAGTACATGCCACCACACTCAACTAACTGTTGGTTTTGTTTTTGTTTTTGTTTTTTGAGACAGAGTTTCACTGTTGTCACCTAGGCTGGAGTGCAATGGTGCGATCTCAGCTCACTGCAACCTCCGCCTCCCGGGTTCAAGCGATTCTCCTGCCTCAGCCTCCCAAGTAGGTGGGATTACAGGTGCCCACCACCAAGCCTGGCTAATTTTTTGTATTTTTAGTAGAGATAGGGTTTTACCATGTTGTTGGCCAGGCTGGTCTCGAACTCCTGACCTCAGGTGATCTGCCTGCCTCAGCCTCCCAAAGTGCTGGGATTACACATATGGGCCACTGCTCCTGGCCTAAGTTTTTGATTTTTCGTAGAGACATGTTCTCCCTATGTTGTCCAGGCTGGTCTTGAACTCCTGTGCTCAAGCAATCCTCTCATCTCAGCCTCCCAAAGTGTTGGCATTACAGGCATGAGCCATCATACCTGGCCTCTTTTTATGTATGAAGCAGTAAACAAGCCCTTGGAGATGAGAAAATGAGAAAGCTCTAGGAACAAAAGACAGTGGAGACCAACTTACAAAGGCAATACCTACCATGGTATAGTACCATATCCAATAGTAAATATGCACACATTTATTATTTTTGTTCTCTGTTTTGTTTTTATTTTTGTTTTTTGTTGTTTTGAGACAGGGTCTTGCTCTGTCACCCAGGCTGGAGTGTGGTGGCATGATCATGAATCACTGCAGCTTCAATCAACCTCCAGGGCTCAAGAGATCCTTCCACCTTAGCCTCCTTAGTAGACAGTACTACAGGCAAGTGCCACCATGCCTGGCTAATTTTTTTTTTTTTTTTTTTGTAGAGATGGAGTCTTACTTTGTTGCCCAGGCTGGTCTTGAACTCCTGGGCTCAAGAAATCCTCCTGACTTGGCCTCCCAAAGTGCTGGGATTACAGGCATGAGCCACTGCTCCTCGCCCATTAATTATTATTTTGTATTTGATTTTACTTTCTGGTGGCCATGGTTTACTGTTGCCCTAAGAAAGTGTTTAATCTCACAACCGGGCAAATTGAGCTCAGGTGGTTAGAAAAACTTAAAATAATTCCTGCTTTTTCAACCAAATTTGCTACAACTGGCCTCTATTATGGCCTCTGAGAAGCCCAGGCTTCAGTACTGCCTGAAGCAGCCTGTGTATGATTTTAGATTCTGGACTCTTTCTTTGTAAAGGATGACAGCAGCTTCCTAGAGAGACTGTCTCATACTGATAGGCAGAGAGACAAACAGGAGAGAAAGACTGGGCAAGGGAAGTATGTGGAAGTTAGAGATATACCTTTCAGATGTTCTTTACATTTTGAATTGACAGAAAAAATTGCATGTATCACGTACAACATGATGTTTTGGAGTATATATAAGTTGTGGAAAAGTTAAATCTAGCTAATTAACAATAGCATTACCTCATGTAGTTGTTTTTGTGGTTAGAACATTATTAACATTCAACTACCTCTGCATTTTTCAACAATACATTGTCCTTAACTATAGTCACCATGCTGTATGATAGCTCTCTTGAACACATTCCTCCCAACTGTAATTATATACTCTTGGACCAACATTTTCCCACCCTTTCCTCTAAGCACCCCCACCTCTGCTAACCACCATTCTACTCTCTACTTCTATGAGAACGTTTTAGACTCCACACGAGTAAGATCATGCAGTATGTGTCTTTCTGGGCCTGGCTTATTCACTTAACAGAATGTCTTCCAGATGCCTCCATCTTATTGCAAATGACACAACTTTATTCTTTTTTATGGTTGGATAGTATTCCATTGTGTATACATACCATACTTTCTTTATCCACTCATCCACTGATGAGTATTGAGGCTGATTCCATATCTTGGCCATTGTGAATAGTGCTGCAATAAACACGGAAGTGCAGATATCTCTTCCACACACTGCTTTCATTTCCTTTGGATAGATACTCAGTAGTGAAATTGCTGGATCATCTGGTACTTCTATTTTTAATATCTGGAGGCACCTTCATATTGTTTTCCATAATGGCTATACTAATTTACATTCCCATCATCAGTGTATAAGTGTTTCCTTTTCTCCATATTCTTGCCAACACCTGTTATCTTTTGTCATTTTGATAATAACCAACCTAACAGGAGGAAGGTGATATCTCATTGTAGTTTTGATTTGCAATTCCCTGATGATTAATAATGTTGAGGTTTTTTTTTGTTTTTTTTTTTTTTTCGGTGAGACAGAGTCTCACTGTTGCCCAGGCTGGAGTACAGTGGTGTGATCTTGACTCACTGCAACTTCCGCCTCTGGGTTCAAGCGATTCTCCTGCCTGAGCCTCCCGAGTAGCTGGTATTACAGGCACCCACCACCACACCTGCTGATTTTTGTATTTTTGGTAGAGAAATTTTGTACTAAAAACATAAAAATTAGCCAGGCCTGGTGATGCGCGACTGTAATCCCATACTCAGGAGGCTGAGGCATGCAAATAGCTTGAACCCGGGAGGTGGAGGTTGCAGTGAGCCGAGATCCCATCACCACACACCAGCATGGGCAACAGAGCGAGACCCTGTCTCATATAAAAGCATAGCAATGCAATTATGTACAGTACATATGCTTGAATAATAAATGACTGTTACTGGTTTATGTATTTATTGTATTTTTTATTATTATTTTACTTCAAATTATTTTAAAAAGTTAACTGTAAAACAGCCTCAGGCAGGTTTCTCAGGAAGTATCCAGAAGAAGGCACTGTTATAAGAGATGACAGCTCCATGAGTGTTCTTTCCCTAAGGACCCTCCAATGGGACAGGATGTGAAGGTGGAAGACAGCAATATGGATGATCCTGACACTATACAGGCCTAGGCCAATATGTGTGTTTGTGTCTCAGTTTTTAACAAAAAAGTTTAAAAGTAAAAAATAAAAAATTTCAAACACAGAAAAGGTTTATAGAACAAGCATAAAAAATATTTTTATGCAGCTGTATGTTTGTGTTTTAAGCTAAGTGTTATTACAAAAGTCAAAAAACAAAAAATTTACAGTAAGCTACAGTTATTGAAGAAATGATGTTTTATGAATTTAGTATAACCTAAGTGTACAATGTTTATCAAGTCTACAATAGCAAAAAAATAAAGTAAGTTAGCCAGGCATGGTGGCATGTGCCTGTGGTCCCAGTTACTTGAGAGGCTAAGGCAGGAGGATCACTGGAGCCCAGGAGTTTGAGGCGGCAGTGAACTATGATTGTGCCACTGTACTCCAGCCTGGGCAAGAGTAAAACTCTATTAAAAAAAAGATAGTCTGCAGTAGTGTACAATAATGTCCGAGGCCTTCACATTCCCTCACCGCCCACTCGCTGGCACACCCAGGACAATATCCAGTCCTGCAAGCTCCACTATGGTTTTGTGCCCTATACAGATGTGCCATTTTTATCTTTGATACCGTATTTTTACTGTATCTTTCCTATGTTTAGATACACAAATACTTATTATTGTGCTCCAATTGCCTATAGTATTCAGTATAATCACATCCTGTACAGGTTTGCAGCCCAGGAATAATAGGCTGTACCATACAGCTTAGGTATGTAGTGGGCTATACTATACCACCTAGGTTTGTTTAAGTATACTCTAGATGTTTGCACAAAGATGAAATAACTATACCATTGGTTCTGTTGGATCAGAAGGGGAAAAAAAAAAGATGAAATCGCCTAACACCACATTTTTCAAAATGTATACCTGTTGTTAAGTGATGAATTACTGTACTTGGCCATTTTTATGTCTTCTTTTGAGGAAAGTCTATTCGGGTCTTTTGCAGATTTTTAGAAAGTCAGGTTGTTTTCTTACTATTGAGTTGTTTGAGTCCTTCTTGTGTTTTGGATATTAACCCCTTATCAGATGTATAGTTTACAAATATTTTCTCCCATTCTGTAGGTTCCCTCTTCACTCTGCTGAATGTTTTCTTTGCTATGGGGAAGCTTTATAGTTTGACGTAATACTGTGAGTCCATTTTTGCTTATGTTGCCTGTGCTTTTAAGGTCGTATCGAAAAACTCATTGGCCAGACTAATGTCAAGGAGTTTCCTGTTTCCTTGTAGTAGTTTCATAGTTTGGGGTCTTATATTTAATCCATTTTCAAGAGTTGATTTTTGTTTATGGTGACAGACAAAGGCCTAATTTCATTCTTTTGCATGTGAATATCTAGTTTTCCCAACATCATTTAGTAAGGAAATGGCCCTTTCCCCATTGTGTGGTCCTGCCATCTTTGTTGAATATAAATTGGCTGTAAGTAAACACATGGTTTTATTTCTGGACTTTATATTCTGTTCCATTGATCAATGTATCTGTTTTCATGCTGGTACCATGCAGTTTTAATTACTATAGCTCTATAGTATATTTTGAAGTCAGGTGGTGGTATGCCTTCAGCTTTGTTCTCTTTTTTTTTTTCCACAAGACAAAGAGTCTTGACTTTCAAATGATTATCAGTACACCAAGTAATAACGTGTAACAAGTTCTTAAGTTCTATAATCTAGTAAACATGGTTAACAGAAACTAAAAGCAGCCCAAACAATTATACCAATATTGTTTTTCTAACCATTAGCAGGAATAGATTAAGGCTGAATGTTGCTTCACACAGGTTACAAATAAGTATTTACTATTTTTTCATAGATAAAGCCCTGGCAAATTCAGTAATGCATTAGGGGGGAAAATTATTTAATCCCTTTCTTTCTTCAAAAAAATTGGTTTTGTTTAATTAGATCTAAGAAAGAAAATGTCAACACTGACATATATGTTGCTTGAACCAAAAGGTATGTGAAAATAGACAACATATACCAATTAATTTTCTAGGAAACATGAAATCTTTAGATAAGTTCTCAGTCTGGGGGGAAAAAAAACTGCATTTGTTACTCTCCAAAAAGGGGAGGGACCTATTACATAATATACAGAAATAATTTAATGCCTTTCCCTAAGAATATAACTAGAGCTATGTTGAAACTTCATATTCCATGACAGCATCTAAAATGCCAATTCATAGAGCAGGTGCTTTTTTCTTCTCCTACCCATTTACGCAGCAGTTTTCATAGGTTTCTGGCCGGATGTTGCAGACAAAGGCCAAGAGGTTGTTCAAGACTTCCTCCTTGTTCTGCCAGAGGTAGGTCTGGAGGATGATCATCTTTTCTCCTGGGCCTCCTTTTCCACTTCAGCTTCATTCGCCTTGAACTCTTTTTCCCTCTGCAGCCGGCACTGTTCAATTTCAGCCTAAGCTACTTCTTTGGCCTGCTTCAGTCCCCCGTCCATCCGCCTGTGGGCCTTGGAAACCTCAGCAGCCCGCTTCTGGGTCTGTAGCAGCTGCAGGATACCCTGCAACGGACTGGCCATGGCAGGGGTTCCAGCTTCGTTCTTTTGGTTCAAGATTGCTTTTGTTATTTGGGGTCTTTTGTGGTTCTGTATAAATTTGGGGACCGTTTTTCCCTATCTTTGTGAAGAATGTCATTGATATTTGATAGGGATTGCACTGAATCTGTAAACTGCTTTGGGTAGTGTGGACATTTTAACAATACTAATTATTCCAATCCATGAACATTTATTTGTGTCTCCTTCAATTTCTCTCATCAATGTTTTTTATAGTTTTCAATGTAGAGATATTTCACCTCCTTGCTTAAATTTATTTCTAAGTATTTTTTTCATAGCTATTGTAAATAGAGTTTTCTTGATATTTTTTTCCAGGTAGTTCACTATTAGTAGATAAAAACAATACTGATTTTTATAAGTTGATTTCATATCCTGCAACTTCAGTGAATTCATTTATTAGATCTAACAGGTTTTTCTGGTGGCATCTTTAAGGTTTTCTAATTTTCATTCCTTTTTTTTAAAGGTCGTGTCAGATGTAAGATTATGTTATTTGTGAACAGGGACAAGTTGACTTCTTCCTTTCCAATTCAGTTGCCTTTTCTTTCTTTCTTTTGTCTAATTGCTCTGGCTAGGACTTTCAGTACAACGCTGAATAGAAGTGGCAAAAATGGGCATCTGTGTCTTTTTCTTCTTTTTTTTTTCTTTTTGAGACAGAGTCTGGCTCTGCCACCCAGGCTGGAGTGTAGGGGTGTGATCTTGGTTCATTGCAACCTGTGCCTCTCAGGCTCAAGCCATCCTCCCACCTCAGCCTCCCAAGTAGCTGGGACTTACAGGTGTGTGCCACCATGACCAGCTAATATTTGTATGTTTTCTGGTAGAGACAGGGTTTCACCGTGTTGCCCAGGCTGGTCTCTTAACTCCTGGATTCCAGCGATCCACCTGCCTCAACCTCCCAAAGTGCTGGGATTATAGGTGTGAGCCACAACACCTGGCCTGGTATCCTTGTCTTATTCCAGATCTTAGAGAAAAAGCTTTCAACCTTTCTCCATTCAGCATGTTAGCTGTGGGTGTGTCATATATTGCCTTTGTTGCATTGAGGTACATCCCTTCTTTATGTAATTTGTTGAGAGTTTTTATAATGAAATATTGAATTTTTCAAACGCTTTTTATGCATATATTGCGATGATGATATGGTCTTTTTCCTTCATTCTGTTGATGTGATGTATCAGGTTTACTGATTTGCATATGTTGAACCATCCTTGCATCCCTGGGAATGAATGGTACTTGATCACTGTTAATGATCTTTTTAATATGTTGTTGAATTTGGTTTGTTAGTATTTTGTACCTATGTTCATCAGGGATACTGACTGTAGTTTTTGTTGCTGTTGTATCTTTATATGCATTGTTTTAAAGGAAAATAGTTATTATCTGCCAAAACAGAGGTCTACTTCTGAATGAAACCTGTTTAAAGACAAGTGTTTTTCCTGAACTATGTCTGTTTTCTTCATTTCATATTGTCTCTACCTAATACATTCAATACCATAACCAGGCTTTTCTCCCCTCTACCTTTTAAGAAAACCACTACAGTTTTATCTCTGATAGGACTACAAAATCCACATTTGTAAGAGTACTATGAAGATGTCGTCACAACTATTCAATGAAGCAGAAATTTCCCAAAGCCTCTGTTTTCCAAATATAATTCTTAATAGTCTGGGATTTACAAGGGTTATAAATAACAAACGATAAAATAAGGCAAAGAAAACAATCTCTGGCTACACATAGTGGCTCACGCCTGTAATGTTAACATTTTGGGAAGCTGAAGAGGGAGGATCACTTGAGGCCAGGAGTTCGAGACCAGCCTGAGCAAGACAGTGAGACCCCATCTCTACAAAAAATTTAAAAGTTAGCCAAGCGTAGTGGTATACACCTGTAGTTCTAGTTACTCCAGGAGACTGAGGCAGGAATATCACTGGAGCCCAAGAGACGGAGGCTGCAGTGAGTCACAATCATGCCACTGTGCTCCAGCCTGGGTGACAGAGTGAGATTCTGTTTCTTAAAAAAAAGAAAAGAGGTGGCCAGGCACGGTGGCTCACGCCTGTAATTCCAGCACTTTGGGAGGCTGAGGCAGGCGGATCACGAGGTCAAGAAATTGAGACCATCCTGGCTAAGACGGTGAAACGCCGTCTCTACTAAAAATACAAAAAATTAGCCAGGCGTGGTGGGAGGAGCCTGGAGTCCCAGCTACTCAGGAGGTTGAGGTAGGAGAATGGCATGAACCCGGGAGGCAGAGGTTGCAGTGAGCCGAGATCGCACCACTGCACTCCAGCCTGGGCAATAGATCAAGACTCCATCTTGAAAGAAAGAAAGGAAAGGAAAGGGAAAAGGAAAGGAGAAAGGAAAGGGGAAAGGAAAAAGGAAAAATTATCCTGGTGTGGTGGCATGCACCTGTAGTCTCAGCTCTCAGGAGCCTGAGTCAGCAAGAGAATCACTTGAACCTGGGAGGTGGAGGTTACAGTTAGCTGACGTTGCGCCACTGCACTCCAGCCTGGGTGACAGAGCGAGACTCTGTCTCAACAACAACAACAACAACAACAACAACAACAAAGAAAAGAATCCCTAAGTCTTACTCAAAAAAGAAACTATAAAATTGTTTCTTTTTCCAAATTTCAACATCTAGCCTATTTTTTTTTTGTTATTCATTGTCTTTTATTGGGGTAAAAGACACATAACATATTCACCGTTTAAGTGTCGTTTGTAGTGTTCAGTATATTCACATTATTGTTAATCAGATCTCCAGAACTTTTTCATCTTGCAAATCTGAAACTCTATACCCATTAAACAATGACTCCCCATTTTTCCATCCTCGCAGCTTACTCTTTTACTAAAGAAAATCATACAGAAAAAGGCAAAAGGAATAACTGTATTTATACTGAGTTATTTTTTCATTGCTGCTAGTGACAAACTACACATTAGTAAAATTAAGAAGGGGAACGTGAACATTTTCTATGAGTATCCAAACTTCATAGAAAATCATTACAAATTACAGAAAAATCTTTAACAGTCTCCCAAACACTAAAATAAATTTGTTTGCATTTTTATTGTAAGTATAAAACTAAACTCTTTTTCTGAAATTTGACTCTGACTGATTTATACTTCCTGAAATTACCTCTGAAACACCAAAATTTATTTAACGCAAAGTACTGTCACCTTCAATACATTGGGATGAAAACAAAAAAGCGTATTTTAAAGCCAAAAACTAACCTTTAAAGAAATATACTATTATATACAAAATTATCAAAATGTGAGCACAGATACATAACAAATTCTTGTTGAAGCTGAAAAAAGTTGGTTACTAACAGTTCACGAGTTACTTTTTATTATGGCCTCTGAACCTTGAATTACCCTCAATAATGAGTTACAGTTCAAAGTAGTGGGTTTTTCTGAACTGGTTAAGGAACATTCTATAATACAGATTTAGCATTAATTGAAAAAAATTTACTCTCTTCCTTTTTCTGCCAACCTTTGTTCATTTTTACAGATAATTCTAACAGAATACAAATGTTCTATGTAACAGATAAAATATGAACAATGAAAAACAGCCAGGGGAAAGGATACATAAAAATAAGGAGCAATAGTGAAAAAATCAACAGTAAAACAGAAATTTTTATTTCAAAATCTTTTTTTTTTTTTTTGAGACGGAGTCTTGCTCTCACCCAGGCTGGGGTGCAGTGACGCAATCTTGGCTCACTGCAAGCTCTGCCTCCTGGGTTCACACCATTCTCCTGCCTCAGCCTCCGGAGCAGCTGGGACCACAGGCGCCAGCCATCACGCCCGGCTAATTTTTTTTTTGTATTTTTAGTAGAGACGGGGTTTCACCATGTTAGCCAGGATGGTCTCTATCTCCTGACCTCGTAATCCGCCCACGTGGGCCTCCCAAAGTGCTGGGATTACAGGCGTGAGCCACCGCGCCCGGCTCTATTTCAAAATCTTAGCAGGAACACTTTTCTCCTTCAGTAAGAGTCCCTCACCTAAGAAAATTAATATACTGAAACTAAAACACAAGATTCAATAGAATACTGACCATAACTAGATCTACTTAGCTGAAATTATATGAAATCAACCTAACATAATGCAGACCATCTTTAATACACAAATATGAGGTTGCTGACCTATTAACAAGAGAAAATGTTGCTTGAGGTTTTCTATTTGTTTGCTCATTTTTTGTTTGTTTTGTGATTGCCATCTACATCCTTCCTAGGCCTATCTGGAACCACGAAGATGGATTTTTGGCATAGCTGGCCAAAACAGAGAAATGCCATTCCAATTTTCCACTAGATTAAAAAAGAAAATTTACAACTCACACACGACAACATTTCCAAGTATCCCTTGTTAAATCATTCCTACTTCAATCCCCCACGGCATGCTAGGGCTGCTTTATTCCAAGGGACTCCTTACACAGTGTGCATTTAGAATGGAAAGATAAGAAAGGATAAGATATGAAGCCATCAGAAATTCAGAAGTTAGTCACTTTCGGCAAAGATCATAGGGTTAACAGAGTTCAGCTTGATTAGGAGAGTATAATCTCTGAACAACATTCCCTAGTGGCCTTCTCTGCCTCCCTAGCGTCTCCTTGTTTCCAAAAATACAGAGGTCCTTGGAGAGGTTAAGTGTTATATGAGAACTAATTCTCTGGAGGCAGTATGCCGACCTTGACAATCTCCAGAGTTTCCTTCCCCCCCGTGACTCCTGTGATGCTGCTCCTTTCATCTTTCCCTTCTATCTTTGCTGAAACCTTGAGAAGTGGTCATTTATAAAGAAGAGTTATTTAGCTTTCAGAGTCGAGGCCTCCAGGCTTCATCAGCAGCTATGGGGAATTATACTTCAGAAAGTCACTTTTAAGGTACATCCTTCCCACTGGCTCCATCTGAATGACCTCACCCACCTAGGTCTTCATGGCAGTGTTATCAATTCCCAAGAGTCTAGGAACAAGAAAAGTTCAAGGTGTCCACTCTGCTGCCTTCAGAGTAGATCATACATTTGTGAAATGAATATGGATTGCATATTAATTATACTTAACTAGGTATAATGACATTTTGTTATATAAGAAAATGTCCATAATGTTTTAAGAGTTGTATACCCAGAAGTAGGTAGGAGTAAAATGACATGATGTCTGAGATCTGCTGAACAGCTTAAAATACTTCAGCGACAAGAAGAAAAAAAGAAGATAGATGAGGCAAGTGCTACAAAGTCTTTTTTTTTTTTTTTTTTGAGACAAGGTCTCGCTATGTTGTCAGGCTGGAGTGCAGTGGTTATTCGTAGGCATGATCACAGTGCACTACAGCCTTGAGCTCCTGGGCTCAAGCAATCCACTGGTCTCAGTCTCCCAAGTAGCTGGGACTACAAGGGCATGCCACCACACCTGGCAAAAATTTTTTTATATTAATATATTTTTTATTATAGAGACAGGATCTCAAGCTGGTCTTGAACTCCTGGGCTCAGGCAATCCTCTTGCCTCAGCCTCCCAAAGTGCTGGGATTACAGGCATGAGCCACCATGCCTGGCCCAGCAAAATCTTAACAATTACTAACTTTATATGTACGTGGAATCATTCTTCTACTCTTCTGTATGTTTGAAGTCTTTCACAACAAAAGAAGTTTTAACTTCCCATTACCCATTTAAAAACCATATTATTTCCAGAGGATGTGTCACTATTTTAAAACTACTTGTATTATACATACAATATTTTTGCTTTTTACCATTTTGATTTCTGGAAAAGATTTCCGCCTGGCCAGGTTATTTAAAATGGACTCTCCAATTTATTATCAAAGGTTTTACCAGAATCCAGTGGGTCTAGTCCTATGTATCAACACACATACTTAATAAAGACCAGCTTCCATTAAAAATAAATCAGCATAAAAATAATTTAGACAAGAAGAAAGCCAAGACAACATTTAACCTCCAGTTATCAGGATTTGTTAATGGCAACTTGTGCTTCCAACTTTTTGACATTACCACCACCGTGATTTCGTTTTCAAACAGAAGAGAAAGGCTCCATTTATTACTACAAAGTTATAAAATAGAAAAGCAAAACTCCAGTCTCCCTTGGTGTACCTGCACCTCACCTCAATCCATCAGCAGGACAGGGGCCTGACAGCCAAGACCAAGCTCAACAGTTGCTAGGTCTCTGATGATTTTCAGAGTATATTCTTGATTAGCAGAAGCTCCGGAAAGGCCAGAGCAGTCAAAACAACTAGTATCAAATGACATTAGATGCAGAGAATCAAACCCACTGAATGTTCTGCTCACACCTTTTGTTCCCACACTGTTTACTGATAATCTGATAATATAAACAAGGAAGGTGAGTGTCAGAAATTCCTCTTTATATACAACTAAATTTAAATCTAAAACATATGGAAATTTACAATCCTTAAGTTTGAAGAAAAATGAGTCAAGCAGCAAGTAAATATAAAGCCATCAGAAATTCAGAAGAGTCAGTCACTTTTGGCATACATCATAGGGTTAATAGAGTTCAGCTTGATTTCCTACTCCTTATAAGATATATGACATCGTATGATAGTAATAATACTCATAAACAAACAGCTTCTGGTGTCACAAGAACTTAAATGAGTAATTATGTTCAGAAAATTCTGACTGCTAAGAACTGTCTTCTAATTCTTCAAAAAATCAAGATCCATGCATGGTATGGAGGATAATTCTTAAATAAAATAATCCATGAGTCAGCATACAGATTACTTCTTAATCTCTTTATATTTCTAACATGTGAAAGACAAAAACCATAGTTTACTGTTGGATCAAATACTTCAAACAGGCTGGGTGCAGTGGTTCACGCCTGTAATCCCAGCACTTTAGGAGGTCAAAGCAGGTGGATCACTTGAGGTCAGGAGTTCAAAACCAGCCTGGCCAACATGGCATAACCCTGTCTCTACTAAAAACACAAAAATCAGTCAGACATGGTGGCACATGCCTGTAATTCCAGCTACTCGGGAGGCTGAGGCATAATAATCGCTGGAACCCGGGAGGTGGAGGTTGCAGTGAGCAGAGGTTACAGTAAGCTGAGACTGCACCACTGCATTCCAACCTGGGCGACAGAATGAGACTCCGTCTCAAAAACAAAACAAAACAAAAACAACAACAAAAAATACTTCTAACAACAGAAAATAGAAACAGCAAAACTCCATTAATTTACTATCCAGATTTAATAACTATCAATATTTATTAGCATACATTTGAGATTTTTAAAGAAGCATTACAAACATAAACACAGGTTTTTTCTAGTTCCTTGATTCTGCCTTCTCACAAGTTTCTATAATCTTCCATTTTATTCAAAACATTCCCAAATTTCCCACATCCCAGTTCTCACCCTTTTGTCTCACAAACCCATCTTTCTCTTACTTCAAGACAAGTTTCTTAAAAGACTCTATACTTCCAATTTCCACTTCCCCGCCTCTTATTCTCTAAGCTAGTTTCTGTCCACTGGACTCCTATTCAATTCCAAGCCCTCAGAAACCCAAGGCTACTTTTCAGACTCCACATTACTCAACCTGTTGGCAACTTTTTTTTTTTTTTTTTTTTTGAGACAGAGTCTCACTCTGTCACCCAGGCTGGAGTGGAGTGGCTCCATCTTGGCTCACTGCAACCTCGGCCTCCTGGGTTCAAGAGACTCTCGTGCCTCAGCCTCCCGAGTAGCTGGGACTACAGGCATGTGCCACCATACCCACCTAGTTTTGTATTTTTAGTAGAGACAGGGTTTCTTCATGTTGGCCAGGCTGGTCTCGGACTCCTGGCCTCAAGCGATCCACCTGCCTCGGCCTCCCAAAGTACTGGGATTACAGATACGAGCCACTGCACCCAGCCACCTGTTGGCAATTTCTGAGTGAGGCTCACAGATGTGGCTGTCACCCAGCCTGAAGGTCCTCAGAATTGCAAATTACCATATTTAGATAATGGGAATCTATTGCTGGGACTTCAGCCCCAGAATTCTGGGGTAAAAGGCATCTGTAGAACTTAGTGAGCCAGGACCCACCTAGAGGGAAGTAGAGTCAGAAGGAATAAAATGTATTTTCAGGCTGGGTACAAGAAGCTCACGCCTATAATTCCAGCACTTTGGGAAGCTGAGGTGCAAGGACAGCTTCTGCAAAGGAGTCTGAGACCAGCCTGGGCAATATAGTGAGAACTTGTCTCTACTGGGGAAAAAAAAAAAAAAAAAGTGCTTTCAACTACAACTTCAGCAAAGGGAGATTACTGACCAGAAATCATAGCTCTAAAAATTCTGGAAAATCCCAAAATCATGAAAAAAAGTATATGCTTTCTATTCAATTCACACAGACAATAAAGACTAAAGGAGCTACACCAAAATGTTAACAATGATTAAATCTCTGGATGTTAAGATTATGGATAGTTTTCATATTCTTCATTTTAGTAATATTTATTTTCTACAATGAACATGCATTTTTTTTTTTTAAACAAGGGTGGGTGCATGTGTGAGGGGGTATGTGTGTATTTGTGTGTTTAAGCAAAAGGCCTGGCCTACATGCCTGTCTTTCAGTGTAACAAAAGGTGTTGCTAGGGAGATACAGCTCTACAGAACATCGCAGAAAACCTCCAGGGAACGAGTGGGTGTTGGCAGCTTTAAAGAGGAAAGAAAAGTAGGCTGGGTGCATGGGAAAGGAGAGCTCTCACATCAGTCTGGCCTAATATAAACCAAGAAGTGCCTGGTGTTCCCCCGGCGCCTTCCAGTCAGCCACCAGGTCCTTTTTATTCTCCCTTTAACATACCACAAAGGTCTCACCACTGCTCTGTACCTCACGCTACCTTGATTCCACCAGGCATCCTGATGGTGTCTTCACTTCCGACTCACTGACTTCCAATTCCACCTCCACATGGCTACTAGTGTCTAAACTGAAAATATGGTGGGCACCTGAATATATTTCAGGACTATTTAGAGTACAGTGTACTCTAAACCCTGAAATGTATACAATCCTCTGCTTACCTTCACCAGCTGGACTGCCCAGCCCAGACACCTGGCTCCAGTTAAACTCAATACCCATAGTTCCCTGAACATCCCATGCCCTGGCTTTGTGCCTCTGTGCACATTCTTCACTCTGCCTAGAATATGCTTCCTCACCTTATCAACCTGGCAGACTCCTACTCATCCTTTGTGTCTAGCTCAAAGGAGATCTGTAAAACACTCCTAGTCAGCAGGCTGCTCCCTCTTCTGTAGGCCTTATTCATTTTCTACATAGTATTTTACAGCACTTCTTACCCTACTGGAGTTATTGCTAAAATATGTCTACCCTACCAAACCATGAGATATTTAAGGCCCGAAACTACATATCCACATGCATCTGGAATAATTAGACACAGCAGACATTCAATAAATATTTGATGAACTAACAAATGTGTTTGTTTTTGCTATATATTTTTATAGATATCTCAGAAATAAATTTTCGGATCTGGAAACAGGTACTGACTGATACTGGTGCTCTCTGAATGAAACCAATTCAAAGTTAGAGACCTAACTGAAAAGAAAGTAATGATCAAGACAAATACATACTGGGCAAATGGTAAGATTTCTGTCATCTTAACAGCTAGGGACATCAGAACTGTATCGATTTCGAATTAGCAACCCTCTCATATCATACTTTGAGGATTACATATTCCGGAAGGGTTTTTGTTTTTCTGTCCATAGTGGTAGTGGCAGTGGAGATGGGGCACTGCTGAATGTCTGTTAAAATGCAAGGCTAATCACAATATGTATCTTTTCTTCACAATCAAATCAGCAAGAATGGCTGATAACCAAGGAACATGGAAAATTTAAGATCAATGGCAAGAAAACAGAATCTGCACCTAATTCTCATTTCCATGTATTTTGACTTTCAACGGTGCCTGCCTATTGCCTACCTGAGCTAAAGCAGGGATTGAATTTTGGCCAGTCTGAGTCTGCATATGAGCAGACTTGCTCTCTGTCAAAGAAGCTGTTATACTTCCATCATGCTGGGATTCAACTGTTTCCATGGTCATTTGTCTGAAAAGACAATAAAAAGGAAGACAAATTAAGGCCCTATCTTAAGTATTTGGAAATACAGGTTGAACATCCCTCATCCAAAAATCCAAAATCTGAAACTTTCTGAGCATTTACATGCCACAAATGGAAAATTCCACATGTGACCTCATGCTATGGCTCAAAACTTTGTATCTTGTACAAAAATCATTAAAAATATTGTATAAAATTACCTTCGGACTATAAGGTGTATATGAAACATAAATGAATCTCATGTCTAGACCTGGCTCTCATCCCCAAGGTAACTCACATGTATATGCAAATATCCTAAATCCAAAAAAATCCAAATTCTGAAACAATTCTGGTCCCAAGCATTTCAGATAAGGGATACTCAACCTGTACTGTTTTTACCTAGCTTTCTAATAACCATTTCTGACATCCAATTGTACTATCGGTTTTTTGTTTTTGTTTTTTCCAAGAAACAGGTTCAATAGTAGAGTCCTAACTCTCTCAGCTTTTCTTTTCTGCTCACTGAATATGAACATTACCAAGGGAGCACTGCAAAACGTCTTGTGAGAACTACCTTATTTTAAAACTTAAAATACTTATAATAAAATCTTCCTGATCATTACTTTAACCCTGCTGTTTAGCATGAATGACTGGAAAATTATGTTTCCTATTTTACATGAAAAGTATAAATATTCTATGATTCTCAAGGCCTAATAAACCTGTTTTATATTATGAGGTAGCGTGAAGGAATTTCCCCATTGTCTAAATTAAATGTATAATAATATTAAAATGTGTCTTGCTTTGTTATCACTAAGTCATTTCTGATAAACAAACCCCAATTATTGAAAAAAGAGGACCTAATTTTTCCAGGAAAAAACTTCTGATGTGATTTGAAGTTTGTGTATGAATTCAGTTTAAGTTAATGATTTCTATATGGACTCTTTTTAGAAGGCAAACTATATTATAATAAATTTTATCCTGTTAAAGATAAAATATAAACAAAATAAAATTTAAATTTAAAAACTTACAGAAACTACTCCCTGTTGTTATACATCTTTTCAGCTGTCAATAATACAGTATGTTTTTTTCACCTTAGTATAACTATATATCCAAAAAGTATATGGTCCACTTAGATCTCTGAATTAAAATATCCAAGTTGTTTTTCCAGATTTAATTAGTTACCAGATCCTACAGATCCTTCATCTAGTGTCTTTGACTTCATACCACCTTTTGCATTCCAGTAGCCATTAGCCAAATTCAATCCTTCCATGCTCAAACCTGTCTGCTATCGTCTATATTACAGTTATTTTAACACTTACAACTGACCAGGACAATTTAGAGCAATTATACCAAAATACAAACATAGAGCCTACCATAGAAAAATGTCTTTCCCTATATATTGCCTAATCCTTTACCTCTTTTCTTAAAACTTCCCAGAGTGGCCTCTCCAATTCTAGGTAATTATAGGTCATCATCACACATAAAGGGTTAACTCCTACTGTTCTACTTTTGGTTACGCGAGCAGTTTCCAAAGAAAATACCTCAAGACATTAGTTCTGCAGGTTCTAAAAAGGCATTATCTGGGGAAAAAGGGTAGGGAAAGTGCTTTGTCAAAACGTTTTAAAGATTAAAAGGGTTTCTTTCCCACAGAACAGCTCAAAAGCTTCAATCTGCTAGTGTGTCTTGAGAAGGGTGAAAGGCACAGGTCCAACAGACACCATTTTCTAAAAGTATCTGACCACCAAACAAACCCTTTTCCCACAAAGTATGCCTTAGCAGGAGTATTTTGGAAACCACATGGGAAATGTTGTCTTGTGCTATTTTGTATACCTTTGAAAGATAAAACCTTTCTTAAGGTTCTGCAACAACTTGGGTCTCAACTCAAAAATTACATGCCGAAAGGCCTTCCCCAGTAAACTCTATTTCATTCTAGAAACATTCATTTAGCATCATCTACATGGCAGGCTCTGAAAATACAAAAGCAGGTAAGTCATGGCCCTTGCCCTGGCGGAATCTATTAACTATGTTGTTGGTTTCTCAAATTATGGTCCTTGGACAACTCGCATCAGAATTAACGAAAAGTATTTGCCCTAAAAAATGCAGAAGCTTAGGCTCAACCCCAAACCTAGTTAATCAAACTTTCTTGAGAATTTAACTTCTTATATTCAAACAATTCCAATATGTACTAAAATTTGAGAAACACAGCTTATTGGCAGGTCAGTAATTAAAGTAAATCACAAGTAAAGTAATTTCTTTCTTTCTTTCTTTTTTTTTTTTGAGGCAGAGTTTCGCTCTGTTAACCCAGGCTGGAGTGCAGAGGCATGATCTCAGCTCACTGCAACCTCTGCCTCCAAGGTGCCAGCAGTTCTCTGGCCTCAGCTTCCCAAGTAACTGGAATTACTGGCGTGCACCCCCGTGCCCAGCTAATTTTTGTATTTTTAGAAGAAACGGGGCTTCGCCATGTCGGCCATGGTCTCCAACTGGTCTCCAACTCCTGGCCTCAAGTGATCAGCCCGCTTCAGCCTCCCAAAGTGCTAGGATTACAGGCGTGAGCCATCATGCCCAGCCTGAGTTACAACTCAATAACTGATATTTATAATAACTATCCTAAGTCATCAAAAAAAGGCTAATTATGTTCAGTATATTTTAAGGACAGAGGGGTACACACTGTGGAATCCAAGAAGTCTCCCATTTAAAAACAAAAAAAGTTTTAATGATTAAGAAAATAAACTATTTGGGACTCAATTTTTGAGATATGATAAAAGACTATAAGCTATCAAACAGATTTCAAAATGTTTTATACATGAAAATGTCTTGATACGTATCATCTTAAGAAATCATTTTAATTGGTCCATTTTTCTCTGGGGGCATTTCCCAGAGAGTTCAGTCCTTTGCCCTTTTCCTTTTGTCAGTATTACAGAACTTTCCAATATGAATACTATGGCTTCTTCAATCCTATATGCAGATGGCTCCCAAATCTGTATTTACACCCACTTCCCTCCTACTGAGCATCTCAACCTGGGGTTTTCATGGACATTTGTCCCTTCTCTTTTATCTCTTCTTTTAGTCAAGAGTATCATCGTCCATTCAGACTCCAAAGCTAGAATCGTGTATCTATATTATCAGTCAGAACCAGATCAACCACAAAAAGCAACCCCACAAAGTTAAACAGCAGTCAGAATGCCATGAGGCCTTGAGCCTTAGGGAGAAAGGCAGAGATGGAAGGTCAGCAGCCACCCCAACTCCTCCTCCTTACCAGAATTTAGCACTGGGCACTGTCCGCTGTAACCTCCCATCGCCTCACTGGACAAAGTAATTGAGCTGCTGTTCCACACAGTTGCTGCCACCCACTCTGAAGACAAAAATCACAGACAATGGGCCTCTTCCTAAGCCACAACTAAACTGCAATGCCCCTGTACCCATGCCAGAATCATACTCAAATCACTGTCCAAGATATAAACTCCTTCCATATTTCATCTTCACTCTCATAACCAGTGCTTCCTTTCCCTCCATAATACAACCCCTCACTCCTGTTCTCCTTCCAAACCCCAGCAATGTGCTATCTGGAACTCCCAAAGCCTCGCAGCTGTCCTCTCAAGAAGGTACTGCTCATCTTCCCACACCCAATCAAGGTCATCATGTCGACTGGCCATCTGCTTTGTTCTCCACTGTTGCTTCCCACCTGCACCTCCTTTACTCCCTTGTAAAAACCCTTGTTCAACTGAGGCTCAAGGTCATCAGGATCCATAAGATAACCAGTATCTACTGACCTCCAGGATGTAAACTGAAGACTCTGGCTCCTGACGTAAAAGTCTTCCTCTTCACCATTCTGTCTATGTTCAACACTCAAATGAAGACCCATCCCTTACCCAGATGTCTGAGATCAATGACTTACTTTATGCCACTTCAGCCATCTACTGGAATGGTTGGCCACACCCTGGACACTGCCAATGTGCAAACTGGTCCAGCTCTGAAAAAATTAATTCTGACATACCACCCTGCCTACAACATCCTATTCCCCCAGCTTACCCTCTCCCTTGACCACTCCCATCACACTTGTTATTCCAGCACACTGAGATCTCCACATCACTTTCTCTCTGCCCATCCACCTCCCTCTTTCTTCACCTCCCACCCTATTCAGCTAGCATGGCTTCTCATTTTAATTATTGTTTCCCAGCCAGGCACGGTGGCTCACGTCTGTAATCCCAGCACTTTGGGAGGCCAAGGTGGGCAGATCACGAGGTCAAGAGTTCAAGACCAGCCTGGCCAACATGGTGAAACCCTGTCTCTACTAAAAATACAAAAATAAGCTGAGTGTGGTGGCAGGGGCCTGTAATCCCAGCTACTTGGGAGGTGGAGGCAGGAGAATTGCTTGAACCTGGGAGGTGGAGGTTGCAGTAAGCCAAGATTATGCCGCTGCTGTAAATTCTTAGTAAATACCAACCTTGTATAAAACCAACTCTTCATCTCCTCTATGCCTGCACCAAGGCAGATGAACAATATTGAATGAAATTATAAGCCAGAATAAGCTATTAAGGCCAAGCACAGGGGCTCACACCTGTAATCCCAACACTTTGGCGGGGCCAAGGCAGAAGGATCACATGAGCCTAGGAGTTCGAGATCAGACTGGGCAACATAGTGAGACCCCGTCTCTACACAAAAAACAAAAAAATTAGCTGAGCATAGTGGTGGGCACCTATAGTCCCAGCTACTCAGGAGGGTGAGGTGGAAGGAATGCTTGAGCTCAGGAGGTCAAGACTGCAGCGCACCATAATCGTGCCACTGCACTCCAGCCTGGGCGACAGAGCAAGACCCCATCTCTAAAAACATAAAATAAATATAGCTATTAAATTCTTGGTTTTCAACCTCAAATGGGCGGCAAACTGATGGAGTTTGCCTACTTGGCTTACTACTCTCCCATTCTCCACAACTGTTTCGAATGTGCTCCCTCTTCTCAATCCCTGCGTTTCTATACTGACTACACTCAATGAAAGCCCTTGCCTGCTGTCTCTAATTAGAACTCCATCAACTCCCCACACCAAATCAACAAAGCTATTGACATCTACACTCACCATGCTCCCTTGCCTCCTGCCTCCTCCCCACTCTTAAAATTCCTGTATCTGTTGTTTAGAGCCCATGCCCTTCAGGGGTTTATACTATCAATTATTCTCTCCCCTTCTAACAGTTTTTTCCTGTAAAGACTTAAACACATTCACATCTGTCCCATCTCACAACTTACACACACAGCCACAAATCCACTGGATCAGAAATCTCTCAAGCGATTCCCTTGAACCTCTCTTCTCCTTCTCACTGCTGAACTACTTGAAAGAATTGCCAACACTATCTCCGTTACTTCACATCCCACATACTCCTAGACACCCCCCCCCCAAGTTTACAGGTTTCTGCCTCTAAAACATCTCTAGAAATGGTAACTAATCTCTGTCACTAAATCCAATGTACATTTTAAGTCCTATCTTTTGTTTGATCCCTCAGCAGCATTGAAACTGTTGACAACATCTTCCTTCTTGAACACTGTCTCAGTGTACTGATACTACATTTTCCTCTTCCAATCTGATTCGCTGACAATTCCTCCACAAGCTCCTCTGACAATTCCTACCCTTTCTCAATGTTAACCTTCAACGTTGCATGTCTTTGGGACTCTGCTTAGCTTTCTTGCCTCACTCTCAAATCTCTCCCTACTTCATGGGGTCTGTTTCTCTGGATTCAAGTGCCAGATTTAAGTCCACGACTCTAGGCCAGACGTCTCTTCTGAATTCCAAAATGCAATATCCAAATCCCTGTTTAACATCTCCAAACACATGGCCTGCAGGAATCTCAAAATCAATGGGTCTAGAACTAAACTCCTCTTCTTCCTCCACAAACTTTCTACCCTTCTGAGTTTCCTATCTCAGGAAATGGGACCCCACCATCCAACCAATTGTTCAAGCCAGAAACCCCTGAAACTCCCTGTCATTCCACACAGCACCATCATCAGGTTTGATGATTCTACCTTCTAAAGAACAATTAAGTCTCCTTCTCTACATTTCCATAGCCACCACTCTATCTCCTGGCTCCAATCCATGCCAACAGTTACGTTTCTAAAACATGTATTTCTACTTAAAATATTTCTTTGCTTAAAACTCTTTAGTAGCTTCCTATTGACTACAGAATAAAATCCAAACTTCTAATTCTTATAACTATAACCATCATTTATTGAGAGTTTGCATGTGGTAAGTGACTGGTAGTTTCGATTAACAACTCTGTAAGAGCACTATCATCAGTTCTTCCAGCCTGGGCAACAGAGTGAGACTGTCCCAAAAAATAAAAAATAATTAGTTCTTCTTTTAGCAATAAGGAAAAGGAGACTCAGGGAGGTTAAGAATTTGATCTTACCACAAAGGTATAAGTGGCATAGCCAGGTTTCGAACCAAGGTTTTTTTCCGAAGTCCATATACTCCATTACCAAACCACACTGCCATTCGATCTCTTTCACAATGTGACCCATTTTAGTTCTACAGCCTCATCTCCAGTCCCTCTACTCTTTCCAACACACTGCATGCCAGCCTCCTAATCAGACATTTTTTCAAGTACATATCTTACTCTCCCAGTTTTAATCTTTTACATCTAATCTTCCCTCTTCCTGAAATGCCCTTTACCCTTCTTTGTCCAACTGGCAAATTCTCACTAGTCTGTCAAGGTCTGGTTCAAGGACACCATCTTTCAAAGGCCTATTCTAACAGCCATGGGCAGAATTAGATATTCTTTTTTGAGTTCCCAAAGCATTTTACAAGTCTGTTATAACATTTGTGTAGCATATAATACATGTATTCACACAGCAGCATGAGCAACTCAGGGACAGGGATCCTATCTTATAGATTTCTATGCATTCCCAGTGCCTAGTACAGTATATGCTACATAAACCAATTATTCAATTATCCTGGAAGACTGTGCAACTATCAGGTGTTATTATAATAACAAAAATAACATTCAGAGAGATCAAGGGACTTTTACAGGGAACATAATAGGTAGCATGATGAGGGATGAAAAAGAGGTGTTGTGACTGTGACTCCAGGGTTCCTTCCATGGTCAGTGCCCTGTGTATTCCAGTTTGGACAACATTTTATGATGATGATGATGTGTTTTGGAGTATGCTGCAATTGTTGTTGCAATCTCACTCAGATATGCTTTCTCTTTCATAGCAAATGTATGGACTGTAATTTTATTCCATTTGTATTCTGTCAGAGTACCTAGCACGGTGTTCAGTTCATGTCATTTAGTTAAAGTTTGATACTAAAATTATTTTTTTGAAGGTAAAAATCATCTATAAAAAAGTAAGGTTAACACTAGCAATTTAAACTAGATATGCTATTTCCAGCCAGTTTATTCCGCAGATTTATATCCAACTGCCCTCCAGTACAACCCCCTAAACCCACTAAAACCCAACTCCTACACAGGACTCAGTGCAGAAGATTCAACTAACAATTCAGTGCTCAACATGGGTCAAGCACTGTACCAGGCATTTTTCAAGCACTATCTCAGCAGAAATGCAGGACCCCAAACTCAGCTGTCAATGTTGCACATACAACATTAACATCTATAAATCAGCCACAGCTGCTCCAGATAGAATTTATAGAGTCCATTATCATCTTACATTATTCACTACACAATTTATAACTAAATATATTAAAATTGAAGAGATGTCTCATAGAATATATTTCCCCAAATCTCACTTTCTAAATTAAACATAGTTGTGATATTAAATAAACACAGCTGTACTAAAACTAATAGTGTTTAATTAACTATGTAGTATTTTAATTTTAAACAATAATCCTTTTCAGAGAGAAAAGAACCAATTCACAATTATGAATTACAAAATATTTAAAAATAAAAACATGTAAGGATAAAACAAAACTAAAACAAACAAAAAAGTCCACTAAGCACTATAAATTAACAACAAGCAAAATACTGGCAAATATTTGGTTCCACAATTCTAAAAACAGGTACAAATTTGCTAAAATGGTGGCTGGGCATGAAGGTTCATGCCTGTAATCCCAGCACTTTGGGAAGGCGAGGCAGGTGGATCACCTGAGGTCAGGAGGATCACCTGAGGTCAGGAGTTTGAGACCAGCCCGGTCAATATGGTGAAACTCCATCTCTACTAATAATACAAAAACTAGCTGGGCGTGGTGGCCCGCGCCTATAATTCCAGCTACTCAAGGGCTGAGGCACAAGAATCTCTTGAACCTGGGAGACAGAGGTCGCAGTGAGCCAAGATTGTGCCACTGCAATCCAGCTTGGGCAACAGAGTGAAACTGTGTCTCAAACAAACAAACAAAAAAATAGCTAAAATGGGGATATTTAAATTTACGAACAACTAATAATAGCAGGAACATTATTTTCCTTTGAAGTTAAACATTTCTTCTGAAATCTCCTTTATATTATTTAGCAAACCTTTCTCTCCTTTGATAGAAAAGCAAATATTATCCCAACCTGTTTTGAATATACTGGGATCCAAATTAATAAAATATTAATATAACTATTGTTTTTTTAAAAATAGGACCCTCCATTAAAACATTTTTTTTCCTTAGAGATAGGATCTTGCTATGTTACCCAGGCTGGTCTTCTTCTCTTTTCTTGCTTTCTTTTTTTTTCCCAGGCTGGTCTTTAACACCTGACCTCAAGCAGTTCTCCCACCTTGGCCTCCCAAAGTGCTAGGATTATAGGCTTGAGCCACTGCACACAGTCTAAAAAAAAAGAAATTTTTAATAAAAAATTGTTTTAATACAAAATACAAAAAATTAGCTAGATATGGTGGCACCCTGTAATCCCAGCTACTCAGGTGGCTGAGGCAGGAGAATCCCTTGAACCTGGGAGGCAGAGGTTGCAGTGAGCCAGGATCATGCCACCGCACTCCAGCCTGGGTAACAGAGTGAGACTCTGTCTCAAAAAAAAGAAAAAAAAAAATTCTAAAATTTTAGTTGCATCCAATTTTCAAAGACAAATTACACTGCAGAGGAAGTGCATTACCCTTGAAAAAAATTTTCACCTCTTCTAAAAACAGAATCCAATTGGAAAAGGAAGTTATTAAAGTTGTTTCTATTCTTTTAAATAACTTTAGAAAAAGTGGAAAATCAATTTTCTCTTCAGGGCTATATCCAACTGATGAAACAGAATGTCTCTGAAAGTAATCAAAAGAAAACTTGAAAAATTCTATTTGGATATTTGTAAAGTGTTGGTAGAAACTTTCTTCTATTTCGTAAGGTTAAATACAAGTATAGCCAAAAGGCCAGGAGGAAGAATAAAACCCTGGGGACTCTTCAAACTCTACAATTCCGCTGAACTATCGACATCCTCACAAATGGTCTACTTTCTAACTGAAAAGACCAGTACTTGGCATACGTCAACTGACATACCCACACGTCCCCTACAGCGCCTAGCATGGTACACAGTACATGGTACCTTAAGTGAATGGCTGAATAATTTGAGTATATAATAGAATATATATACATACATACATGTATGTGTACATCTATACATCCATTTACTCATCATGAACTTTAAGTAGAATTTTCAAAAGAACAGAAAAACATACATCTACCTACCTTAGATTTGTCTTAATATATTTTTTCCTTGCACATTTGCTCATTGTTAAGACATTTGTAATCAATGCTTTCCTCCTTTCCCGTTTTCTTTATTTATCCTGCAGTAAAATTATAATGTTGAATTGGGAGATCGTAACATTTCACTTCAAAAAACTCTCAAATTAAATTTTATTTAAATTAAAACCTCTCAAAATGAGGCCAGGAAGAACATTCTAATTTCTATAAAACTAAAAATACAAAACACCACCCCCTGCCCCGCAAAAAAAACCAAAAGACTAGAAAGCTAAAAACAGCCCTGTACTGTTTTTTGTCAATCTTATTTCTACTGTATTTTTCTTATCTTCCCAGGGGGAAAAAATTGACAAAACTGAAATGATACACTATTTTTCTGATTATTTGCTACTGAAGACAAAGCAGTGCTATCTAAATCATCTAATACACACTAAGTATAGCTCATGGGTATCAGCTCTATTTTTAAGAAGTAATGATCATTTAATAAACTTAATGAATTATTTCCTTATACTTCACTTCAATGCAACAAAATTTTCATTTACCTTAAATTCCAACTTGGGTTTTTATCCAAAAATTAAACTCCAAACAAAATACATTTATTCAAAACGTCCTTCTGATAGCCTTCAATCCATGAAAAAAACCTAGTTTAGACACTGTAGCAATTAAACTCTATTTTTTTTACTAATATCTTTAAAAAGATATATTTGACATGTGGAACAAAGTAAAACTGGCAAAAAAAAAAAAAAAAAAAAAGACAAAAGAACACATGGTGTTCTTATAAGAAGAAATGAGACTCAAAATTATTTTGCCTAGTTATGGATTTCTGTGCCATATTTTGAAGGCCATCTAACATCCTGATAAAAACTTTATTAGGTATGATTCCAAAAATAACATTTGGCATTCACCTTACTTTCACCAGCATGTTGCTCTATGTTCACCCTCTGGTGTAATAGCTTCAATTAATTTCTTTTTTTTCGTTTTTTGTTTTTTGTTTTTGAGACTGAGTCTTGCTCTGTCACCAGACATGGTGGCTCACACCTGTAATCCCAGCACTGTGGGAGGCTGAGGCAGCAGGTTTGCTTGAACTCAGGAGTTTGAGACAAGCCTTGGCAACATAGTGAGAACTTGTCTCTACAAGAAAACTGACCAGGTATGGTGGCACAGGCCTGGACTCCCAGCTACTCAGGAGGCTGAGGTGGGAGAATCACTCGAGCACGCAAAGTTGAGGCTGCAATGGGCCATGTTCGCACCATTGTACTCCAGCCTAGGTGACAGAGCAAGACCATTCACAGACCTACACTCTTTCGAGACAGTCTCAAAAAAAAAAAAAAAAAAAAAAAAAAAAAAAAAAAAAAAAAAAAAAAATTCTGGGAGTCCTTAATTTAGAGCTGGAGAAAACAATCGTGCTCATCCCTAAGTAACCTCTAGGCACCTCTGCCCGCAACAGCAGTGCTTAGACAGACACACTGCTTTCAGAGTCCCCTCCTAAGGGTTCCTCTAAATGATGGCATACAATCCCGGTCAAATTTGGAACTGTAGGCAGCAGGCAGGTTTATCAGACCTTACTAAGCGCACTAAGGCGATGGTTACTACTGCTACCATCTGCCCCCAGCATAGAGACAAGAGACAGTAGGGCATTTGAACAGGCTCCTCACAACAGGAACAAAAAGCAGAACTGATGCCATTCTGAGATTAAACCTTATTCTGTTATACTACACTAGCATTTCACATAGGGACATCTTATGCTCCTTAAAAGTTGTATAACCCATTAGATGCCACCCCCTCACACTAGATGCTGGGGCACTGCAGGAGACAGCTCTCCAGGAGCCTACAATCTAAAGAGGGGGCAGATGTGTCAATAAAATAATAATAGCACTTGAACAATAATGGCAACCACAGCACTATATCATAGAAACAAATGCCAATTTCTGTATTTCACTTGGAAATATTTTATTTGCTGAATAATAAATTCTTGTGGTTCAAAACTTTAAAACTAGAAAAAGGTATTCAGAGAGGTCCAGGAACAGCCACCTGCTTCCTCTTCCCAGAGGTAACCAGCACTGAAGAAAGCACCATATTCTTGCCATGGGAGCCACAGGATATCAAAAAGAAAAACTAGCCTCATACCCGAATAAGGACAAGATAAACTTGACCCTGACTCAGGATGATCAGAGTCTTACTTCATTCCAACTATTCTCCACAAGGTCACCAATGAATGCTTGCCCGCTTGCCAAATCTAAAAGGATGCTTTCTAGTCCCCATCTTCCTCAATACCCCTACAGCATTTCCTCCTCTATTTGAAACTTTGTCCTCTTTGAATTCTTTATGACATTACTTTCATGCTTTTCTTCCAAATTATCTAGCCTTTTGTTCTCTATCTTCTTTGGCGCATTTTTTTTTTAAATGTCTCTCTTTTTTTTTTTTTTTCCCCAGAAATGGGTATCACTGTGTTGCCCACGTTGGTCTCAAACTCCTAGCTTCAAGCAATCCTCCCACCACAGCCTCCCAAAGTGTTGGGATTACAGGCATGAGCCACTGTAATCAGCTCTCCAGTTATAATTTCTGATCAGATCTCTTTATACCTAAACTCCCAGAGAACACTGATATATCCTGTATACTACCAATCTACCAATTTTCTTTTTTTGGGGGGTGGAGGGCATTCTGGCAAAAACCAGAGAGAGAGCTTGCTGGACAAATTCTAAGAGCCGTGACACTTATATACTACCAATTTTCTACAGGAATAATTTAAAAGTCCCATCTGCCAAGGGACTCTTAAGCTTTAGCTTTTAGAGCAGAAAGGCATATTTTAGAGGAGTTTGTTACAGGCAAGTAATAACTTATAAGAAGAAATGAGACTCAAAATTATTTTGCCTAGTTATGGATTTCTGTGCCATATTTTGAAGGCCATCTAACATCCTGATAAAAACTTTATTAGGTATGATTCCAAAAATAACATTTGGCATTCACCTTACTTTCACCAGCATGTTGCTCTATGTTCACCCTCTGGTGTAATAGCTTCAATTAATTTCTTTTTTTTCGTTTTTTGTTTTTTGTTTTTGAGACTGAGTCTTGCTCTGTCACGCAGGCTGGAGCGCAGTGGCACCATCTCAGCTCACCGCAAACTCCACGTCCCAGGTTCAAGCAGTTCTGCAGTTCTCGTGCCTCAGCCTCCCAAGTAGCTGGGATTACAGGCACAGGCCACCACGCCCAGCTAATTTTTGTATTTTTAGTAGAGACGGTGTTTGACCATGTTGGACAGGCTGGTCTCAAACCCCTGACTTCAAGTGATCCGCCTGCCTCGGCCTTCCAAAGTGCTGGGATTACAGGCTTGAGCCATCGTGCCAGGCTTAATTAATTTCATTGCTGTCAGTATACTTCAATATATAGCTTTCTATACAAATGATATTTAAAATATGTTGATTATGCTATAAAGGACATTTTGGGGACAAATGGTGAAATCTGAATATGGGATTATATATTACAGAGAGGGTAATAAAGCAAATGTTGGAAAACGCTCATATAAAATAAGCAAACAAATACAATATGCTGATAAAGATAGTATTAAATTAACACTTAAAAATGTTGAGGCCAGGTACCATGGGTCACCCCAATAATCCCAGCACTTTGGAAGGCTGAGGTGGGCAGATCACCTGAGGTCAAGAGTTCAAGACCAGCCAGCCTGGCCAACGTGGCGAAACCCCATCTACTAAAAATACAAAATTAGCCAGGCATGGTGGCATGCACCAATCCCAGCTCCTTGAGAGGGTGAGGCAGGAGAATTGCTTGAACCCAGGAAGCAGAGGTTGCAATAAGCCAAGATCGCGCCCCTGCACTCCAGCCTGGGAAACAGTGAGACTCTGTCTCATTTAAAAAAAAAAAAAAAAAAAAAATTACAAAAATTAGCTAGCATGGTGGTGTGTGCCTATAATCCCAGCTACTCTGGAGGCTGAGGCAGGAGAATCACTTGAACCCACGAGGTGGAAATTGTAGTGAGCCGAGATAGCACCATTGCACTCCAGCCAGGGCAACAGAGCTGTCTAAAAAAAAAAAAAACAAAACAAAAAACTTTGAATACCTAATCTGCTGTGGTTAATTACATTAATACCTTAATGTAACTTTCTGGAAAAATTAGGTATATATAAGAATTAAACTTCTTGGGCAAGTTTACTAGAATACCTAAGTCTACTTAACCAATTTCCAGCTCTCCATATTAACAGCATTCTCCACTCCTGTGAAGCTTACAGTATAGCTAATGCCCACCACAGTTCTCTAGTGTGCCCAAGCACTTGTGTTCACTCCAACAGGGATGAGTGCTTACCAAGAGTTAGTTGTATTTGTCACCAAACCTGATTATGCCAGCCATACTTGTTGCAATTTTGTAATTTTATTAAATAGTACCTTAGATGAAATGACTAAGTGGATTAAATGATTCAAAAAGAGAACTGTTTCTCTAAAGACTAAGTTGAATGCTTTGGAAAGACAATACAGTTAGTTTTGCTTTTTCTGCTTTAAAAAAACTGCTTCTGCCCAGGCGCCGTGGCTCACGCCTGTAATCCCAGCACTTTGGGAGGCCAAGGCGGGTAGATCACATGAGGTCAGGAGTTCGAGACCAGCCTGGCCAACATGGTGAAACCCTATCTCTGCAAAAAATACAAAAGTTAGCCAGGCATGGTGGCGGGCGCCTGTAATCCCAGGTACTTGGGAGGCGAAGGCAGGAGAATCGCTTGAACCCGGGAAGGTGAAGGCTGCAGTGAGCCGAGATCGCTCCACTGCACTCCAGCCTGGGCAACAAAGTGAGACTCTGTCTAAAAAAAAAAAAAAAAAAATCTGCTTTTGGACTAGATATTACAGTTGGAGATAACTATGAAATACGGGAAATATTAAATGAAGATTTATAAGACACTTGCCAAACAATCTAAGTTCCTACGCCACTTTCAAAAACCCAAAAATATAAACTGTAAATTATGCATTATTGAGATGGTTTTGGAAAGAAAAGCTAAGAAAAATAATAAGAAAAACTGAAAGCACTGCAACTAGCACATCCAAAAGAAAAAGAAAGGAATGTGGAATAAAAGGTATCATACCTTTTACAGAAGCAGGAAGAGAAAGAACACAGAGAAATACAATTTGGTTCTGTGATGAAGCAAGGTTTTAGTTCTTTGCAAAAGTAGATATCCATAGGTTAACTGTAATTTAAGTAGCAATAGCAATAAAGTTTGAAAGATAAAGGAGAATATGAAGATCATATTGTAAAGTTGGTCCTTCTCAACCAAGTCGATTAAAATATTAAGAGAAGGTGGGGCTAGTTATAAGACAAATAATTCCAACAGCTGAAATTGACAGGGATGAGACTATGGTTACCCATTTTAGGGGAAGGAGATGAGTACAGGAAAAACGACGTGAGAAAGCAGTACCATGAAATTACACCATTAGTCTTACACTCTTTATGAAGCAAAGTTACAATAACTTTCAAAAAATAATCTTTACACTTTCATGTAAAAACAGAATAGCCAAAAGGGATACTCGTAAATAAATATTCCAAACACTTGTAAATGTCTTTAATATTTCAAACATGAATTATACATAAATTCAGGAGGCTCTCTAATACAGATTCACGGCTACTCCAATTTAATTGCCTGAGATACCTGTTATTAAGAAATCTTAACTCTTTACTAAAATCACTAAAGGATTAGCTATTCAATAAGTGTCTCTTTTGCAATTAATTTCCCCACCTGCTGCCTGCTTTTGGCTATTTCACAGTAAATGACCTACAGAATCGGCTGCTGAGGAGGAAATGAAAAATGAAATTCAAATAATCATGGTCTATCTCCATCCTTTCAAACACCTCCCTCCCCCACCACCACCACTTCATGTGAAACCAAATTTTTATTTTACGTTTTTTGAGACTGAGTCTCGCTCTGTCACTCAGGCTGGAGTGCAGTAGCACGATCTTGGCTCACTGCAACCTCCAACTCCCGGGTTCAAGCGATTCTCCTGCCTCAGCTTCCTGAGTAGCCGGGATTACACATGCAAGCCACCATGCCCAGCTAATTTCTGTATTTTTAGCAGAGACGGGGTTTCACCACGTTTGGTCAGGCTGGTCTCGTGATCCACTCACCTCGGCCTCCCAAAGTGCTGGGATTACAGGCATGAGCCACCGCACCTGGCCAATGTGAAACCAAATTTGTAAACTTTTGAGGGAGTTATTTGCTTGACTAGGCTCACTGTAATGTTGTCTTTTTTTTTTTTCTTCCAATTGCATGCTTCTTTACTGCACATTAAGTACATTTCAAAACATCTACATATTAAGTATAAATGCATTAACTACTAGATAGTAAATCTGACAAAGTAAACTACCTGAATCAGCTTAAGATCAGAAAAAATAATTTTACCATTATTTTACTTACCTAGATTGGGCCTATCTTACACATCTGAACAAAACCTGTATCTTTCTAAGTGCAGAAACATGCCTAATTTTACTCCTCCAGAAATTTTTAAGAGTAAAAACATTCCAAGCACCCATATTCAGTAATATAGGTCTTTATGTATGATACAGTTGCCACAATTCCAAGGGTGGACACTTTCACCATAATCAATGCTAGGATATAAATTCCAGTTAAAACCATTTCTAAGCCAAAAAAAAAAAAAAATCATTTTTTGTGCTATCAATGAAAACATTGAGGTTAAGAATATAAACAAAACTATCTGCTATTTTGCTATTCTAAGATGGATGATTTAAGTCTGCTATGTTTAAAAAAATACAAAAAAAAATCTTTACTAAGATAACTTTGAAGACACTGAGTTTATTTTGTGAAATTCTCAAGGAAAATATTAGCATTACATTAGCTCCACTCTTAAATGTTCACAGGATTTTACTAATATCTTGACATTTAATTGGCCTGGTTATACTACTGTTTAGAAAACATGCACAAAGATGCTTCTCATCTGTGGAGAACTGATGAGGCTTCAAAAACGTCTAACAAGAGGATGAGTTGCTAGTAAGGTTTTCTTAGAGGTAAGCATCCTTCCTGACCAATGAGATAGTGATTTAAGCAGTCTTTAAGCAAAACTACCATACAGTTTTGTAGCCTATGCATTTCCTCTACTTACAAAAACTACTTCACACACGTTGCCAGTAATTTCCTCTATCACTCCTATGAAGGCCTGTCATGAAATGTGCAAATAGATATCATTTTACTTTGTAAACCTTACTATAACTGAACTACAGTTATGCTTCACTTAATAATGGGGATACGTTCTTAGAAATATTAGGCAACTTCATTCTGCGAACATTATAAACTGCTCTTAAACAAACCAAGATGGCGTAACCGACTACACACTTATGCCAAATGGGATAGCCTGTTGCTCCTAGGCTACAAAACCTGTACAGCATGTTACTGTACTATATACTGCAGGTGATCAGAACACAGTGGAATGTATTTGTGTGTCGAAACATACCTAAACATAGAAAAGGTAATACTCTGCCCTCTGACATTAGGACAGCTAGGACATCACTAGGTGACAGGAATTCTTCAGCTCCATTATAATCTTAAGGGACATATATATGGTCCATCATTGATCAAAACATCATTATTCAGTGCAGTAAGATTTAAGGCATTTTCATAAGTAATATCAACAAAAATTTCCACTAATGATATCCTTAGGTTTTCTTCTTTGTTCTTGCTTATTCTCTACTGGATATACAGTATCAGAAAATGAAAACCTATGAGTAAAAGCATTTATTCTTAACAACAGCAGTCTTTATTGTAGAGCTCCCATTGCAAAAGGTATTTAAAATGTTATTGTCTAAAAGATTATTAACATAATTATTTAAAATGTTCATTTCTACCTATTGTGTAATGAGATACATCTTTCCTAAAATGGGTGGGGTTTTGTTTGTTTTGTTTTGTTTCTGAGACAGAGTTTCGCTCCTGTTGCCCAGGCTGGAGTGCAATGGCTTGATCTCGCCTCACTGCACCTTCTGCCTTCTGGGTTCAAGCGATTCTCCAGCCTCCGCCTGCTGAGTAGCTGGAATTACAGGCATGGGCCACCATGCCCGGCTAATTTTGTATTTTTAGTAGAGACAGGGTTTCTCCGTGTTGGTTAGGCTGGTCTTGAACTCCCGACCTCAGGTGATCCGCCTGCCTTAGCCTCCCAAAATACTGGGAGTACAGGCATGAGCCTCCACGCCCAGCCTAAAATGGGTTTTTTAAGTTCCTGTGTTGATAATATCAAAACTGTATTCAATGTACAATAATAATTCTTTTCAAAGCTGACTTTTACATACGGAATCCATCAGTTTACTTAAGTAGAAACAATAAAATTCGGCATTTCAGGCTTATTTCCTTGTCAACGTTGATAAGGAAATATAAAAATATTGGTTCTAAAACTGCTCTAAAAAATAACGTCTCTCAGTGGTTCAGCTATTACTTGCACTGCTCAGTTTTAAGAAGTCTATCTAAAAGGAACAGGACATTTGAGAGCTCTTCAGTAGGACTATCCACTTCAACAATAAACCTAGCTCAATCTTCTGGCCCAATACTTAATTTGCAGGGAATACAACTTAGGAGAAAATACAACTTCAGAAACGTATGTCTATATTGGTAAAGATTCAGTCAGAATTCCTTATGTACATTAATAATGCAAAACTTTTCCCTACTTTTCATGAAACGGTCATAACCCTAAGCAAGATTTTGTATTTTGATTACGCAATGACTCACCTGAGTATGAAACTGGAATACAGCCTATTAACTATGGATTTGAGAGTTTAAAATTCAGAAAGTAGAAGTAAATTTCATTAACTTTCACGGACAATGCAAAAACAAAAAGACTAAAAATAAAAATGTCCTCTGTGTTTACGCATTAAATAAAAATTTATTCATATACTGTCACCAAAATATGTACACAAACATCACCGTAATTACAACTTCACACTCACCAAAATGATTCCATATCCATCACCAACTCACTGGGAAAGTATGTGTTATATTCATCTATTTACAGATTCGCCAAAGTCGTGTGTATACTGATGATGCTTTAAGTGTTTACTCATTCAGGATCAAAACCATTTTAATGTATTTGTTAAAGTTGTGTCGGGATCAATACATAGTTCTTTAAACATCAGTTTTAATACTTAGCATTTATTGGCCAAACATATTGTGTGCAATTTGCCTTCCTTTGGGAAAAAAAAATTACTTTAGATTTAAAGACTTTAAGACTACTATGACTTAGGAAGGGAAAGTTTGTTATCCAAAAACAGAATCAAGACTAAGAAAAAAAGGCCGGGTGCGGTGGCTCACGCCTGTAATCCCAGCACTTTGTGAGGCCGAGGCGGGCGGATCACTAGGTCAGGAGATCGAGACCATCCTGGCTAACACGGTGAAATCCCGTCCCTACGAAAAATACAAAACATTAGCCAGGCGTGGTGGCAGGCACCTGTAGTCTCAGCTACTTGGGAGGCTGAGGCAGGAGAATGGCATGAACCCGGGATGCGGAGCTTGCAGTGAGCCGAGATCGTGCCACTGCACTCCAGCCTGGGCGACAGAGCCAGACTCTGTCTCAAAAAAAAAAAAAAAAAAAAAAAAAGACTAGGAAAAAAACGTGGTGCTCAAAGCAAAAGCAAAACAAAACAGCGTGGTTTATTAATGTAATCTGATACAATGTTCATAGCGGACCTCTCACTGTTCAATCTAGGTTTTTGTGTCAAGGGAAAGGTGCACTCTTATCCGCCCGGCAAATTAAATAGAAAAGAAAACTGAGTCACGTACATAAACCACACTGTTAACGGGCTCTTTCAGTTTCAATGACACTTTGAGACTGGCCTTGTAAGTCACAATTTCTTAAAATGTGATTACAAACTGACAGCTGCTTCACTGAGCAGCATGCAGGAAACCCCTAAGTGATTTCAAACTCAGGTATCTGATATACAAATAAAACGCAACAGGATCAAGAAACATGTTGAGGCTGGGCGCGGTGGCTCACGCCTGTAATCCCAGCACTTTGGGAGGCCGAGGTGGGTGGAAAGTCAGGAGTTCGAGACCAGCCTGACCAACATGGTAAAAGCCCCAGCTCTACTAAAAATACAAAAATTAGCCAGGCGTGGTGGCGCATGCCTGTAAACCCAGCTACTCGGAAGGCTGAAGCAAGAGAATCGCTCGAACCCAGCAGGCAGACGCTGCAGTGAGCTGAGATCATGCCGCTCGCTGCATTCCAGCCTGGGTAACAGAGCAAAACTGTCTCAAATAAAAAAAAAAAAAAAAAAAAAAAAAAGAAGCATGTTTAATAATGTGTTTATTCTCCAAATTCAGCAGGCTCTGGAAACCTTTCCAGATGGCCCTAAAAAGGTAAGACTCAGGCGGAAGGGAAAATGCGCCATTCGAGAGCGGTCGCGGCTCTGCCCTTCCCTCTCCTAAGACTGCCCGCGCCCGGGACCGAATGACTCAGCTACGAGGCCCTCCGGCCGGGTTTTGGGAAAAACGGGCTGCGTTCGCTGAAGTTTGAACTGAGCTCGCAAAGTGGGGCAGAGGCGCTGTGGGCACTGAAATCCGAAGTCCTTACTTCTGGCTTCCTTTTCCTTTTCCGAGTTAAACCGCTCCCCTGAGCCGCAAGGCTCTCTCAGGGCGGATTTTCCAACTCGTCCCAAGTTCGCGAGGAGGCAGGCGGGTCCCGGGACAGCTGAGATGACCAAGCGGGCGTGGACCGAGAAGGCAGCGGCCACGGGGGCGCCAAGCGAGGGGCCGCGTCAGGTGAACTCGCGGCTTCCCAGCCAAACCTCCGCCCGGCTCCGGGGTCCCGGCCCGCCACCCACGGCTCCGCTCGGCCTCCGCTGCTCCACCGCCCCCGGCTCCGCTCCGCCTCCTGCCTCCACCTCCGCCTCCTGCGCCGCGTCGCCGGCTGCTGGGTCTCGGGGCCGGGGCCGGCGCACCACTTACCCGCCGCAAAGGGATTTACGTAGCGGACCTCGTCACTGATTACGGACGCGAGGAGGTGGAGACGGCGAGCCCGACCGCCGCTCAGCAGCGGCGCCGCCGCCCAGCAACCCGGCGCCGGCAGCGGCCCCACGTAGTCCCCACGTCAGCTCTGATGCGGTAGCCGCGGCCTCCCTGCCGACCCCGGACCAAAAGTAGCGCTGCAGCCGACGGAACCGCGTTCTCCCGCCCCGCCCTCCTCTCCCCCACGCCGGGACGGCCTCCCGGGGGACGCCCCGAGGAAAAATCCAGGCTCGAACTCCGCCCCCTGCCGGCCGCCAGCAGGAGTGAGGCGCCACAATCCAACAATGAAATGGAACGGGGGAAGGGCGGCGGGAAGGAGCGGGTCAGGGGGCGGGGCCTAGGCGTGGGGAGAAGTAAGGTCAGGGGGCGGGGCCAAGAGGAGGAACTAGCCTGGAGGTGGGGCGGAAGGTAGGGGCCGGGGGAAGGCTGGAAATCGAAAGCTGACCTTGCCGCGCCGCGCCGCGCGTGCGCCGGAAGTCCAATGACTTGTCAGCCAGAGTAACGGCTGTCGCCAGGTCCCCAGGGTCTCGAGGTCAGTTTCTTCCTAAAGCCGCCAACCCCAAGCCAAGATCCGCGAGCGTGTCACCTCTGTCCAGGCCGGACTGCAGTGGCGTGATCTCGGCTCTGCAACGTCTATCTCCCGAGGCTCAAGTGATCCTCCCGCCTCAGCCTCCTGAGTAGCTGGGACTACAGGCGTGCTTCTTCTGACTTTTAAAAGCTGTCTACATGCCTTAACTAGTGGCCCTTTTCCTCCGTCTTCACAGCCAGTCACAGCTGGTTGAGTCCTTCTCCAAAGGAAGCTTGAGCGCCTGAGACAATCCACCTGCTTCTTCGGGTCGTTTCTTGCAGTTTATCCCAGTGTTTGACTGGAAATGCTCCGCATGCCGGGCGCACTGGCTCAGGCCTGTAATCCCAACACTTCGGGAGGCCAAGGTGGGAGGATCGCTTGAGCCCAGGAGACCAGCCTAGGGAACACAGTGAGACCCCATCTCTCTTTTTTTTTAAGATTAGAAAGGTCGGCCTGGGGCTCACGCCTGTAATCCCAGCATTTTGGGAGGCAGACATGGGCAGATCACTTGAGGTCAGGAGCAGCCTGGCCAACATGGTGAAACCCCATCTCTACTAAAAATACAAAAATTAGCCGGGAGTGGTGGCAGACACCTGTAGTCCCAGCTGCTTGGGAGGCTAAGGCAAGAGAATCGCTTGAACCTGGAAGGTCAAGGCTGCAGTGAGCTGAGAGATCGTTCCACTGCACTCCAGCCTGGGTGACAGAGCAAGGCTCCATCTCAAAAAAAAAAAAAAAAAAAAAAAAAAAAAAATTAGATGTCAGGAATAAAGAATAGCAGCATGGTTATAGAGTACAGTAGGTCGTCACTTAACGATAGGTTCTTAGAAACCATGATTTTTAGCCTAACAACTTACAGCAGGTCCACAAAAAAACATTTCATTCAATGTTGTCTTCGTTTCATTATAATATTGATGACAACAAAAATCGGTTTCATTGTACATTGTTTAACTGAAAACGAGTTTCTAAGAAGCTATTGACAATGTTAAGTGAGGATTTATTGTATTCTTTCATATCAGTTACTGTAGTGTCAGTGTTTTCATAATTTTCACTGAGCATAATCTAAATCCAATCTGAACCTTTGTTCAAATCTAATTTTCATAGGTCAAAGGGAATTGTGTCCACAACAATTGTCTGTGTAACAGAAGTTCATATGAATCAAAAAGAATCAAAGGAACGGCAATTTCTTATTTGCAAAGTATTTTCTCTCCTGTTTCCTTTCTTGTCAGTATTTTACTCCCATATGTATGTAGTCTTAATTATAAAGTTCAGAAAGCACAAACCATATTTTTTTGTTCATCTATTTTTTTTACGAAGATCAACACTAGAGGTGAGATACACATACTTATAAGCCCATCAGTTCATGGCCTCTGCTATCCCCTTGCCATAAGATGTAATAGACTTAAAAAACCATGCAGTTGGATCTGGGTTTAAATGTATGCTTGTTAGCTGTGGGCAAGTTTCATATCCTCTTAAGGGAAGCATAAGATTTTAAAATGGGAAGAAAAATAGTACCTACCTGTTAGGGTTATTATAGATTTTTAAAAAACATCTGCCATAAGATAAGTACTTAAAAACCTAGTCATGTTTGTGTTAGTCCAGTGTCTAGCTTTTGGGGCTCCTCACCTAGGTGATAGTTAATTCTCTGGTGGGGAGGGACAAGTAGGTCACCTACTTTTCTGAGAAAATACAGGCTGTCAGTCACACCCTTATCCTCCCTCCTCACTTCAAAATATCTTCCACTTTCCCTCCCTTTCTGGGTCGGGAGGAGCGCCTCTTTTCCTTTCCAAATCCAACTGTAAGTTAGCTGTCATTTCTTTCCCATATCAGATCTTGCTCAATTACCACGAGTCATACCTGCAGCTTTTTTCGTCCTCTTGGCTCCTTCATTCCCTACAAATGTGTATCTTGCCTCTTGAAAACCGTTGGCACTGCTAACCCTATAAGGAAGGCCACAGAGTTGCCAATTCCAGGTTGTACATTTACATTTCATTTTTTGCCCATTTGCTTACTGCTCCATCCCTTGCCATCCCCTTACCATCAGATTTCTCAAGAGAGGAAGGCAAGGCAGGGGCTGTATTCACTTCCTCACCACCCACTCGTTTGTTATTTCCTGCCAAATTTTTGCTCTCTTCCCTCTCTTTTTTTTTTAATTTAATTTTTATTTTTATATGTAGACATGGGGCCTCATTCTTGCCCAGGCTAGTCGGGAACTCCTGGGCTTAAGCAATCCTTCCACTTTGGCCTCTGAAAGTGCTGGGATTACAGGCATGAGCCATTGCACTTGGAATGATTACTAAATCTGTCCCCTTTCTGATTACTAAATCTGATGACTTTTTCTCATTTTTCATTCTACTTGACCTATTTTCCTCATCTGATACTACCAATGACTGCTGCCTTCTTTTTTAAATGTATTTACTTAGAGGCAGAGTCTTGCTCTGTCACCCAGGTTGGAGTGCAGTGGTGCAATCATAGCTCATTCAGCTTCAAATTCCTGGTCTAAAGCGATCCTCCCATCTCAGCTTCCCAAAGTGTTCGGATTACAGGCATAAGCCTGCCGCCTTCTTAATATAGTCTCCCTCCTGAATTTTCATGATACTTAGCTCTCATGGTTTCACTCATCTTTGTCTCCCTAATGTAGACAGTTACTAATTTTCTGTCCTTGGACATCATCTTCTATACTGTCCTCAAACAGTATTTTCCTTAGTTATCTAATCATACCCATTTTTTTGAAAGATAATTCTAACCTTTATACCCAAAGCTTCCGAATTCATTCATTAGCACCAGATCATATTTTCGAACACCTGACAGTTCTCACTTCCGTGGCCCATGAGCATTTCCAACTCATAGGTTCAAAACTACATGTCTTGTCTTCTTCCCCTTTCATACCTGAATCTTGATTTTTTATTGTTGTTTTGGCAATGTTAATGGCACTTTTCAGCTCCTTGTCATCCTGCCTCTACACCTTGAAATCATTTTGGTTGTTCGTCTACTCATGTCATTCAGGAGCCACATAGAAAATATTTTGAAGTGCCTGCTATGTTCCAGGCCCTGTGCTAAATGCTAAGTGTTGTTGCTTTTGCCTGTAGAAACTTGCACCCATCCCTTTTTTTTTATTCCCACTGTTACCTGTCTGGTACTTCCAGTATAGTTCATCCTAAGCATTTCTGTTTGATTCATTTTCCTTAGATATAGCTCTGGTAATGTGATTTCTCTTCTTAAAAAATCTACAGTGACTAGGAGGGACTGAAACTTAAGGAACAGAAGTGAAAGGAGATTGTGAATTATCTTTGGTGGCCTCTTGAATTGTGTACTGCAAGAGTGCTTTACATATTTTAAAAATAAATGACATTTTAATTGAAGCAAAAACTCCAGTGAGATGTTATTAGCTAACAGAGTACAACTAAGTTTGGCATGAAGTCATTTGTTTTGTTTTGTTTTTTGTATGTTTTGTTTATTTGTGGATAGGATCTTACTCTGTCACCCTGGCTGGAGTGCAGTGGTGCTGTCACAGCTCACTGCAGTCTTGACCTCCCAGGCTCAAGTCATCCTCCCACCTCAGCCTCCTGAGTAGCTAGGACTATAGGTGTGCACCATCACGCCTGTCTAATTTTATTTTTTTTAATATAGGTGGCTTCTCTAAAATGGGGATATTGGCCAGGCACGGTGGCCCACGCCTATAATTCTAGCACATTGGGAGGCCAAGGCAAGCAGATCACTTGAGGCGAGGAGTTTGAGAACAAACAGACTGGCTAATATGGCAAAACCCCATCTCTACTAAAAATACAAAAATTAACCGGGCATGATGGAGCAAGCCTGTGATCCCAGCTACCTAGGAGCCCCGAGGCATGTGAACCACTTGAACCCAGGGGGTGGAGGTTGCAGTGAGCCGAGATTGTGCCAGTGCACTCCAGCCTGGGCAATGAAGCAAGACTCTATCTCAAAAAAAATAAATAAATAAAATAAAATAAGGATATTATTACTACCTGCCTCACAAGTTACATGAATTAAATTAATGCATGTAAAGCACTAAATAAATGTAAGCTATAATCATTATTTTATGACTTGGCCAAGTTTCTTTGTTGACTTGTGTGAAATCTGACAACTTAGAAATCAAAATAAACCCCTTTGTTTTATAAATTAGAGAGTAGAGGCTGAGAGGTTTCAAAATGTCCTTTGGCTAGTAGATAGTAATATTAGAACTAGAACCCCGAACTTGTGACTTTTAGCCCTGTACTCTTTCTTTTCTCTACACCACAGATCCCAAGATTTAGCATTTTTCAAATGACTATCCTATTTTGTTTATTTTACTAATTTAATACAGAGAAAAACTAGAAAATGGATTCACCTTAAAAGCATTTCTACGCAGGCCCTTTCTATTCAAACTTTAGGATTTGAGACTTACAAAGATAGTGTGCCCAATTTAAATATTTGAGAAAGGTAAAAACAAGTTAGTATAATATGTGCTTGATTTATGATGTCTTTGATTTGCGATGTGGCAAAAAATGTTTCGTTCTATTAGAGAGTTAACAGTTCTATGTTCCAACATGGGAAATACCATTTTGTATGTGTGTTTACGTGCTTTTGGTTTTTAACTTTGGTAAACTTAAACCTCTAAATCTGATGTGCTCTGTGCTCAGGAAACTACTTAGAACTATCGCTAAAGGATATTGTAATAAAAACCCAGGCTACTGAATTATTTAAAACTATAAGATTGCAGTCATTAAACTAAACTAATTTTTATTTTATTTATTTGAGACAGGGTCTTGTTCTGTCACCTAGGCTGGAGTACAGTAGTGTGATCATGGTTCACTGCAGCCTCGACCTCCCGGACTCAAGCAATCGTCCCACCTCTGCTGACCAAGTAGCTGGGACTACAGACATGTGCCACCATGCCTCACTAAGGGAGAAGAAAGGCATAAGGAAAAGAGGAAGATTGTTATTATCAATATATTTCGTATTGGAAAAGGGCTCCATGCCACATTTTTGTTCTGTGGCCTTAGCCCCTCTCTCAGCCTAGTTTTCTTTAGCTGTAGAGCAGGGATCCTAGTACTGACTTCATAAAGTGTTTGTGAAGAAGAATACCTTAGCGAATAACATAAAGGTTTTAATACAGTGCATATCTTACAGCCTGGCCAACATGGTGAAACCCTGTCTCTACTAAAAATACAAAAAATCAGCTGGGCGTGGTGGTTTGCCCCTAGTCCCTGTTACTTGGGAGGCTAAGGCGGGAGAATCAATTGACCCTGGGAGGTGGGGTTTGCAGTGAGCTGAGATCGTGCCACAGCACTCCAGCCTGGGTGACAGAGTGAGTGAGACTCCACCCCAAAAGAATAAATAAATAAAGCCTATCTTCCGGCCAGAATATAAACTCCATGGATGGCATCTGTCTCATTTAACACTGTTTCCCCTAGAATCGCCTGTAGGAAGACATGACATGGGGAATGCATTAAGTAGCTCCCAATATGGTCATGTGCTCCCTTTAGGACTAAGATACTATTATTAAATAAATCATGGAAAAATGAACTTGGAAAGGGATATGAAGGATTAGCCAGTAAGTCTACGTAAAACATAAGGGAACTATATCCATAGTACCTTATATATAAAATGCCTTATTTTTCAGCATTCTTTTTTTTCATTATTGTTTTTTTGAGACAGGATCTCTTACTCTATGGCCCAGGTTGGATTGCAGTGGTATGATCTTGGCTCGCTCAGCCTCAACCTCCTGGGCTCAAGCAATCCTCCCACTTCAGCCTTCCGAGTAGCTGGGACTACAGGCGCGTATCACCATGCCAGGCTAATTTTTGTATTTTCCTAGAGGGGGTTTCCACCATGTCATCCAGGCTGGTCTTGAACTCCTGGGCTCAAGCGATCTGCCTGCCTTGGCTTCTCAAATTGCTGAGATTCACAGGCATGAGCCCAGCCATTTTTCAGCACATTCTTTAGGCAATTTCTTTTCAGTATTTTAGAGTAATAAGTACTCTAAGTTCTTGGTCTTCATAAATTGACAACCTCTTATTTTGTAGGTTATAGTGCCATCATGTGGATACTTTGTTTTCTTCAAATAAATTGTAACTTTTTATAATAGAAACTAGAAAACCCAGCCATCCCAAACCCAGGTAGGACAATTTATATTTTATGTTATTTATTTATTGAGACAAATTCTCCCTCTGTCACCCAGGCTGGAGTGCAGTGGTGCAGTCTCAGTTTACTGCAACCTCTGCCTCCCAGACTCAAGCGATCCTTCAACTCAGCCTCCTTAGTAGCTGACATCAGAAGCATAAGCCACTGTGCCCAGCCTGGCATGACAATTAATTTGGTATTTGTGTCTAAGCCTTTCTGTGTACAGATTCACTCACTTCTATATCTGAGTTTTTAATATACAAAATTTGGAAATGATCATATAGATGATAAAATAGATCTGAATACCATAGCTTGATAATACATGCAGTCCCTATAGATGATCAGTTTTCTCTCTCTCTGGATACTAGGCTGTGCAAAGAAATTGGAGCCAAAGGTTTTTTTTGCCATGTTCTGAAAAGGTAAGAATAAAAAATAAATATTAATGTATAGAGCCAAAAGAGTGACCTCAGACTGGCTTATATTGCCCAGAGAGCAATACAGTCTAAGGAAAAGAATTTCAAAAAATAACCTCCCTGGGCTGGGCAAGGTGGCCCGTGCCTGTAATCTCAACACAGGTTGAGGTCGGAGGCCGAAGTGGGAGGACTGCTTGAAGCCGGAGTTCGAGATCAGCCTGGGCAACAAAGTGAAATCCTATCTTTACCAAAAAATTGAAAAATGAGCCAGACGTGGTGGCATACCTGTAGTCCCAGCTAAGCGGAAAGCTGAGGCAGGAGGATCCCTTGGGTCTAGGAGTTTGTGCCACTGGACTATAACCTGGATAACAGAGTGAGACCCTGTCTCTATAAGTAAATAAATAAATAAATAAAATTAATTTTAAAACCTCCCTAAAAATTATAGTATGCCTAGATATATGAACACCAAAATATTTGTGTTAAGAACTGGGTGTGTTGATTTTCACAGAGAGCTAAAAATTAGTCCATAATACACTTAATATTAACTGACATCCACCAGAGACTAAACGTGGTAAAATTATATGGCTTGAGCAATTCCACAATGCAAATGGAGATCCACAGAAATAGAGAGTTGGACCGTTATAATTCTTTTTCTAACTTTGTTTGGTATTTACCTCCTTTTTAAGATAAAATAACTGAACCAATAAAGACAGGTACTTTAAAGCTGAAACTGAGCCTTACCTCCTCCAAGATTCAGAATGTGGTTGAAAATGTCCCTTGAATTTCCCAATTACACAATTATTTAACAAACTTTGAATATTATTTGTTTGGCTGCTATGTGTAGGCAAAGAAAATGTGAGCCAGAGAAAGTCCATCCAATGTTAGATAAAAGGAACATGCAGGGAGCATTGGAAAACATCAACCTTTAAGGAGTAGGTCAGAAAAAAAAGAACCAGCCAAGACATTTGGAAATGTGGTGTGTCAGTGTGGATTGGCCAGCCTGTGTCTGGGGGCCCCACTATCCCCCTATTCTTTCCCTTTACCTCTCCATCAGTAGCAGTGGCTGGAGTAGAGGAATTGTGAAATGATCTGGACATGCCCAAAATGGAAAAACAGAGAATGCTTGAACTGGATCATTATCCTGGAAGCACTTCAACATGAGATATACCTTTTCCCAAGTCCTAAACCCTTTGGAGCAGCACAAACAAACATTGAGGCTTTTCTCCCTTTCCCTCAGTAGACATGATAGCCAAGGCAGCTGATTGTCCCAAGGAATAAGTATGAGGACAGAGGGAAAATCATGAAACATCTGAGGACCATGAGAACTACTAAAGCAATACATAGAACTAGCTATATCAGAGAAAGTCAAGTGAATGGATCAGACAATAAGAATGGAAAATAAGCTTAACAGAGCTTCAGAGAAAGAAGGGAAAATGTTGGAAACACAAAGCACAAACAAGCATTTGTGAATTGGATGTTGACAAATATTAATGAAGTAACTCAATGGATGGGTTGAATATAGCTGGACAGTTCACTCATGAACCAGAAGATTAGAGGAAGGAAGGAACTAAGACATGGAAAGCATGAAAGGAGAGTTAAGAAATGTAGAAGGTAGGCCAGGCGCAGTGGCTCATGGCTGTAATCCCAGCACTTTGGGAGGCCAAGGCGGGCAGATCACAAGGTCAGGAGATTGAGACCATCCTGGCCAACATGGTGAAACCCCGTCTCTACTAAAAATACAAAAATTTGCTGGGCGTGGTTGTGGGCGCCTGTAGTCCCAGCTACTCAGGAGGCTGAGGCAGGAGAATCGTCTGAACCCAGGAGGCGGAGGTTGCAGTGAGCCAAGATCAGTGCCACTGCACTCCAGCCTGGGTCACAGGTGAGACTCCGTCTCAAAAAAAAAAAAAAAAGTGGAAGGTAGAAGCATAACTATTTTTTCTAATAGAAATTCCAGAAGGAGAAAAAAAAGAATAACATGTGAAAGAATTATTGCTGAGAATTTCCCAGAATTGAAGACATACTTTAGAATGAAAAAGGCCAACTTTAACTTTGGGATTTGTAGCTTTGGAGGAATGAAAATTTAGAATGACCAATGGGAGCGCACAGGATTTTTAGGGTAGTGAAACTATTCTACATGATACTATAATGGTGGATGCATGCGATTATACATTTGTCAAAACCCATTGAATGTACATCACCAAGAATGAAGCCTAATGTATGCACTTTGGATGATTATGATGTGTCAGTGTAGATTCATCAGTTCTAACAAATAGAACATGCTGGTGCAGGATGTTGATAGGGAGGCTGTGCATATATGGGGGAGGGTATGATAGGAACTGTGCACTTTCTGCTCAATTTTGTTGCACACCTAAAATTGTTCTGAAAAAAATCAAGTCTATTAAGAAACAAAGACAGCTTTTTAAAGCATAAGAGCATACTTGTTATAAAAATACATGTAATGCAGTGTAATTTTAGAATTCAAGGTCACATATTTCTGTAACACTTTTATTCTTGCATGCCTACAACTTTCATGGAATGGTCCACTCAAATAGGTTCCACATAATAGGAACCTCCAGTAATAGACCACTTCACATGTAGCAGAAGGACTTTAAAACACTGTATTCCCAGCTCTTCCATTCCATTCATTGTGCTATTGTTGCCATACATTTCACTTTTACAAATGCTGTAAACATACAATACTTGTGCTATTTTTGCTTTTGATAGTTGCCTTTTAGAGCAGTTTAAAAAAAAAAAAAAAAAAAAAAAGGCAGTTGCACTGACTCATGCCTGTAATTCCCACACTTTGTGAGGCTGAGGCAGGAGAACTGCTTGAGCCCAGGAGTTCAAGACCAGACTGGGAAACATAGTGAGACCTCGTCTCTACAAAAAATAAAATGCCAGCCATAGTGGCGCTCATCTATAGTCCCAATACTCGAGTGCTGAGGTGGGAGGATTGAGCCTGTGAGATAGAGGCTGCAGTGAGCCAAGATCCAGCCTGAGCAACAGAGTTGAGTGCTCTGCCAGTCCACACCAGCCTGCATGAATTCCGCAATTCTTCTAGCTAAACTTATACCAGTACCTGGTTGTGTCTGTCCCAAGTAAGCTAGTGCCCTTCTCTTCCTGCAGGCATCTGTTGTTTCTTAGATTTTGGACTGGTTTTTTGTTCTGGGAACTCAACTCTTTGATAAATTCAAAAATACTTGGTAATTTGAAGTAAGTTTGCCTTTTGTTGTTGTTGTTGTTGTTGTAAGGGTGGAAGAATGTCTCTTCTGGATGCTTACATCCAAAACAAGTTGGAAATCAGCCCTGGCTAACCTTTTTTTTTTTTTTTTTTGAGACGGAGTCTCGCTTTGTCGCCCAGGCTGGAGTGCAGTGGTGCAATCTCGACTCACTGCAACCTCCACCTCCCAGGTTTAAGCGATTCTCAGCCTCCCGAGTAGCTGGGACTACAGGCGTGCACTACCACGCCCAGCTAATTTTTTGTATTTTTAGTAGAGACGGGGTTTCACCATGATGATCTCAGTCTCTTGAACTCATGATCTGCCTGCCTCAGCCTCCCAAAGTGCTGGGATTACAGGCTTGAGCCACCATGCCCAGCCAGAACATCTAATATTTACTGAGTACTGGACATTTACTAAATACTTGACATACTGTTTTTTAAATCCCCCAAAAGTTATATTCTTACATTATAAATAAGGAAAATTTCAGATTGAAAGGATTCAAAGAGGGTTAAACGACATCACAAAAAAAAGCCACAGCTGGGTACATTACTGTGAAATTAAACATCATTAGAGAGAAACAATAGATATAGATCTTTTCAGCTTATCTATTTCTTACTCAAAAAGAGTAAGTTTTGCAGTTTATGTCTTTCAGAGAATTTCTCTATTTTGTCTCCATTGTCAAATTTATTGTCATAAAATTGTTCATAATTTTTGTTTGTTTGTTTGAGATGGACTCTGGCTCCGTCGCCCAGGCTGGAGTGCGGTGGCATGATCTTAGCTCAGTACAACCTTCACCTCCCAGGTTCAAGCGATTATTGTGCCTCAGCCTCCAGAGTAGCTGGGATTACAGGCACCTACCACCACACCTGGCTAATTTTTGTATTTTTAGTAGAGACGGGGTTTCACCATGTTGGCCAGCCTAGTCTCAAACTCCTGACCTCAGGTTATCGGTCCACCTTGGCCTCTCAAAGTGCTGGGATTATAGGCGTGAACCACTGTGCCCGGCCCATAATATTTTTGTATCCTTTAATGTCTATCAGATCTGTAGTGATATCATCTTTCAAGCCAGATCTTGGTAATTTTTATCTTTTCTCTTTCTCTGTTTCAGTTTTTATCCATTTTATTGCTCTCTTCAGATTATGATATGCTCTCTTCAAAGTATCAACATTTATTTATTATTTTATTATATTTTTTGAGACCAGGTCTCACTTTGTCCTGCAGGCTGGAGTGCAGTGGCGCAGTCTCGGCTCACTACAGTCTTAACCAGACTGGATGTTCAACCCATCCTTCTGCCTCAGCCCCCCTAGTAGCTAGGACTACAAGTGTGTGCCATACCCAGCTAATTTTGCATTTTTTTGTAGTGACAGGGGTCTCACTATTTTGCCCAGGCAGGCCTCAAACTCCTGGGCTCAAGCGATCCTCATGCCTCAGCCTCCCAAAGTGCTAGGATTACAGGTGTGAGCCACCACACCCAGCCAGAACCAACATTTAGATTAATTTATCTCTCTTGTTAATGTTTTCTTTTGAGATGGAGTATTGCTCTGTCGCCCTGGCTAGAGTGTGGTGGCACGATCTCAGCTCAGGGCAACCTCCGCCTCCCAGGTTCAAGAGATTCTCCTGCCTCAGCCTCCTGAGTATCTGGGATTATAGGCATCCGCCAGCATGCCTGGCTAAGTTTTTGTATTTTAGTAGAGATGGGGTTTCACTATGTTGGCCAGTCTGGTCTCGAATTCCTGACCTTCGATCCGCCTGCCTCCACCTCCCAAAGTGCTGGGATTACAGGTGTGAGCCACTGCACCTGGCCTTGTTTTCTCTTTGTGCTCCATTTTATTTTTGTTTTGTTTTTTAGACAGAATCTTGCTCTGTTGCAAAGGCTGGCATGCAGTGGCACGACCTCGGCTCACTGCAACCTCTGCTTCCTGGGTTCAAGAGAATCTCCTGCCTCCTGGGTTCAAGCAATTCTCCTGCCTCAGCCTCCCGAGTAGCTGGGATTAAAAGCACACACTATCACACCCAGCTAATTTTTGTGTTTTTAGTAGAGATGGGGTTTTGCCATATTGGCCAGGCTGGTCTTGAACTTCTGACCTCAGGTGATCTATCTACCTCGGCCTCCCAAAGTGCTGGGATTACAGGCTTGAGCTGCTGCGCCCAGCCTCTTTGTGCTCCATTTTAGATAGTTTCTATATCTGTGTTGTCAAATTCATTGATATTTTCTTCTGCAGCATCTGATCTTCTTTAAACTCCATCCAATGTATTTTTTAATTTCAGACATTGCATTTTCATTTCTAGAAGTTCTATTTGGGACTTTAAAAATATTTTCTCAGGCCGGGCGCGGTGGCTCAAGCCTGTAATCCCAGCACTTAGGGAGGCCGAGACGGGTGGATCACGAGGTCAGGAGATCGAGACCATCCTGGCTAACATGGTGAAACCCCGTCTCTACTAAAAATACAAAAAACTAGCCGGGCGAGGTGGCGGGCGCCTGTAGTCCCAGCTACTCCGGAGGCTGAGGCAGGAGAATGGCGTGAACCCGGGAGGCGGAGCTTGCAGTGAGCTGAGATCCGGCCACTGCACTCCAGCCCGGGCTACAGAGCAAGACTCCGTCTCAAAAATAAATAAATAAATAAAAATAAAAATAAAAAAAATTAAAAATAAAAATAAAAATAAAAATATTTTCTCTCTCCTCACCATGATCATGTTTTCCTCTATTTTTATGAATATATTGTATATATTTATAAAATCTATTTCTAAAAACTTGTCTGTGGGCCAGGCACAGTGGCTCACACCTGTAATCCCAGCACTTTGGGAGGCCACAGCAGGCAGATCACAAGGTCAGGAGTTCAAGACCATTCTGGCCAACATAGCAAAACCCCGTCTCTACTAAAAATACAAAAATTAGCCAGGTGTGGTGGCGGGCGCCTGTAATCCCAGCTACTCAGGAGGCTGAGGCAGGAGAATAGCTTGAACCTGGGAGGTGGAAGTTGCAGTAAGCCAAGATCGTGCCATAGCACTCCAGCCTGGGTCACAAGAGCAAGACTGTCTCAAAAAAACAAAAAACAACAACAACAAAACTTGTCTGCAGCTGGGGGCGGTGCCTCATGCCTGTAATCTCAGCGCTTCAGGAGGACGAGGTAGGGAGAATCACTTGAGGTCAGGAGTTCCAGACTAGCCTGGCCAACATGGTGAAACCCTGTCTCTACTAAAAGAAAAAAAATAATAATAAATACAGGGCCAGGAGCAGTGCCTCACACCTGTAATCCCAGTGGATCACAAGGTCAGGAGATCGAGACCATCCTGGCTAACACAGTGAAACCCCGTCTCTACTAAATATACAAAAAAATATTAGCCGGGTGTGGTGGCAGGCACCTGTAGTCCCAGCTACTTGGGAGGCTGAGGCAGGAGAATGGCATGAACCCAGAAGACGGAGCTTACACTGAGCCAAGATCACGCCACTGAACTCCAGCCTGAGTGACAGAGCGAGACTCCATCCCCAAAAATAAATAAATAATAGTAATAATTTTTAAAGTAATAAAAAATACAAAAATTAGCTGGGTGTGGTGGGTGCCTGTAATCCCAGTTTCTCAGGAGCCTGAGGTAGGAGAATCGCTTGAACCTGGGAGGTAGAGGTTGCAGCGAGCTGAGATCATTGCACTTCCAACCTGGGTGACAGAGCGAAACTTCATCTCAAAAAAAAAAAAAAAAACTTGTCTGCTAGATTCATCATATCTATTATTTCTGAGTTTGTTCCTATTGATTGATTTTTCTATTTTTCTCCTGATTATGAATTATATTTTGTTGCTTCTTTGCATTCTTGGTAATTTTTGGTAGATGCCAGATGTTGTGAATTTCACATTGCTAGTTACTGGATCTTGCAGAATTATTTTTATTTTGATTTTTATTTTTTTGAGGCGGAGTCTCACTGTTGCCCAGGCCGGAGTGCAGTAGTGTGATAATAGGCTCACTGCAACCTCCGCCTCCTAGGTTCAAGCGATTCTTCTGCCTCAGCCTCCCAAGTAGCTGGGATTACAGGCACATACCACAACGCCTGGCTAATTTTTTTGTATTTTTAGTAGAGACAGGGTTTCACCATTTTGGCCAGGCTGGTCTCGAACTCCTGACTTCAGGTGATCTACCCACCTCAGGCTCCCAAAGTGCTGGGATTACAGACGTGAGCCACCGCACCTGGCCGCTGAATTCTTTTTTGAGATGGAGTCTCGCTCTGTTGCCAGGCTTGAGTGCAGTGGCTTGATCTCAGCTCACTGCAATCTCCACCTCCCAGATTCAAGCCATTCTCCTGCCTCAACCTCTAGAGTAGCTGGGATTACACGTGCAGGCCACCACACCCAGCCAATTTTTGTATTTTTACAAATACACTGTGAGAGTGGGTTTCACCATGCTGGCCAGGATAGTCTCCGTGTCATGACCTCGTGATCTGCCTGCCTTGGCCTCCCAAAGTGCTGGGATTACAGGCATGAGCCACCATGCTCTGCCTGAATTATTTTATATAGCGTGCAGTTAAGTACTTGAAATCAGTTAGATCCTTGTGAAATTTTATTTTAAGATGATTGGTGTAAGTAAAGAACGGTCTTTAATCTTGATCTATTTTGATTTCACAACTCAGGCAACAACCTTTTGAAGATTCTGCTTGATGCCCTGTATAATACTGTGACTTTTGAGAACATGAATAATTTATTTCCAGCCCTGTGTGAGGTCTAGGATTTTTTTCTGTCTACTCCTTTCCAGAGATTATTTCTCTTGTCCCAGTCATGTTCTTCTCGTGCATGCACAGCCCAAAACTCAGCCATAGACTTGAGGAAACTCGTTTTCCAGGTCTCTAGACCTCTCTCTATAGAGCTCTGTCTTCTCTTGCAGTCTGTTCTTTTTTTTTTTTTTTTTTTGAGACGGAGTCTCGCTCTGTCCCCAGGCTGGAGGCAGTGACGCGATCTCGGCTCACTACAAGCTCCACCTCCTGGGTTCACGCCGTTCTCCTGCCTCAGCCTCCGGAGTAGCTGGGACTATAGGTGCCCACTGCCACACTCGGCTAATTTTTTTGTATTTTTAGTAGAGACGGGGTTTCACCATGTTAGCCAGGATGGTCTCGATCTCCTGACCTTGTGATCCACCCACCTCGGCCTCCCAAAGTGCTGGGATTACGGGCGTGAGCCACTGCACCCGGCCAAGAAGGCTTCCTCTCGCAGTCTGTTCTGAAAATTCTAGTGACTTCTCTGAACCCTGGTATCTAGCTCCTCAACCTAGCCAGAGAGCCATGCTCTGTCTGGGTTCCCTTTACGTGCACTAGAGCCTGAAAACTGCCTCCAGACAGTAAGCTGGCTCAATTGTAGGAGTCACCTGTGTCTTCCCTTTGCTTGGGGATCGCAGTCCTGCAGTGCCCATTATCCACCATCTGAAAACCATTGTTTTATGTACTCTGTCTGATTTTCTAGTTGTTTTAGGCAGAAGGATAAATCCAGTTCTGGTCTTTCCATCTTTGCTGAAAGCAGAGTTCCAGCAGATGAGAGTTCAACAAATTTTTGTGAGACTGAAAGAATGATAGTTAATAGTAGACATAGGATGCAGAAGGGAAGACCAGTGAGAAACAATTTGATTTACTTTGAAGAACTTCTAAGAGTCCTAGGAAAAGTAGGTACCAGAAAATAGGAGCTGAAATAGGATTTGGTTGTGAGTTTGTACAAGGAGTAATGAGGCCTTCAGGGTCCTCTCTACACATAGACCCTTGTACAGTTGAGCAGTGACTCCTCTTCTACCACACTCCCAATCTTTGGACAGTAGGCTATGAGTTTGTGCTGTGCAGGAATTGAATCAGAGACCATGAAAAGTTTTTTTGGAAATTAATAGCAATGTATCAGGCTAGAATGCAATGATGCAGTCTCAGCTCACTGCAGCCTCTGCCTCCCAGGTTCAAGCGATTCTCCTGCCTCAGCCTCCCGAGTAGCTGGGATTACAGGCACGTGCCACACCATACCCAGCTAATTTTTTCACTTTTAGTAGAGACCAGTTTTCACCATGTTGGCCAGGCTGGTCTTGAACTCCTGACCTCAAGTGATCCACCCGTCTCGGCCTCCCAAAGTGTTGGTATTACAGGTGTGAGCCACCATGCCTGGCCTGAATGTCTAATATGTTTTAGACATAACATGTTCAAAGTAGAATTCTTGGCTGGGTGCCATGGCTTACACCTGTAATGCCAGCATTTTGGGAGACCAAGGCAGAGGATGGCTTGAGGCCAGGAGTTTGAGACCAGCCTGGGCAACATAGTGAGACCCTATCTCTATAAAAAGTATGAATAGAAAAACTTAGTTAGGCGTGGTGGCACACACCTGTAGTGCCAACTGCTTAGGAAGTAGGATAGGAGAATCACTTGAACCCAGGAGTTTGAGGCTGCAGTGAGCCACAATTGTACCACTGCACTCCAGGTGGGCAACAGAGCCAGAACCTGAATCCAAAAAAAAAAAAAGAAAAAAATCTTCTCATAAAAGAAGAGTGATTCTTAAATAATCCTTTATTCTTGGCTGGGTGCGGTGGCTCATGCCTCTAATCCCAGTACTCTGGGAGGCCAAGGCGGGTGGATCACGAGGTCAGGAGATCGTAGCCATCCTGGCCAACATGGTGAAACTCTGTCTCTACCAAAAAATACAAAAAGAAATTAGCCAGGCGTGGTGGCAGGCACCTGTAGTCCTAGCTACTCAGTAGGCTGAGGCAGGAGAATGGCGTGAACCCAGGAGGCAGAGCTTGTAGTGAGTCAGGATCATGCCACTGCACTCCAGCCTGGGCGACAGAGCGAGACTCCATCTCAAAAAAAAGAAAGAAAGAAAAAAGAAAAAAAAAAAAAAAAAAAAAGAATAATTTAATCTCATAATTCTTGTTCTCCCTGTAAACTTGCTTCTTCATTTTCTCTGTTTCACAAATGGCAACCAAGTTGCTCAGGCCAAAAACTGATGATAATCCCTGAGTCATTTCTTTTTAGCACTTAGAAGTAGCAAACCCATGCATGCTAATTTTTTTTTTTTTTTTTTTTTTTTTTTGAGATGGAGTCTCGCTCTGTCGCCCAGGCTGGAGTGCAGTGGCCGGATCTCAGCTCACTGCAAGCTCCGCCTCTTGGGTTTATGCCATTCTCCTGCCTCAGCCTCCTGAGTAGCTGGGACTACAGGCGCCCGCCACCTCGCCCGGCTAGTTTTTTGTATTTTTTTTAGTAGAGATGGGTTTTCACCGTGTTAGCCAGGATGGTCTCGATCTCCTGACCTCGTGATCCGCCCGTCTCGGCCTCCCAAAGTGCTGGGATTACAGGCTTGAGCCACCGCGCCCGGCCGCATGCTACTTTTAAAATAATTATCTAATCCAACTACTCCTAATCTAAAAATCTTAATCCAAGCCACTGGCATCTCTTGCTGAGATACTGCAATAGTGTCCTAACTGATCTTGCTGCTTCCATTCTTGACTTCTGTTCTGGGCTGTTATGTGTCTCTCCCAAATTCACTTGTCTAAGTCACAACCTCTAGCACCTCAGAATGTAACCATATCCAGAGATTAGGTCGTTAAAGAGATTATTAAGTTAAAATGAGGCCATTGGGGTAGGACCTTAATCACATATGACTGGTGTAATTATAAGAGGGGGATACCGGGGATGCATGCACACAGAGACAAATATGTGAAGAGGCAGCAACCAAGCGGGTGGCGATCTGCAAGCCAAGGAAAGAGGCCTGGAACAGACTTCTCCCTTAGGCCCTCAGAGGAAACCAACCATACCAGCATCTTGATCTTGGACTCCCAGCCTCCAGAACTGTGACAAAATTAATTTCTGTTTATTTTATTTTTTTAGAGAAGGTCTCACTGTCACCCAGGCTGGAGTGCAGTGGTGTGATCTTAGCTCACTGCAACCTTCACCTCCCAGGTACAATCAATTCTCCCATCTCGGACTCCAGAGTATCTGGAACTATGAGGGTGCACCACCACACCCAGGTAATTTTTGTATTTTTTGGTAGAGACAGGGTTTCACCATGTTGGCCAGGCTGATCTTGAACTCCTGACCTCAAGTGATTTGCCTGCCTTGGCCTCCCGAAATGCTGGGATCATAGGCATGAGCCACTGTGCCTGGATAAATTTCTGTTCTTTAATCCACCCAATCTGTGGCATTTTGTTATGGCAGCCCTAGCAAACAATTATACTGCCTTCTTCCTATAGCAGTATGGATATTTCATGTGTTGTTTTGTTTTGTTTCTGAGACAGAATCTTGCTGTGTTGCAACGGCACAATCACGGCTTACTGCAGCCTTGACCTCCGAGGCTCAAGCGATCCTCCTAACTCAGCCTCCTGAGTAGCTGAGACCACAGGTGTGTGCCACCACACCCAGCTAATTTTTCGATTATTTTCTAGAGATGGGGGTCTCACTGTGTTCCCCAGGCTGCTCTTGAACTCCTGGCCTGAAGCAATCCTCCTGCTTCAGCCTTCCAAAATTCTGAGATTACAGGTGTGAACCACCATGCCTGGCCTACTATGGATATTTTAATTATGGCAAACCAGATTATATCATTATTCATGCTTAAAAACCTCCAGTGACTTCCTTGTGGTTGAAATAAAACCGAACTTCTCTACTAAAGTTGATAAAATCCTACAAGATTTGGTTTTGGTCTTCCTTTTCATTATGCACTGATCACACTGGCTTTCATTTTATTTCACAAACACACCTAACTCATCCATCCTTCAAGCTTTTTCCCTTGCTGCTCCCACTGTCTGGAAATCTCGTTCTGCAAATGTTTGTGGGGCTGGCCTCTCCTTGCCGTGTAAACGCAAATGTCGCCTTGGAAAATCTTTGCCTAATGGCCTTAGCTAATGTAGTATCCCCCATTACTTCATTCAATTATACTGTTTTTCTTTACAGTATTAATTAGTAGACAAAATTATCTTTGTCATTCATTTACCTGATTTTTATCTGTCTCTGCTCACTGGAATGTAAGTTTATTGAGAAAAGGACCCTACAAATATTGTGCCCCAGCACAATTATAGAACATTGCATGGCACATAATATATATGAAATAATGATGTAATCAATCAAAGAATTAAAGATTGATGGATGCATAAATGTATAATTCTGCCTGGTTGAAATGATGGCCAGGTTTCTTGTTTTGTTTTGTTTTGTTTTTGAGACAGGGTCTCACTCTGTCACCTAGGCTAAACATTTTTTAAATGTTTCTTAAAAACCTAACCATTTCTGTCCGGGTACAGTGGCTCACGCCTGTAATCCCAGCACTTTGGGAGGCTGAGGCGGGTGGATCACAAGGTCAGGAGATCTAGACCATCCTGGTTAACACGGTGAAACCCCATCTCTACTAAAAATACAAAAAAATTAGCCGGGCATGGTGATGGGCACCTGTAGTCCCAACTGCTTGGGAGGCTGAGGCAGGAGAATGGTGTGAACCCAGGAGGTGGAACTTGCAGTGAGCCGAGATTGCACTCCAGCCTGGGGACAGAGCGAGACTCTGTCTCAAAAAAAAAAAAAAAAAAATTTCTGCTAGGTGCAAACATGGCTCACTGGAGCCTCGACCTCCAGACTCAGGCAATCCTCTTACCTCAGCCTCCCAAGTAGCTGGAACTATAGGCATGCACCACCCCTGGCTAACTTGTATTTTTTGTAGAGATAGTGTCACCATCCTGCCCAGGCTGCTCTCCAACTCCTGAGCGCAGGTGGTCCGCCCATTTCGGCCTCCCAAAGTGCTGGGATTATAGGCATGAGCCACTGTCCCTAGCAGAAATGGCTAGGTTTTTAAAAAACATTAATTCAGCAAACATCGGATTTCTGTGTGACTGCTAACAATTTATGAGGAGATCCAGGAAGACCCAGGGAGAAGTCCACAGGGACAGCATGGAACTGAGGTCTCCTGCCAACAGTTATGTGAGTGGGTTTGGTAGCAGGATCCCCCAGCCACAGTCAAGCCTTCAGATGGCAGTAGCCCAGGCCAATACCTTGACTGAAATCTCATGAGAAACCCTGAAAAAGAACTATTCAGCTAAGCCACTCCCAAATCTGACCCAAAGAATCCATGCACAGCAATAGGTAGCTAATACATTCCCAAATCTGGAAACAGGTGTCATCTTTGGTAACTTCCTCCTACCTCAATTCCAATATCAAAGACATTTAAATAGCTCCCAAATTTTTCATTCCTCCCTGTCTTTCCCACATTATTCTAGTCCAAATAACTGTGTTTTTTTTCTTTTTTTTCCTTTTTTTTTTTTGAGTCAGGGTCTAACTTTGTCACCCAGGCTAGAGTACAGTGGTATGATCTCGGCTTACTGCAGCCTCGACCTCCTGGGCTCAGGTGATCCCCCCACCTTAGCCTCCCAAGTAGCTGGGACTACAGGCATGCACCACAACGCCCCACTAATTTTTTCTATTTTTTTTAAGAGACAGGATCTCACTTTGTCGCCCAGGCTGGTCTGGAGCTCCAGGGTTCAAGCAATCCTCCCACCTTAGCCCAAAGTGCTGGGATTACAGGCATGAACCACCGTGCCTGGCCCAAACTACTGTCACTTCTTACTTAGGCAGGTGCAATAGCCTCTTAACTGATCAGCCTGCATCCATTCTGGTCTCTTGTTAATCCATTCTCCATTCACAAAAGGCTAAGATGTTATTTTTCCAACATGAAAACCTCACAAACTCTTCCCTTGCCCTAAATAATTGCAGTGAATTCAGATAAGTGCCACATTAGCAATAATCCCAGAGAGTACAAGTACACAGAAAAGGAGCAATGAACTTAGGAAGAGTAGGAACCAGGTCTTCTACTTTTTAAAATTAGTAAGTGTTAAATTGATGATACATAAACATGGCACAAAATCCACATGACATTAAAAGTACAACAACATTAAAGGACACGTTTCTGTGTCCCCACTTCTCCAGTTCTCTCCAGAGGCAACACTTAGGCATGTATCTTGTTGGAGGTATTTTATGTATATTTGTTTATTGACAATTATGAAAAATACTTGAAATAATAAACTGCCCTTTTCTCTAAAATCTTGACTTTCAGCCTACTTTCAAAGCCATCGCCTATAATCCTTTTTCAGATAATAACCACTCTGCTTTCAAAACCAGATAAGGGCAATGCAGACATAATTTATCCTTTTTCCTTATTGCTAACAGGAGTTACAATGATAACATCAGACGTACTGTCATAAAGTAAACTGCCCTTTTCTTTAAAATCTTAGTCTTCAGCCTATTTTCAAAGTCATCACCTGTAATCCTTTTTCAGATCATAACCACTCTGCTTTCAAAACCAGATAAGGGCAATGCAGACACAATTTATCCTTTTTCTAACAGGAGTTACAATGATAACATCAGACCCACTATCTTTCCATTTGGGCTACCATAACAAAATGCCGTAGATTGGGTGGCTTATAAACAACAGACATTTGGTCGGGTGCAGTGGCTCACACCTGTAATCCCAGCACTTTGGAAGGCCAAGGCGGGCAGATCAGGAGATCGAGACCATCCTGGCTGACACAGTGAAACCCCGTCTCTACTAAAAATACAAACAATTAGCCAGGCATGGTGGCGGGCGCCTGTAGTCCCAGCTACTCGGGAGGCTGAGGCAGGACAATGGCGTGAACCTGAGAAGAGGAGCTTGCAGTGAGCCGAGATCGTGCCACTGCACTCCAGCCTGGGCGACAGAGTGAGACTCTGTACCCCCCAAAAAAAAAAAATTATTTTTTGTAGGAGGCTAAGTCCAATATCAAGTTACTGGCAGATCTGGTGTCTGCTGAAGGCCCCTCTGTGGATCACAGATGGTTGTCCTCTTGCTGTGTCCTCACATGACCAAAGGAGTGAGGGAGCTCTCTGGGAACTCTTGTAAAGGCACTAATCGCATTCAGAAGGCCTCCACCCTGATGAGGTAACACCTCCCAAAGCCCTGTACTACAAAAACCATCATATTGGGGATTAGGTTTCAACATATGAATTTTGGGGGGATGCAAACATTTTTTCTATAGCACCTACACATTTTTGTTTAATCTCCAACCCTCTAAATTTTTAATCTGTTACTTCAGTGATTGTTGGGAATATATGCTGTTCTCATCCTTCCTAGCTATCTATGTGTAAAGTACATTGTCCCATACCAGTATGTCATTTGCTGTGTGTTTTTCTCCTAAAGTTTATTGGTGTTTGTTGATTTTTTTTTTTCAAGAGATTGACTCAGGAGCCAGGTTCATGGCTTTTAATAAGGGTTCTGTTGAACATTAATTATATTCCTTTTATTGTATGTAATTAGTCTGGGGTTTTTTTCTTTTTTTCTTTTTTCTTTTTTTCTTTTTTTTTTGAGACAGAGTCTTGCTCTGTCGCCCAGGCTGAAGCACAATGGTGTGATCTCGGCTCACTGCAACGTCTGCCTCCCGGGTTCAAGTGATTCTCCTGCCTTAGCCTCCGGAGGAGCTGGGACTACAGGCACCCGCCACCATGCCCGGCTAATTTTTTTGTATTTTTTTAGTAGAGACGGGTTTCCACTGTGTTAGCCAGGATGGTCTCGATCTTCTGATCTCGTGATCCACTCGCTTCGGTCTCCCAAAGTGCTGGGATTACAGGCGTGAGCCACCGCACCCGGCCCAGTTACTTAGTTTTTTAAAACCTAAATCCAAGCCATCACATTTGATCCCTATTAAATGTCATGTTGTTTGTTTCAACACATTTCTCAAGCCTGAATATACCTTTTTTTTTTTTTTTTTTTTTTTTTTTTTTTTTGAGACAGAGTCTTGCTCTGTCACCCAGGCTGGAGTGCAGTGGTGTGATCTCGGCTCACTGCAAGCTCTGCCTCCTGGGTTCACGCCATTCTCCTGCCTCAGCCTCCCGAGTAGCCGGGACTACAGGCGCCCGCCACCACGCCCGGATAATTTTTTTGTATTTTTAGTAGAGACGGGGTTTCACCGTGTTAGCCAGGATGGTCTCGATTTCCTGACCTCGTGATCCGCCCACCTCGGCCTCCCAAAGTGTTGGGATTACAGGCGTGAGCGACCGCGCCCGGCCAAGCCTGACTATATCTTTAAGAATCTTTGGGCTGGGCACAGTGGCTCACGCCTGTAATCCCAGCACATTGGGAGGCCCAGGCGGGTGGATCACCTGCGATCAGGAATTCGAGATCAGTCTGACCAACATGGCGAAACCCCGTCTCTACTAAAACTACAAAATTAGCTGGGTGTGGTGGCAGACGCCTGTAATCCCAGCTGCTCAGGAAGCTAAGGCAAGAGAATCGCTTGAACCCGGGAGGCAGAGGTTGTAGTGAGCTGAGATTGCGCCATTGCACTGCAGCCTGGGCAACAAGAGCAGGACTCTGTCTCAAAAAAAAAAAAAAAAAAAAAAGTCTTTGCTTCTTCCTTTAGTAGGACTGTTCATATTAAAAAAAAATCTTGGATTCCATGGTTACTTATACATTGAATTAATTTGCCATTAATGTATTGAGTGCCCGTATTTGCACATTACTGTAGTTTCCTAAAATTTCCCCTATCCTTAACACAACTAGAAATTGGAAAAGAAGCCCAGCAATTCCACCTCCTTCCTTACACCAAGGTTCTAGGCAATCAAAATACATGGAGGGGAGGAGAGAAAAGGGAAGGAGACCAGGAAGTCAAGGGGTTAACCTTAATGGGAAGAGTAATGTCTGGGACCATCTTCCCAGGCTAGAGTGCAATGGCCAGATCTTGGTTCACTGTAGCCTTGAACTCCTGGATTCAAGCCATCCTCCAACCTCAGCCTCCAGAGTAGCTAAGACTACAAATGCATGACACCATGCCTGGCTAATTTTTATATTTTTCTAGAGACAGGGTTTCTCCATGTCACCCAGGCTGGTCTCCAACTCCTGAGCTCAAGCAATCCACCTTCCTCGGCATCCCCAAGTGCTGGGATTACAGGCATGAGCCACTATGTCCAGCCTCTGGTGCCATCTTATGGACCCTGCATGTATGTGTGAAATTGTGTGTGTGCACGTGTGTATGCTTATCTCAAGAACAGTGTTTTTGTAGGGCTAATGGACTATATTTAAAGTTTTCCAGATGTTGGAGACAGAAATGAGTTACCATAAAGCTAAAGAAGCTTAAATTTCCTTTCCCAAGGCACTGTGCCAGGCACTACCATTTTTTTTTTTCTTTTGAGACGGAGTCTCGCTCTGTCGCCCAGGCTGGAGTGCAGTGGCCCCATCTCGGCTCACTGCAAGCTCCGCCTCCCGGGTTCACGCCATTCTCCTGCCTCAGCCTCCTGAGTAGCTGGGACTACAGGCTCCCACCACCACACCCGGCTAATTTTTTTGTATTTTTAGTAGAGACAGGGTTTCACCATTCACAGGATGGTCTCAATCTCCTGACCTTGTGATCCGCCCGCCTCGGCCTCCCAAAGTGCTGGGATTACAGGCGTGAGCCACCGCGTCCGGCCGGCACTAGCATTTTTTATTTGCATTTTTATATTCTTTTTTTTTTTTTTAAGTGGATTCCCTCAATTCCAAGATCTATCCCTTGGAGATGTTACATTTTATTGTAAACCTTTAGATTATATCTAGAGGAGAAAGAATAAATGAGAGGCAGAGTATGAGAGCAATATTAGTTCATACTGGCTGGGGAAAATCCTGCATTGGTGAAAACATTCTGAGCGGCCAGGTATGTTGGCCCATGCCTATAATCCCAGCACTTTAGGAGGCTGAGGCGGGCAGATCACTTGAGGTCAGGTGTTAGAGGCCAGCCTGGGCTACATGCTTAAACCTCATCTCTATTAAAAATACAAAAAATTAGCTTGGCCTGGTGGCAGGCACCTGTGTCCCAGCTACTCAGGAGGCTGAAGTGAGAGGATCCTTTGAGCCCAGGACTTTGAAGCTCCAGTGAGTTATGATCACACCACTGCACTGCAGCCTGGGCAACACAGCAAGACTCTGTCTCAAAAACAAAAAAAAATTTTTGAGCCAAGTAGATTTGGGATGGAAGTACCTTGAAAGTGCATAGGTTTCTGGATTAGGTAATTTATAAATATATAACAGATTGGACACAATGAAAACATTAAATTAGAGAGCTCTTCATACTAATGTTACAACTGGCTCTTCCCCTTAATAGATAGGCAGCATTGTTCAACTTTGATTTTAATAATTGGAGTATTATTGTGGCTGGAACTAACATTGTCACCTCAGTTGTTTCTTCTTAATTTTTTTTTTTTTTTTTTTTTGAGACAGAGTCTCACTCTGTTGCCCAGGCTGGAGTGCAGTTGTGCGATCTCAGCTCACTGCAACCTCCGCCTCCCAGGTTCAAACGATTCTCCTGCCTCAGCCTCCCGAGTAGCCAGTGACGCCTGCCACTGTGCCCGGCTAATTTTTGCATTTTCAGTAGAGACAAGGTTTCACCATCTTGGCCAGGCTGGTCTTGAACTCCTGACCTCGTGATCCACCCACCTCGGTCTCTCAAAGTGCTGAGATTACAGGTGTAAGCCGCCATGCCTGGCCTTTAAATTTATTTTATTTATTGTTTATTATTTTTTTGAGACAGAGTCTGGCTCTGTTGCTCAGGCTGGAGCGCAGTGGCACAATCTCAGCTCACTGTAATCTCTGCCTCCCAGGTTCCAGTGATTCTCATGCCTCAGCCTCCCAAGTAGCTGGAATTACAGGCATGTGCTACCATGCCTGGCTAATTTTTGTATTTTAGTGGAAATGGGACTTCGCTATGTTGGCCAGGCTGGTCTCGAACGCCTGGCCTCAAGTGATCCGCCTGCCTTGGCTTTCCAAAGTGTTGGAATTGCAGACATGAGTCACAGTGCCCAACCTGTTTCTTATTTTATTTTGTTTTTATTTTTATCAATGTTATTATTTTTTTTTTTGAGATGGAGTCTCACTCTGTCACCCAGGCTGGAGTGGCACAATCTCAGCTCACTGTAACATCTGCCTCCTGGGATCAAGCAATTCTCTTGCCTCAGCCTTTCAAGTAGCTGGGGTTATAGACGTGTGCCACCATGCTTGGCTAATTTTTGTATTTTTGGTAGAGACGGGGTTTCGCCTTATTGGCCAGGCTGGTCTCGAACTCTTGACTTCAGGTGATTGGCCCGCCTTGCAATGGCTCACACCTGTCATCCCAGCACTTTGGGAGACTGTTTCTTATTTTATTAGTCAACGGCAGACACTAAATAACTTAGGTTATGTCACGGATATCATGTTTTTCATGCTCTGTTAGTTCTACTCCCTCTAATTAGAAACCATTCCCCTTTGGTGCAGTAGAATTGGAGCAGGGAGCCGAGCACAAGCTGTACTATACTACACATGTCAATAGCAACTGCTGTAGTTCTGGGTGAAACACATCTTCTAATTATGCTTTTGATACCCAGTAGAATTGAATGATGCAAAGGATTAGTTTGGAACTGAAGAGTTACAGGAGTTGATTCAGAAGAAACGAGTGCTTGTGTGTGTGGTGACTGAGCTGTAAGAGGACCTAGCATCCCACTTGTAACTCTTCAATTTGAAACTAATCTTAGTCTCAGGGGTTCTACAGCAGGAATTAGTAGGCATGAATCTATTGTGTTGACGCTTCCATCACTTTAGTCTTCATTGTAGCTTCCAGTAAAACAGGAATAATAATGGACCCTAAAAATCAAAGCAGCTGTTTTGATGTGAGTTAATCTGGTGATATTAAAACAGATTCCTGTGTATGGCTAGATGTTGGTACTAATGAGGTCACAGTGTGGTCTCCAGATTTTCTCCAATGGTAGACCAGTTGTCTCCATGCTGAAAGCAACTGGTTCTGTAGCTTTGAGCTGTCCTGCAATTATAAGCCACTATTGCCAGCGACATCAAGTGAATGTCTGTCAATACCTCTCACCTTTAAGATTTTTAGTTGAGCTAAGTTAAGTGCCCAACTGGCTGTGAGACTCTTCCAGATAGAAGGCTGAAACCTCATGATCTGAATAAAGTTCCTGTATTCCCACAACCCAGAAGGCCTCTCCTCTAATTCCCTCTCCCTCTTCTCACTAGAGGCACTCTCCATTCCTGATTGTTCCAAGGCTCAAGTGCTCAGAAATGACTGGGAAGAAGGGAGAAAAACTCAGGTGGCAAAGGACATGGACAAAAACCCATGGTGACATGGAAAGAAAACCCTGTGATATATAGAGGAAGAGCACAAGAGAGGAGTTGGGGAGAATGGAACTCCTCTGTGTCCTGATTGTGGTGATGGCCACGCATGGCCGTAAATGGGTTGAAATGGACAGAAGGTACACCCCTCTGCCCAGTCAATTTTTACTGTAGGGTCATTTGTTTTTTATTGAGATGGACTCTGTCGCCCAGGCTGGAGTTCAGTGGTGCTATCTTGACTCACTACAACCACCGCCTCCCGGGTTCAAGCAATTCTCCTGTTTCAGCCTCCTGAGTACCTGGGTTATAGGTGTGCATCACCATGCCCAGCTAATTTTTGTATTTTTAGTAGAGACGAGGTTTCGCCATGTTGGCCAGGCTGGTCTCGAACTCCTGACCTCAAGTGGTCCACCTGCCTCGGCCTCCCAAAGTGCTGGAATTACAGGCATGAGCCACCATGCCTGGCCTAGGTCATTTAAAAATAAAAATAAAAACAGAAAAACAGAAAATAAAGTATAACAGTGCAATAGGGTACGGGCGCGGTGGCTCACGCCTGTAATCCCAGCACTTTGGGAGGCCGAGGCGGGCGGATCACAAGGTCAGGAGATCGAGACCATGGTGAAACCCCGTCTCTACTAAAAAATAGAAAAAAATTAGCCGGGCGCAGTGGCGGGCGCCTGTAGTCCCAGCTACTGGGGGGGCTGAGGTAGGAGAATGGCGTGAACCCGGGAGGCGGAGCTTACAGTGAGCCGAGATTGCGCCACTGCACTCCAGCCTGGGCGACAGAGCGAGACTCCGTCTCAAAAAAAAAAAAAAAAAAAAAAAAAAAAAAGAGTGCAATAGGGGCCATGCCTCCCATCTTTTCTAATAAGGGAAATGTGATGAGGATGTAGGCTTCAAGTGAGTAACTTGTTACATGTAGTGCAGGTTACAAAAGTCCCAGCAAATTTATCCTTTTTTATTCCTAGTGGAGTGTTTGGTGCATACTCTGATCTGAGAGTTCATATTGTGAATTTTTTTTTCTTTGTTTTCTTTTCTAATAGCAAATGATGTTTTTTTGGAAGCAAGATGTTGCTAACCTTTTTTTAGGTTGGTGTTATACCAGAATATTTTATTTTATAGAATGTTTATTAAATATTAAACGACTGTACAAGACCAGGCACAGCAGCTCATGCCTATAATTCCAGCACTTTGGGAGGCCGAGACAGGAGGAGTACTTGAGACCAGGAGTTTTAGACCAACCTGGGCAACGCAGCAAGACCCTGTCTCTAGAAAAAAAAAAATGAAAACAAAAACCCCACTGTACAATTCTTAGTATATTAGTTTTATTCACTTGCCCACAGAGATCTAGTCAAGTAAACCATAAGGTTAATAAAAGTCTACTTTTTAATTTTTTTATTTTGGCTTAACACATATTTTATTTATTGGAAAAGGCATTGACACTTAGCTAAGATTCTTAACCTTGCCATCCATACCTAAGTGTGCTATTTTATTTTTTTATTTTATTTTAGGTGGAGACTTGCTCTGTCGCCCAGGCTGCAACCTCTGCCTCTCAGGTTCAAGCGATTCTGATGTCTCAGCCTCCCAAGCAGCTGGGATCACAAGTGTGCACACCACACACAGCTAATGTTGTTGTTGTTTTGTTTTTTTTGTATTTTTAGTAGATGGGCTTTCACCATGTTGGCTAAGCTAGTCTTGAATTTGTGACCTCAGGTGATCCGCCTGCCTCAGCCTTGCTAAGCCTAAGTGTGCTATTTTAGAAATCTGGTTGTATAATCTTGGGTAGTTTCTACTTCTAACATGATGTTGAGCATACCCAGTACTCAGGACCCACTTGGTACAAGTTATTTATTTATTTATAGATGGAGTCTCGCTCTGTTGCCAGGCTGGAGTGCAGTCATGCTATCTCGGCTCACTGCAATCTCTGCCTCCCGGGTTCAAGTGATTCCCCTGCCTCAGTCTCCCGAGTAGCTGAGACTATAGGTGTGCACCACCTCACCCAGCTAATTTTTTGTATTTTAGTAGAACAGGTTTTCACCATGTTAGCCAGGATGGTCTGGATCCCCTGACCTTGTGATCCACCTGCCTCGGCCTCCCAAAGTGCTGGGATTACAGGCGTGAGCCACCGCGCCCGGCCCAGGTTAATATTATTGATCAACCACCTTCCTTAGCCCAGGAACTACGTCTTTTAGTTCAGTTGTTATTTCTGTGAATTAGCTTCCCTCCAGACTTGCCACATTTGACTTGTTCTGCTTTCTTTGTTCCTATCTTCTCAAATGAGATGGCCTATATTTCTTATTTTATTTATTTATTTATTTAGAGACAGAGTCTTGCTTTGTTGCCCAGGCTAGAGTGCAATGATGCAATCTCAGTTCACTACAACCTCTGCCTCCTGGGTTCAAGCAATTCTCCTGCGTCAGCCTCCCAAGTAACTGGGATTACAGGCGCCCACCACCATGCCCAGCTAATTTTTTGTATTTTTAGTAGAGACGAGGTTTTGCCATGTTGGCCAGGTTGGTCTCAAACTCCTGACCTCAGATGATCCACCTGCTTCGGCCTCCCAAAGTGCTGGGATTACAGGCATGAGCCACTGTGCCCCGCCTGCTTATTTTTTATTAAGTTACAAGTTATTCCATCTTCTTTGTCATCATCCTTATCTGGGTGGGTCACAATTCATATTTTGCTCTTGGTAACACACATTTTTTTTTTTTTCTTGGTAGAAACAGGTCTTGTCTTGAACTCCTGACCTCAAGCAATCCTCTTGCCTTGGCCTCCTAAAGTGCTGCAATTACAGGTGTAAGCCACCGTGTGTGCGGTATTTTTAATATGATGTAACAGTTCAGAAAAATGTCATCTCCCCTTCTTTCACATATCATGTATAAGTCCTTGCAATCCATTACCGAGATTTACTCTGTATTCCCAATTTTGAGAAATCATAAATGCATCATCTATCTCAAATAGTGAGCTATCTATCTCAAATAGTGGGTTTTTCCTCCAAATGAGTTCTTTTTCAGTGCAGCTTTTATCTTATTAAATTGCCTGTCTAAAAGTGACTGCAAAGAAATATAAAGGATCCACTGGTAATTTCTTTTTATTAAAAAAGAATACTTTTTATATTTCCTTTTTAAATAGCTTTCAACCAGGATTGTCTCGGAGAGGCAAAGATATAACCTGTTCATCTAGTACCACCATCACCCACAGAATATGATATGAGTTCTGAGCTTTTCTGATTAGAGACCTTGTACTTTTTCTCTTTTATTTATTTATTAATTAATTTAATTTTTTTTTTTTTTTTTTGAGTCAGAGTCTTGCTGTGTCACCCAGGCTGGAGTGCAGTGGCATAATTGCGGCTCACTGCAACCTCTGCCTCCCGGGCTCAAGTGATTCTCATGTCTCAGCCTCCCCAGTAGCTGGGACTACAGGCGTGTACCACCAAGCCCAGCTAAGTTTTTTATTTTTAGTAGAGATGGGGTCTTGCTGTATTGCCCAGGCTAGTCTCAAACTCCTGACCTCAAGTGATCCACCTACCAGGGACTCCCAAAGTGTCAATTGCAGGCGTGAGCCACTGTGCCTAGCTGGAATTTGTCTAACATTCTTTTCATGATAGACTGGGCTTAGAGGTTTGGGGAGGATGATCACAGAGGTAAAGTGCCATTCTCATCACATCATGCCAAGGGTACATTGTTAATACTGAGCTTGATCACCTGGCTGAGGGGTACTATAAGTTCTTTTTTTGTTTGTTTTTGGTTTTTGTTTTTTTTTGAGACAGGGGATCTTGCTCTGTTGCCCAAGCTGGAGGGCAATGGCATGATCACAGTTCATTGCAACTTCAGTCTCCTGAACTCAAGCAATCCTTCCATGTCAGCCTCCCCAGGCTGGTCTTGCACTTCTGGCCTCAAGCAATCCTCCCTCCTTGAGGTATGCTGAGCCAGCTTAAGGGTACAACTAGGAAATATCCAAGGCACAGATGCATCTGGCTGCTTTTACCAAAGAGGTTCGCAGGAAGTTCAGTATTTATACATTTTTCTTAAATCAAGGGGGCGGCAGTGAGGCAAATAGTTGCATACTTGTGACACTTTAGTTAGTGCTCAGTAAATCTACATTTTACATAAGATAAGGTGAACCTTTGAAGAAAAGGAACATGAGGCTGGGCACGGTGGCTCACACCTGTAATCCTAGCACTTTGGGAGGTTGAGGTGGATGGGTCATTTGAAGACAGGAGTTCGAGACCAGCCTGGCCAACATGGTGAAACCCCATCTCTACTAAAAATACAAAAATTAGCCAAGTATGGTGGAAGGTGCCTATAATCCCAGGTACTTGGGAAGCTGAAGCAGGAGAATCACTTGAAACCAGGAGGCAGAGTTTGCAGTGAGCTGAGATTGCACCACTGCACTCCAGCCTGGGCAACAGGGTGAAACTCCATCTCAAAAAAAAAAAAAAAAAAGGCGGGGGGGGACCTGAAGCTACATCTTTCTACTACTAAAAACCTAACACGAGCACTTTAGTTTCAGCAAACAACAACATCTGTCTCTCAGTTGGCTCCTGTGCCCCTTTGAAATACTCTTATGGAAGCAGATTTTGTTTTGTTTTGTTTTTTAGTACTTCCTTACTTTCTTAACCTATACAGTTTTGTTTATTTGTTTGTTTAAAGATAGGGTCTGGCCCTGTCACCCAGTCTGTAGTGCAGTAGCATAATCACAGCTCACTGCAAACACGACCTCCAGGGCTCAAGTGATCCTCCAGAGTAGCTGGGACTACCAGCATGCACCACCATACCCAACTGATATTTTGTTGTATTTATTTTTCATAGAGACAGGGTTTTGCTCTGTTTCCCAGGCTGGTCTTGAACTCCTGGCCTCAAGTGACCCTTCTATCCCCACCTTCCAAAGTGCTGAGATTACAGGCATGAGCCACTGTATCCGGCTATCACGTTAGCCACTTCTTTAAAGAGACTCGCACTTTTGTAAACTCGAAATAGCTGGGTTTCTTTCTTTCTTTCTTTCTTTTTTGAGACAGAGCCTTGCTCTATTGCCCATGCTGGAGTGGCGCAATCTCAACTCACTGAAACCTCTGCCTCCCAGGTTCAAGTGATTCTGCTGCCTCAGCCTCCCGAGTAGCTGGGATTACAGGCACCCGCACCACCAACCCGGGCTTATTTTTGTATTTTTAGTAGATATAGGGTCTCACCATATTGGCCAGGCTGGTCTTAAGCTCCTGGCCTCAAGCAGTCCACCCACCTCGGACTCCCAAAGTGCTGGGATTACAGGCTAAGCCATCATGCCCAACCTCAAAATAGACCCTTAATGAGCCACTCCAAACATTAAAACTGCTGTACAGTATCTATTTCTTTAGTTTCCCAAAATAAAAGGTAGAAAAATGTTTAATACATGACATAACTGGCCGGGCTTGGTGGGTCACGCCTATAATCTTAACTCTTTGGGAGGCTGAGGCGGGTGTCTCACTTGAGGTCAGGAGTTCAATACCAGCCTGGCCAACATGGTGAAACCTTGTCTCTACTAAAAATACAAAAAATATTGCTGGGTGTATTGGCACATGCCTGTAGTTCCAGCTACTCAGGAGTCTGAGGCGTGAGAATGGTTTGAACTGGGGAGGCAGAGGTTGCAGTGAGCCAAGATCATGCCACTGCACTCCAGCCTGGGTAACAGAGGGACACTGTCTCAAAAACATACACACACACACACACACACACAAAATAATTATTTGCATTTTCATAAAGGTCAAAAGCAGAGAAGTACAAATAGCTGACTACAAAATGGCATAAATATTATATGTTCTGATATGTGTAAAAATATATTTGATCATATTCATAGAAATAAATTGTGAGTTATGTACATCAACCCAAACATGATTCTCTATTTCTGTAATAGAGGTAGTTTTTACAAAAAGTCTTTCTTTCTTCTCCTTCCTTCCTTCCTTCCTTCCTTCCTTCCTTCCTTCCTTCCTTCCTTCCTTCCTTCCTTCCTTCCTTCCTTCCTTCCTTCCTTCCTTCCTTCCTTTCTTTCTTTCTTTCTTTCTTTCTTTCTTTCTTTCTTTCTTTCTTTCTTTCTTTCTTTCTTTCTTTCTTTCTTTCTTTCTTTCTTTCTTTCTTTCTTTCTTTCTTTCTTTCTTTCTTTCTTTCTTCTTTTCTTTCAAGTTGAAGTCTTGCTCTGTTGCCAGGCTGGAGTGCAGTGGCACGATCTCGGTTCCCCGCACCTCCACCTTCTGAATTCAAGTGATTCTCCTGCCACAGTCTCCTGAGTAGCTGGGATTTCAGCAACACTGAAATCCCATAGCAACACTATGCACAGCTAATCTTTGTATTTTTTTATAGTAGAGACAAGGTTTTACCATATTGGCTAGGCTGGTCTCGAAGTGATTCCCCTTACCTCAAGTGATCCTTACCTCAAGTGATCCACCAGCTTCAGCCTCCCAAAGTCCTGGGAGTACAAGTGTGAGCCATTGTGACCCGCCAGCACATTACTTTTGAAGTCAGAAACAATTATAAAGGAATTAAATAAACATACAAGACCAAAACACAGTTTTGTAAAATGTAGTATTTGCTATAAAGTAAAACAAGGAAAGCAATCATAGCTGAACTAGGATTTGAGGTTTGTTTGGGGAGTAAGGTCCAACTAATGCAAAAGTGGTAACTTAAAGGGTTACCCAAAAACATTTTTTTTTTTTCTGGAAAAAGGAAGTAAGTTCACTTTGATATTAAGGACTTGGATGCTAATAACTATTTTACGAATATTATTTCCCTACTATAGAGTTGGGGTAAACTGTCAAGAGGTGGGGGCAATCTCTGGAATTTAGAAATAAAGGGGGCTGTTATAGTGATTCATGGTTGGCACCCTTCATGCTCGATCACATTTCCAACCAGAATTAAGAGAAAAGTGATGAGAGTGAAGGAATTTCATGAGTTAGAGCAGGGTTCTCAAACTTTTCAGTTTCTTTACATGCTTAAAAATTATTCTGGCTGGGTGCAGTGGCTCCCGCCTATAATCCCAGCACTTTGGGAGGCCCAGGCAGGCAGATCACCTGAGATCAGGAGTTCAAGACCAACTTGACCAGCATGGTGAAACCCCGCCTCTACTAAAAATACAAAATTAGCTGGGCGTGGTGGCACGTGCCTGTAATCTCAGCTACTTGGGAGGCTGAGGCAGGAGAATAGCTTGAACCTGGGAGGCGGAGGTTGCAGTGAGCCGAGATGGCACCATTGCACTCCAGCCTGGGCAACAAGAGTGAAACTCCATCTCAAAAAAAAAAAAAAAAAAAAAAAAAAAAATTTATTGAGGACTTCGAAGAGCTTATGTTCATGTGGTTTATATCTATTGTATTAGGCCATTCTTGTATTATTATAATGAAGTACCTGAGACTGTGTAATTGATGAAATGAAGAGGTTTAATTGGCTCATGGTTCTGCAGGCTGTACAGGAAGCATGATCTTGGCATCTGCTCAGTGTCTAGGGAGGCCTTAGGAAACTATCTATCTATCTATAAATAGTTACTGTATTAGAAATTTAAAGGATAAAACTTTTTTAAATTGTTGATTAATTTTAAAAACAATAAACCAAACACATTTTAACATAAATTGCATGCTTTTATGAAAAATAACCATATTTTCCAAAATAAAAAAAATTTGATCAGAAGAAAAGGATTGCTTTTGTATTTTTGCAACTCTCTAAGTATTTGATTTAATAGAAGATAGCTAGGTTCTCTATGGTTGAAGTATATGAAGAAACTCAGGACTTAGAAAGAAAATTAAATAGTCCTTTTGGATAATTACAGATATTCTTCTTTTCTTTTCTTTTTTTTTTTTTTTTGAGAGAAGGTCTTCCTTTATTACCCAGGCTGGGTACAGTGTGGAGTGATCTTGGCTCACTGTAACATCTGCCTCCCGAGTTCAAGTGATTCTCCCACTTCAGCCTCCCAAGTAGCTGTGACTACCAGCACACACCACCATGCCTGGCTAAATTTTGTATTTTTTGTAGAGACAGGGTTTCTCTATATTTTCCAGGCTGGTCTCACATTCCTATACTCAAGAGATCTGCCCACCTCAGCCTCCCAAAGTGCTGGGAGGCATGAGTCACCAAATCTGTCCATTGTTCTTTCAAGTAAAAATGGCCTTCCATTGTAATGACCAGATGGGTTCTTCCTGGCTACTGCACAGACAAAATTCACTGACACCAATGTATTGCAGTAGATAAAGTGTTTAATTGACCCAAGGCCAGCCACATAGGAGAACTGGAGTGATAAATCAGTCTCCCCCTGGGTTGGAGGTCAGGGTTTTTATGGACAATTTGGTGAGCAGGGGGCTAGAGAATGGGTTCTGCTGATGGGTTGGGGATGGAATCATGGGGGTGTGGAAAACAGTCCTTGAGTGCTGAGCCTGCCTCTGGGTGGGGCTATAGGACCAGTTCTGAGTCACAAGTCACGAGTCCAGGTGTCAGTCTGAAAAATATCTCAAAAAGCGATCTTCAGTTATACAATACTGATGTTATTTATAGGAGCAACTGGGGAAGTCACAAATCTTGTGACCTCTGGCCATATGACCCCTGAGCAGTAAGGGAGTATATTAATAGAAATATGCCTACACTTTAGCAAAGTTCACACCCCTCCCATAATCCTATTCTTGCTGCTCTTCATTAGTCTTCCAAAGGTGGTTTTTCATCCCTAAGCAAGAGCAGGGGTAGTTTTAGGGAGGAACTTAGCTTTCAAGTTAAATCATAAACTAACTTCCTCCCCAAATTAAGTTGGCCTATGCCCAGGAATGACCAGGAACACCTTGGAGGTCAGAAGCAAGATTAAATCAATGAGGTCAGATTCCTCTTACTATCATATTTTGCAAAGGCAGTTTCACCATGAAAAATGCAGGTAGTTCAGCCTGTAAGTCAACCACACAAGTGCTTGTCTTCAAGACAGTCATCCCACTTTGGCATGCAGAAGTGTATGTGTACGTACCATTTCTTCACCTACAGTGTTAGAAAGACTTGTATTCAAGGGCCAAAATTTAATAAAATTAATGCTTCTGCTTCATCCAGGATATTCCTAAATCAATAGTCTTAAAAACTGGGAATGTGTGGCAGTAAATACAGCGATCCAATGACCACCCAGACAGGTTGGTGGCACTGTCTTGATCCCTGCTAAGGCATCAATAGTGTCCCTATTCCTTTGTACCATCAGTACAAAAACAAACTCAGTCAAAAAGACAGAGGAGGCCAGGCGTGGTGGCTCACTCCTGTAATCCCAGAACTTTTGGGAGGCTGAGGTGGGCAGATTACTTGAGCTCAGGAGTTCCAGAGCAGCTTGGGCAACACAGTGAGACCCCACGTCTACCAAAAATACAAAAATAAGCTGGGTGTGGTGGCGCACATGCCTGTAGTCCCCACTACTTGGGAAACTGAGATGGGGCGCTCGCTTGAGCCCAGGAGTTTGAGGCCGCAGTGAGGTATAATCAGGCCACCGCACTCCTGCACTCCAGCCTCAGGGACAGAGGGAGACCCTGTGTCAAAAACAAAAACAAAACAAAACAAAAACCGGGGGGAGCCTGGCACGGTGGCTCAGGCCTGTAATCCTAGCACTTTGGGAGGCCGAGGTGGGTGGATTGCCTGAGCTCAGGAGTTCAAGACCAGCCTGGGCAACATGGTGACATGGTGAAACCCTGTCTCTACAAAATACAAAAAATTAGCTGAGTGTGGTGGCGGGCTTCTGTAATCCCAGCTACTTGGGAGGCTGACACAGGAGAATCACTTGAATCCGGGAGGCAGAGGTTGCAGTGAGCTGAGATCATGCCACCACTGCATTCCAGCCTGGGTAACAGAGCAAGACTCTCTATCCAAAAAAACAAAAACAAAAAAGGACCAGACATGTTGCATTGTTAACAAACTAGTTGTTAACCTTGTGACCTCTGTAAAGGTCTCAGGGATTTCCAGAGGTCTGGGGACCACACTTTGAGAATCACTAGATTAAAAAGGAGGAAACACAGGAGGAAAAAAGGTCACATAATGGAAACATATTGTTGAATTGAATTTAGTGTATAAAAACTCTTTAATGAAATAAAGAGTATAGACTTCAAGTACTAAGAGAAGCTAGAAGAGGAGGAATCCCTACAGTCCCTACAGAAGACTGTTAGGGATTGATCAGGTCAGGAGGCAGGGTTTTAAATGGGCCTTGAAGGGTTGGTGCAGTTTGGAAGGAAGGGATGGGAGGGAAAAGCTTGCTGAATGGTATAAATGAACAAGACCCTGATGGTGAGCTCTTGAGGATATGAAAGGCAAAAAAGCACTACGGAGGGGCTTTTGTTCCCCTGTGGCCCTGCATATATGAGGAGGTGATGAATAATTCTACATTTTTGTCAACTTTACCGTTTAAAACTCCAAGGGAGGAAAACGCTTCAAACTGATAGGCTTGGGGCTTGGTGAAGGTGGGCTATTAGTGACAAAGATGTGAAGTTTCTTTATCGAAAATACATGTATGTTCAAGAAGTTCTCTGTAGATAAAAACTAACTAGAAAAAGAGTTTGTCAGAGAGGAGAAGTAGTTTTACTAATATATTTTTGATCATTTGCAAAGCCCATGGAAGTGTGTGGCAAGACGATTGTGGTGTCTTAGGATATTCACAGAGGTCTGAAACAAGGAAAACATACTTCTGTTGAAAGCACCATTCCAACATATTGTTATTATCAGTCCCTGGACTAACGGGTAGTGAGTGGGTACTGTGTCCATCAGCTCAGCGAACCGCAATTGCCTCATTGACAGCAAGCCCAGCAAGGAATCACTTGGAATATTAATTTTCGTGGCCTTTCGCAATCACATGAAGCTTGGCTCCTTGCGCTTGCCGTAATGCGGCCTCTACCATTGCTTTCCGGTGGCGGGGGGGGATTTGGCAGCAGCGGAAGAAGGAGACCGGAGGGTGTGTTTTGGGGAAAGCCGGAGGCAGAGGAGGACGATTGTTTTACGAATCCCGTAATCGGCCCGTCCTTCTCCCCTTCCCCCCTCCCTACCGCCCCTGTCCCGCCGGGCAGCGGTGGCGGCCTTGGACTTCGCTGTCTTTCCTCGCGGAGACAGGTGAGTGTCGGCGCGCGGGCTCCCCGGGCTTCGCTCCCCACCCCCCGCGTCTCCGGGGCCGGTGGCGGCGGCCGGCCGGGGAGGCGGCCTCGGCGCACAGTAATGGCAGCGCTGTGAACAGGGGAACGCGAGCTGACAGCCGCCGCCGCCGCCTCCGCCCACCTTCCTCGCCGGGGCTTCGTCTTTCACTCCTTCGGGCTGCCTCCCCCTCCCCTTGTCCCCTACCCCTTGCCCTGCTTCTGCAGAAGGTAACCCCGCTGAGGGTCGGGGAGCCGGGCTGCAGGCGCCGGGAAACTTCCCTTCCCGGTTAATGGGTGGCGGGGCTGGGGCGGAGGAGAGGAGTTGGGGGCGACGAGGTGTGGGGAGAGGGATGAAACGGGGAGGCCCGGTAAGATGGTATCCTGTAAGTGACCTCGGCTCCCCAGAGCGCTGACCCCTAAGCCCTGCCACCCCCTGGACTGGATCCCGGGCCTCCCCAACCCGATCTTGGCCGCCTCTCCCGCGGCCCCATTTTCCTCCGAAGGAGGGAAGGTGAGAGTGCCTGTACTCTTCTAAATATTTACGTGCTCACACGAATACACAACTCTGTGTGTTTGTGTGTGTGTGGGGGGCATCTCATGCATCCTTACCACGAGTGTTTTCACTTTTGTTTCTGCAGACTGCAAAGATTGATAGCTTTGGGGAGGAGTATCCTACGTGCATGCTAGCTAGACCTCTTGTCTCAACACTTAGGGTCTGGTGAAATAAGATCCTCACAGGCTTTCTAGCACTTGCTTACCCTCTAGGGAGTCTGGACCATTCCCTACCATTACGTGCAAGCAAATAAAACATCTGTGAATTGCAGACTGTTATTAATGTTAAGCCCACATCTTTGCCCCATGGATTAATATTAACAGTTGAAGGCCAGTACCCTGGGCGTTTAAATTTTGAAGATAAGATGCAAAATATTAACATTCGCCATAGATTGTGACCGTTCAACATAAACGTCTTTGAACTAGACCTGGCCCAAGCCTACCTTCGTAGTAAAGTATGGGAAATAATCACTTTGATTTGATTGACAACTGACTACATAATAATCGCTTAAAAACATTCAAAACACTGTTGCCTACCCTTTAGAATCTTACATCCCTTTTCAAGACAAACACATGAACATAAATTAGCTATACTTTGCTTCTTTTGCCCATATACAGTATCTGGAAGATGCTTCGAAAAGAGTCACGTGAGGTAACAGAAGTACACAGGTTGTTTGTTTTGAGATGGAGTTTTGCTCTTGTTGCCCAGGCTGGAGTGCAGTTGTGCGATCTTGGCTCACTGCAACCTCCGCCTCCCGGGTTCAAGCAATGCTTCTGCCTTAGCCTTCCATGTAGCTGGAATTACTGGCATATGCTACCACGCCCGGCTAATTTTGTATTTTTAGTGGAGACGGGGTTCTCACTATGTTGGCCAGGCTGGTCTCGAACTCCTGACCTCAGGTGATCCCCCTGCTTAGGCCTCCCAAAGTGCTGGGATTACAGGCCTGAGCTACAGCACCCAGCCCACAGTGTTTTGAATTACTTGTTTTTTTCAGTTGCTGTTTATGAGTTGGGGGAACATTTCTACAATGTGCATGCACATAGCGTAGGAAAAATTCCTTTTCAATTGCCTTTTAAGTATTTGGATGTTCTCCTGCATCTGAAATACTCTTCATTCTCCATCCTTTCTGGTGGCTTTAAGTGTTCTATAATTGTGAAGATTATCCATGTCTTTTACCCTCAGCAGTTTGTTACTAGATTAAATGTTATGGACCTTCTTTAAAGTCGTTTTTGTGTTGTCTGTCAGTTGACAAATATTTATTAAGTACCTGGTTTATTTGTCAAGCAGTGCTGCAGGCATTAAAGATACAAGAGTAAACAAGACACATTACATTTTTTTTTTTTTTTTGAGATGGAGTCTTTCTGTCACCAGGCTGAAGTGCAGTGGCATGATCTCGGCTCACTGCAACCTCTACCTCCCAGGTTCAAGCAATTCTCCTGCCTCAGCCTCTTGAGTAGCTGGCACTACAGGTGCATGCCACCACGCCCAGCTAATTTTTGTATTTTTAGTAGAGACTGGGTTTCAACCTGTTGGCCAGGATGGTCTTGATCTCGTGAGCTCGTGATCCACCCTCCTCAGCCTCCCAGAGTGCTGGGATTACAGGCGTGAGCCACTGTGCCTGGCCGACCCATTAAATTTCTGTCCTCGTGGAGTGTCAATTCTGGCTTGGGATGGAGAGACAGATGGTAAATAAGAAGTAATCTCAGAGAATAAGTGCTGTGTGGGAAATAAGGTAAGGAGTTGTGGTAGTAATTGGGGGATTACTTCAGATACTGTAACCGGAAAAGACCTTCCTGAGGTAAAGTTTGAAATTCTGGGGGAAAAGTTTTCCTGTTTTAGGGAGGAGCAAATGGAAAAACCCTGAGGTGCTATCAAACTTGGATCCAACAAACTGAAATTGGCTTAAGGTGGACCCTTATAGAGATTAAAGGTGGGTCCTAGCCAGGGGCTGGATCATGTTGGCTTTTGTTCTTGTGATACATTAAAAGGCTTTTGGAACTCTTCTAAACTGGGAGTGATAAGGTCTGATTGAGAATCAGACTCAATTGGAGAAGAGGAGAGACGCAAGGAGACCAGTGAGAAGAGCAGTGGCTGTGGAGGGTTAAGGTACAAGTGAAAGGTTTTGAGATTTATTTTGGAGTTGAAGATACTTATTGAAATTGTCATGTTTTAGATGAGCATGCAGTGGGACAGGGGTCACTCCCGGGCTTTTGGCTTCCGCTGGAGAATGATGATGCTGTGTACTGAGATGAAGGTTGGGGGGAAGCAGACTGTTGGATGGGATGGGGTTGGGTTGGACATGTTAAGTTGGATCTCATTGTTCAAGTGGAGGTGAGAAGTAGGTGATTGGAAATAAGTGTAGAACTTAGTGAGAGGTTGAGGAGTGATTCACTCATTCAACAAGGGCTTCTCAAGCACCAGCTTTAAACCAGATGTGTGGATATAGTAGTTTAAAAATCTCTGGCTTCATGGAACTTGACTTCTAGTGAAGAGAGAAAGATGGATATGGAGAGTCCTCAGCATTTATTTATTGGTATACTAATGTTTTTAACAAAAACTATATTCACGTGACTCGAAATTTAAAATGTTAGTCTGGGCAACATGGTGAGACCACATGTCTACAAAAAATAATTTAAAAAAAATTTGCCAGGCTTGGTGGCACATGCCTGTAGTACCCACTATTGGGAAACTGAGGCCAGATGCCCAGGTTGGAAGTGGCAGTGATCTATGATTGCACCACGGCACTCCAGCCTGAGTGACAGAGTGAGACCCTGTCTCTAAAACAAACAAACAGAAAACCAAAATATACAACTGTTAATAGGGAATACAATGAAAATCTCTCTCCACTTCTTGTACCCTTGTCATCCAGCTTTCCTTAGAGCCAAACATTGTTAGCTGTTTCTTAGATATCCTTGGAAAAAATATTTGTGGACATATAAGCAAATATTGTCCCCACTTTGCAGAAATGGGAGTACACTTGCTTTGACATTTGTATTTTTTAGAGTGTTAAGTAGTACTTAAGTTACGACATAGGATGAGAACACAGAGAATGTAGAAAGAAGAGGAGAAAACTGGAGTACTGCAGTGTATTCTGATTTGGTCCCTGCCCTTGTTAAGTTCATTTGTTTATTTATTTATTTATTTTGAGATGGAGTCTTGCTCTGTCACCTAGGCTGGAGTTTGAATTTTTAGTAGAGATGGGGCTTCACCATGTTGGCCAGGCTGGTCTCATTAAGTTTTTGACCTACAGGTGTGGAGTTGTTTAAAAAGCTGTTTCCGGCCAGGTATGGTGGCTCAGGCCTGTAATCCCAGCACTTTGGGGGGTTGAGGTGGGTGGATCACTTGAGCCCAGCAGCTTGAGACCAACTTGGGCAACATGGCGAACCCTGTCTGTACAAAAAATGTAGAAAGTAGCCAGGTGTGGTGGTGCATGCCTGTAGTCTGAGCTACTAGGGAGGTTGAGATGGGAAGATTACTTGAACCCAGGAGGTGGAGCTGCAGTGAGCCACTGTACTCCGGCCTGGGTGTCAGAGCAAAGAGGAAGTCATTGTGTTACCCAGGCTGGTCTCAAACTCCTGGGCTCAAACAATTCTCCCACCTCAGCCTCCATAAGTGTTAGGATTACAGGTGTGATCCACTGTGCCCGGCCTTTTTTCTTTTTTCTTTTTTTATTTGAGACGGAGTCGCTCAGGCTGGAGTGCAGGGGCTCAGTCTCAGCTCACTGCAGCCTCCGCCTCCCTAGTAGCTGGGACTACAGGCACCCTCCACCACTCCCAGCTAATTTTTGTATTTTTAGTAAAGATGAGGTTTTACCATGTTGGCCAGGCTGCTTGTTTCTTTATTTTTATCTTTTTGAACTTTCATTTTAGATGCAGGAGGTACACACGTCGGTTTGTTAGCTGGGTATATTGTGTGATGCTGAGATTTAGGATACAATGATCCCGTCCCTCAGGTGCCGAACATAGTACCAAACGGTTTTCCACCCTTACGCCTTTCCTCCCTCACTGCAAAAAGCTGTTTCTTTTTGTGAGACTTTACAAAAGTTTGCACTGTTTCTTTTGTGTTCTACCTTATCTGCCTGTTCTTTGTGTATTCTGGAAAAATGTCTGGCTATGATTGAAAGCAATGTTTCATATGCACTATCAGTTTTGGGTTTTTTTTGAGATGGAGTCTCGCTCTGTCTCCGCCTCCCGGGTTCACACCATTCTCCTGCCTCAGCCTCTCGAGTAGCTGGTACTACAGGCACCCGTCACCATGCCCGGCTAATTTTTTGTGTTTTTAGTAGAGACGGAGTTTCACCACATTAGCCAGGATGGTCTCTATCTCCTGACCTTGTGATCTGCCCACCTCAGCCTCCCAAAGTGCTGGAATTACAGGCGTGAGCCACCGTGCCTGGCCCAATCAGTTATTTTTATTTTTATTTATTTATTTATTTTTTTGAGACGGAGTCTCGCTCTGTCACCCAGGCTGGAGTGTAGTGGCGCGATCTCAGATCACTGCAAGCTCTGCCTTGCAGGTTCACGCCATTCTCCTGCCTCAGCAGGGTTTTTTTTGAGATGGAGTCTCGCTCTGTCTCCGCCTCCCGGGTTCACACCATTCTCCTGCCTCAGCCTCCCGAGTAGCTGGAACTACAGGCACCCGCCACCATGCCTGCTAATTTTTTGTATATTTTTAGTAGAGACGGGTTTTCACCGTGTTAGCCAGGATGGTCTCAATTTCCTGACCTCGTGATCTGCCCACTTCAGCCTCCCAGAGTGCTGGGATTACAGGTGTGAGCCACCACGCCCAGCCAGTTATTTTTTATTATTATTTTTTGAGACAGAGTCTCGCACTGTCATCTGGGCTGGAGTGCAGTGGCGCAGTCTCAGCTTACTGCATTCTCCGTCTCCGAGGTTCAAGCGATTCTCCTGCCTCAGCTTCCTAAGTAACTGGGATTACAGGCTGCCCAGCTAATTTTTTTGTATTTTTAGTAGAGATGGGGTTTCACCATGTTGACCAGGCTGGTCTTGAACTCCTGACCTCATGATTCACTTGCCTCAGTTTACCAAAGTACTGGGATTAACAAGTGTGAGCCACCACGCCCGTCCTACTATCAGTTATTTGTAAGTAAATTGATGACAGGATCGGCCCTAGAATCTTAGGAAGACTTATGACTGGCTCATGTTAAATCTTAGAAGAACAAGCTGTGATTTGGAATGTTGTGAGATTTATTACAAGTTATTGATCTATGAGATGTATGACTGAACCCTCTCTCAGTAATCAGTTAATCACAATATCTATTCAGAGTGATTTGGCTCTGTGCCTGGGTTTGAATCTTAACAGTAATGTATCTGTCATATTGCAGTTAGCATAATCTTTGGGTTACCTTTAAGAATGTATAGATTTCTATGTCAGTACTTTATATTTGGCTTTTCATTGGGAAAGGCTTATTGGAGACAATTCCTTTGATTCTTAAAAGTTTTGAGACAGTAGTATGTTAGGTTAAGATTGTCGTGTTGAATCTGTAGAAACTTTTGGGGTATCTTGAACCCTGTTGATTTTTCTTTTGGAGGAGGAGAGGTGGGGTATTTTCTTTTGCTTTAAGGTGGGGTATTGTCTTGTTTGCTTGTTTATTTGAGACAGAGTTTCACTCTTGTCACCCAAGCTGTAGTGCAGTGGCCCGATCTCAGCTCAGTGCAGCCTCTGCCTCCTGGGTTCAAGTGATTCTCCTGCCTCAGCCTCCCAAGTAGCTGGGACTACAGGTGTCTGCCCCCAAGCCTGACTAATTTTTGTATTTTTAGTAGAGATAGAGTTTTGCCATGTTGGCCAGGCTGGTCTTGAACTCCTGACCTCAAGAGATCCGCCCTCTTCGGCCTTCCAAAAGTGCTGGGATTACAGGCGTGAGCCACTACACCTGGCCTCTTTTATATAGTTTAACATTATAAATAATATTAGTTATATCTATTAATTCAGTGACAGTCTTTTTATATTGTAGGTTGCTTTTCAAAGAATGAAACATGGATTTACTATATGTAAATTTTAAAAAATATCTTAGCCTTGTTTTAATTCAGTTGAAGGAGAGAAAGTACAGGTTATACTCCAGGCTGATTTTGAACTTCTTGGCTCAAGGATTCCTCCTGCCTTGGTCTCCCAAAGTGTTGGGATTACAACAGGCATGAATCACTGTGACCCGCCTATGTTTTATAATCTAATCCTATCAGTATTTTCTTGCTCTGATTTGTTCCAGTTTTGACCTTTAGTTTAGCCTGTGTCCTTTTGACATGCCCCCCACCCTCATTTTGTGGGGGGAAAGCACCTTCTGTTTTCTGGCATCATAGATGTTCTAGGTTCAACTTGTATTTTTTCCTGCTTCAGCCTTGGAATCAATCACTTTTCCAAGGAGGAGCTCTGGTTCCTTTTATTGGAGAATAATATTTAGAAACCAAGATCTAAGTTCTATGTGTGCTCATTGCCACCGTGGTGTCATTGCTCCTGGGCCCTTCTCAGTGAACAGAGCTAGAAATATATGTGTATTCATCCATGCATACACAAACATCTATGTGTATATCCCTTTATCTGCATGCATATGTGTGTTTGTGTATTCAAAACCATGAGTTTGTAAATGATGCCTTTGACTACAATTCATTACCACAGGATTAATGCTTGCCTTGCCCCTTTATTTATAACTGCTGTTCTCTGACGGTGGGAAATAGAAGATAACTTTCTTTTTTCTTTTTCTTTTTTTTTTGAGATGGAGTCCAGCACAGGCTGGAGTGCAGTGGCTCGATCTTGGCTCACTGCAACCTTTGTCTCCTGGGTTCAAGCAATTCTCCTGCCTCCACACCTGGCTAATTTTTGTATTTTTAGTAGATACGGGGTTTCACCATGTTGGCCAGGCTGGTCTCGAACTCCTGACCTCAAGTGATCTGCCCACCTTGGCCTCCCAAACTGCTGGGATTACAAGCATGAGGCACTGTTCTCAGCCAAAGATACCTTTCTAATAGTCATAGTAATTATGTAAGTAGTGTATGGTTACCAAAATAATGAATAATGTGACATCAAGAGAAAGATCCCCAAGTAGAGTAGTCCTGAGCCTTCAGAAAAATTTTATCTCAAAATATTTCTCTTTTATTTGATAATAGTCTGTCTGAACCAAAAATAATATTTTGTCATCATAGTTCCAAGTATTGTTTTGATTAGAATGCATCCATTTAAAAATTTTTAGAGAGCATTTTGCAGTGAGATTCAGATACTTCTCTGATATCAGAACTTTGTACCTGTGGTCTAGTTTTTAAGCACTTCAAACGTGCGTAACATAAAATTTACCAATTTAACCGTCATTAAGTGTATAGTTTAGTGGTGTTAATTGCATTTACAGTGTCATTGTGACCCTCACCAGCATTTCCAAAACCACCATTTCCAAAACTTTTTCGTTACTAGACAGAAACTGTGCAACCATTAAGCAGTAGCTCCCCATTTCCCTTTCCCCCAGCATCTGATAATGTCTCATCTTCTTTCTGTCTTTATGAATTTGCCCACATATATACTTTTGTTTAAGTAGGACCATAAGATATTTTTCACTTTGTGTCTGGTGTATTTGACTTAGCATAATGTCTTCAGGGTTAATCCTTGTTGTAGCATGTATCTGAACTTTTTATTTTGAGAGACAAGGTCTGGCTTTGTTGCCCAGGCTGGAGTGCAGTGGTGTGATCATAACTCACTGCAGGCGAAATTTTTTTTTTTTTTTTTTTTTCAGTCAAGATGATGTCTTGCTGTGTTCCCAGGCAGGTCTTGAACTCCTGAGCTCAAGTGATCCTCCCATGCTGGCCTCCCAAAATGCTGAGGTTACAATCTTGAGCCGCCTCACTGGCTCTCTTTGGGATTATAAACAGGAGGTGTCAAGAAGGTTGCTAGAGGGATAATTGATATGCATCTGCCATAACTGTATCCCCTGTTTAATTATTCTTCCGTGCCTGTGTCTTCTATAGCAGTGTCAGGACATAGGTTTTAATGTATTATATAGAAGCCAGCAAATACAGTAGATTGTAGTGGTGCGGTCACATCTTGGGCTCAAGCGATCCTCCCATCCCAACCTCCCTTGTAGCTGGGACTACAGGTGCATGCCACCACACCTGTCTAATCTGTTTGTATTTTGTAGAGGCGGGGTTCACCATGTTGCTCAGGTTGACTGCGAACTCCTGGGCTCAAGCAATCTGCCTGTCTTGTCCTCGCAAAGTGCTGGGATTATAGGTATGGGCCACTGCACACAGCCAAAAAATGTGTTCTCAGTGTTTTGATAATTTGTGTAAAGGCTGGTTGGTTCTAGCTTTGTCTAGTATTCATACAAAATGGGCTTACTTGTCATGAGGGACTCAGAAATTCAAATTCTCTAACTTACCTGAGATCGGGGATACATATATGAGAATAGTTTTTAAAAAAATGTCGGTTTCTTAAATTCATTGACTAGATTATTGAACAAAAAATGAGAAAGCAGGTGAAAATGGCATTAAACTTCAAGCTGATAAGAGCGATGTGAAAACTTAAAGTACAGACTGTGCAGGCTTATATGGGAGTCTAAAGTTCATTGCAGAGAGGGGTCTTTTATTCTGGTGCAGTGGGTTTATTTTTGGAAGCAGGTAGCTGCTTTTTTGAGACAAGATCTTGAACTTTTGGCCCAGGCTAGAGTGCGGTGGTGCCATTGTAGCTTACTGTAACCTTGAACTCTCCCTGTGCTCAAGCCAAGCTCCCACCTTAGCCTCCTGAGTAGCTGAGACTCCCTGCAGGCATATGTAACCAGAGGGCCTAACTACTGTAATTTTATTTTTTGTAAAGACCAGGTCTCTTAGACCTCTCACCAGGTCTGTTCACTCTTTTTCCCAACTCATTTCTTTTTTAAAAAAACATACTACTGGCCGGGCGTAGTGGCTCACACCTGTAATCCCAGCATTCTGGGAGGCTGAGGCAGGTGGATCACGAGGTTAGGAGTTTGAGACCAGCCTGATCAACATGGTGAAACCCCATCTCTACTAAAAAAAAATACAAAAATTAGCTGGGCGTGGTGGCACACGCCTGTAATCCCAGGTACTTAGGAGGCTGAAGCGGGAGAATGGCGTGAACCCGGGAGGCAGAGATTGCAGTGAGCCAAGATTGCGCCGCAGCACTCCAGCATGGGTAACAGAGCGAGACTCTGTCTCAAAAAAAAAAAAAAAAAAAAAAGCAAAAAACGTACTACTAGAAATTCTATGCTGGGTGCAGTGGCACATGCCTGTAATCCTAGCACTTTGGGAGGCTGAGGCTGGTGGAAGCTTGGAAGCTTGAGCTCAGGAGTTCAAGACCAGCCTGGGCAGCATCGTGAAACCCCATCTCTACAAATACAAAAAGGTAGCTCAGTGCAGTGGGTGTGCCTGTAGTCCCAGTTGCTCAGGAGGCTGAGGCGGGAGGATCACTTGAGCCCAGGAGGTCAAGGCTGCAGTGAGCCAGGATCATACCACTGCACTGGGCGACAGAACAAGACCCTGTCTCAAAAATAAATAAATAAACAAATAAATAAATAAAAGGAATTCTAAAGCAGGAGAGTCATGATGGAAATGATGTTTGTGGAGTACTTAGAGCTCTGTGGGTCAAACCTTACTGCAACAAAAAACATTGCACCCTTAACCTCCAAGTAAGAAAGGGAATTCTTAGTTATATCCAATGGCTTGCTCATTTGATACAGCAAGATGAAAATGTTTAGATGCATTCTTCGAGCTTTTTTTTTTTTTTTTGGGATGGAGTCTCGCTCTGTCACCCAGGCTGGAGTACAGCTCACTGCAAGCTCCACCTCAGCTCACTGCAAGCTCTGCCTCCCGGGTTTACGCCATTCTCCTGCCTCAGCCTCCTGAGTAGCTGGGACTACAGGCGCCCGCCACCTCGCCCGGCTAGTTTTTCTATTTTTTAGTAGAGACGGGGTTTCACCGTGTTAGCCAGGATGGTCTTGGTCTCCTGACCTCGTGATCTGCCCGTCTCAGCCTCCCAAAGTGCTGGGATTACAGGCTTGAGCCACTGCGCCTGGCCTCTTGGAGCTTATTTTAATATTAAATGATGGCAACATATTTGGTCAGTGTGCACCACTGGGAGCTTTGGGTCCACCTATGGAAATGGAAAATAATGCCAAGTTAATATGGTATTCCACCTGCCTGCCTCCCTTATTCGCAGTTTTGTTTTCTGCATTTTAGTTACCCATGGTCAGTGGGGTCTGAAAATATTACATGGAAAATTTCAGAAATAACTCATAATTAAATTCTGTACTGTCCTCAGTAGTGTGATGAAATCTTGCACTGTCCTGCAAAGACATGAATCATCCCTTTGTCCAGCATCTCTACGCTGTCGATGCCTCCTGCCATTATTCACTTAGTAGCTGTCTTGATTATCAGATAGACTGTTGCAGTTTTGCAGTACTTGTGTTCAAGTCACCCTGATTTTACTTAATAAGGGCCCCCAAAGTACAGGAGTAGTGATCCTAGCAATATGGATACACCAGAGAGGCTTCTGCCATAGAGTGCTTCCTTTATGTGAAAAGTTGAAAGTTCTCAATAAGGAAAGAAAAAAATAATAGGCTGAGGTTGCTAAGCCCTAAACAGGCTTAATAATAGGCTGAGGTTGCTAAGCTTACTAAACAGGTCTAGTAAGAATTTTTTTCTTTCTTCACAATTATGAAGGAAAAGAAATTGTGAAGAAAGACATTCTTACCAGTTTTGCTGTCAAACCTCAAACTGTAAAAGTGATAGTTACATTGTGTAATAAGTGCTTAGTTAATTTGGAAAAGGCATCACACTGGTGGGTGGAAGACATGAGCAGAGACAAGTTCCACTTGATGGCAACCTACTGCGCCAGAAAGCATTGAGCCTATTTGAAGACTCAGCAAGGGATCCCCAGAAACGAATGACACCAAGCCATGTAGTCTAAGTCAGGGACGGTAACACATATTCAGGAATACAGAAGGTTAGTAGTAAGTAGCCTGATGCCAACCTTCTGATGCCTGTGTCACTCACTTTACTTCATCTCATTACATAGGCATTGTATTTTCTCACACCTTCACAAGAAGGGCAAGTACAGCACAGTGAGATATTCTGAGAGACCATACTCATGTAACTTTTATTATAGCATATTGTTATAATTGTTGTATCTTATTGCTAGTTATTGTTAATCTCTTACTGTGCTTGATTTATATATTAAACTTCATCATAGGTATGTATGTATATGGAAAAACATAGTTTCAGGCATCCCTGGAGATCTTGAAATTTATCCCCTTGGATAAGGCAGGGGACTACTGTAAGGCTCTTTATTGGATCTTAAGTATTTTCTCATTTTGTGCATTTAGAAGGAAATCTGCTCTAAGCCTATTGAGTGGCATTTAAATTGTGGTGTCTTAACTATCTGAAGTCAGTTTAGAGCACTCTATTACATCTTACTGGTAATTTTTGGATGCCAGATTTTTATTGCTGCTGATGATCAATACTGAAATAAATCATCATTCAGGAGTTTTATTCACTATAAAGAGAATCAAAATAGTAAGAGGTTAGCCATTTACATTATTGATAATTATACTTTTAGAAGGTAAGTAAAATACGAAACACCAAAATCAATCTTTTGAGAGACTGTAACTTTTACCTGCTGAAGTTATCTAAATTGTTTATTTTTGCTCCAGCAAGTGAGTTCACAGGAACAAATCTCTTTATATGAAAAAAGTCGGGCTGGGTGCAGTGGCTCACGCCTGTAATCCCAACACTTTGGGAGGCTGAGGCAGGGGGATCACCTGAGGTTGGGAGTTTGAGACCAGCCTGACCAACATGGAGAAACCCCGTCTCTAGGAAAAAAAAAAATACAAAATTTTCCCGGTGTGGTGGCGCATGCCTGTAATCCCAGCTACTCGGGAGGCTGAGGCAGGAGAGTTGCTTGAACCTGGGAGGTGGAGGTTGCAGTGAGCTGAGATTGTGCCACTGCACTCCAGCAGCCTGGGCAACAAGACTGAAACTCCATCTCAAAAAAAAAAAAATTTCATCTGATCTTAAAAATATATATATATTTTTTATTTCTGCTATTAGTAATTTAAATTTTTGGGAGGTGGGCATTTGCCAGGCTATGTTAACACATCATATTTAGGGACAGTACTATGTGTTTTGTGAGCTCTCCTACAACTTTGGAAACCTAAAACTCACAGGAAAGTTAAGATTCTCAGAAGGGAAGAAGGTTAGTAACACCTTTCAGTTAGTAAGAAATGATGTGCTTTCTCCCCTAAATTTATGAAAATATTAATGATGTTTATGAGGAGTAGGATTTTTAAATTCCTTTATTATGGAAAATTGTAAACACATACAAACAAAAGAATACTGTAATAAATCCACATGTCCCTGTTATTTATCCTTAACAGTTATCAACTCATGAGCAAGCTGTTTAATTGTGAAGCGGATTTCAGACAGCATATCATTACATCTGTAAATATATATTTTTAATGCTATTTTTATTTCTTTTCCTTTCTTTTCTTTTTGAGACGGAGTGTCACTCTTGTTGCCCAGGCTGGAGTGCAGTGGCGCGATCTTGGCTCACCAAAACCTCCACCTCCCAGGTTCAAGCGATTCTCCTGCCTCAGCCTCCTGAGTAGCTGGGATTAGAGACATGCACCACCACACCCGGCTAATTTTGTATTTTTAATAGAGACAGGGTTTCTCCATGTTGGTCAGGCTGGTCTCGAACTGCTGACCTTAGGTAATGCGCCCGCCTTGGCCTCCCAAAGTGCTGGGATTACAGGTGTCAGCCACTACATCTGGCCTGATTTTTATTTCTTTTTACTTTATTATTACTATTATTTTTTGAGACGGGATCTTGCTCTGTTGCCCAAGATGGAGTGCAGTGGCATGATCTCGGCTCTCTACAACCTCCACCTCTCAGGTTCAAGCGATTCTCCTCCTCAACCTCCTAAGTAGCTGGGATTATAGGCAGCCACCGCCACACCCGGCTAATTTTGTTTTTGTTTTTGAGACGGAGTCTTGCTCTGTTGCCCGGGCTGGAGTACAGTGGCACGATCTCGGCTCACTGCAAGCTCTGCCTCCTGGGTTTCTGCCATTCTCCTGCCTCAGCCTCTGGAGTAGCCGCCCACAACCACACCCGGCTAATTTTTTTGTATTTTTAGTAGAGACGGGGTTTCACCATGTCAGCCAGCGGGTCTCGAACTCCTGACCTCAAGTGATCCATCCACCTTGGCCTCCTGAAGTGTTGGGCTTACAGGCGTGAGCCACTGCATCTGGCCCCAAATATACTCTTAAGAGAAAAAGGCAGATATATAACAATCTGAATAGTATACCATTTATGTAAAACAGATGAAAAAAAGATCATGTTTGTGTTATGTAAAAGGGAATAACAAATCACATATATGTGTAAAATACACCCAGGAACATATAACATTTATTGCCTCTGGCGATGGGAGGTGGCAGCCAGGGCGTACACGGGAGTGGTGGGAGAGAGACTGAAATTTCAGAATTTTATGCTAAACGACCGTGGGGATGTATTGATACTTATTTCCACCTCATCCCCATTAAATTGCTCTAAAATTTTTGGTAGGATTTTTATAATTCATTTTTAAATGTATAGCAACTTTATTGAGATATACATCACATACCATTCAATTTACCTATTTGAAATATATAATTTAGTGGTTTTTAGTATATTCCCAGAGTTTTGCAACTATCATCACAATCAACTTTAGAGCATTTTCATCACCCCGTTGGCAGTCATTTCCCATTTTCCCCCCAAGTTCCCTAGGCAACCACTCATCTACTTTCTGTCTCTATAGATTTGCCTATTCTTGATACTCCATATAAATAGAATCATACATTATGTGGCTATTTTGTGGCCCTCTTCATTCACTTAGTAGAATGCTTTTGAGAGTCATCCATGTGATAGTGTGTATCAGTACTTCATTTCCTTGTATTGCCAAATAACAATTTATTGTATGGATATATTGCATTTTATTTAACCATTTATCAGTTGATAGACACTTGAGCTATTTCAAGGTCCTTTATGAGTAATACTGCAGTGAACATTTGTGTACCAGTTTTTATGTGAATATGTTGTATTTCTCTTGGGAGTTTTATTTCTCTTTATACTTTCGGAGTGGAATTGCTGGGTCATATGGTAACTGTGTTTTATAATTCACTTTTGTAATTATTACTGACAGTCATGCATATTTAGAAATTATGCTGTGAGGAAATCAAATCTACAAGTGTTTTCAAATGTAACAAAAATGTTGCAAATATATTAACGTTGACATATGTTTTCTGGAAACAAGTAATTAAGTAGAAATTTTTATTTTGCAGTTTTTTAAAATGTGGAGCGTGTGTGTGTGTGTGTGTGTGTGTGTGTGTGTGTGTGTGTGTGTGTTTTAGGGCCCATAAGTGGCCCTAGCCACTGTACCTGTGTGCCTAAAACCCCATTGTTGGAAGGGTGGAACTCATAAGAAAACTAAAGGGGACTGGTGATTTCAGGAGATTTGGATTTTTGCAGTTACTTGATGGGACACAATCTGAGTGCTCATGGGAATCTTATTAAGGCACAGGAATGAAGAACAAGACTGATTTATGAGTTGTTTGACAGCTTGGGAGGTAGAAGTAGTGTGACTGTGGTCCTCTTTCTTCTTTGCTGTGTCTTTCACATCCTTATGTAAACTTTCCCTAAATGTTATTACTAAGCAATTTCAAGGAAACAAAGAAACTTAATTTTCCTAGTTATGTGAGCTTTCTGCTGGGGAAGCAGAGAATCTGATAGACTGTCTCAGCATACTTCCTGCTATTGGTTTGTCAGTTTTTGGTGTATTTCAGGAGGCTGGTGCTTCTCGCACCTTGGCTTCCAGATTTTCTGTCCATCCAAGCATGTATTGTAACTGTGTATTTTCCTATAGTACCAGAAATCTATCAGTCTCAACAGAGAAGTCAGTGTCAGTCTGATTCCACAAAGCAAAAAAAGTCTCTGCAACTGTTCAACTAATTTACAAGCAGTATGTATAAAATGATTCCATTTTATAAGAGGAGAAAGTGAACGTGAGGGGAGCATTGCCAGCTTTTTAGTATGCAGTTACAGAATTGTCCCCACTCTCAGAAACACTCAGGTAATTTCAGTTCAGAGTGATGAAGTGCTCTGATAGAGGAAAGTGTGGAGTTCTCAGATAATACCTATGCTAGGACACTTTACCTAGCTTAAATGGTCCAAGAAAGTTTCTTAAAAGCAGATGTAGGCCAGGCACAATGGCTCACACCTATAATCCCAACACTTTGGGAGGTCAAGGCGGGCGGATCACTTGAGTCTCAGGAGTTCGAGACCAGCCTGGCCAACATGGTGAAACCCTGTCTCTATTAAAAATACAAAAATTAGGGTGTGATGGCTCACACCTGTAATCCCAGGTCCTTGAGAGGCTGAGGCAGGAGAATCACTTGAACGCGGGAGGCGGAGGTTGCAGTGCACTCCAGCCTTGGTGACAGTGGAAGACTCTGTCTCAGGAGCAAAAACAACAAAAAGCTAATGGACCAAGTCCCAAGACTGTCAGTGGGAGTTAGGTGGAATGGGTGGAGGGGGCAGCTAAGGAAGAGAAGAGCACTTCAGGTAGAGAAAATAGGAAGGGTAAAGGCAAGTGTATGAATCAGGCTGATGTGTTCAGTGATCTCTAAGCAGAGAGAAGTTCCTGGATTATGATGTCACGGTAGGGAGTACCAGGAGGAGAGGAAGCTTGGGTGCCATGTTGCAGTTGAGCCTAAACTGAATACTGTCTATAGAAGGAAACAACAAACTTCATACTTTATGTACAAAGTAACATGGCCAACTTTTTGGCTTAGGTAGGTTATTTTTGTGTCTTTGATAAGGGCAAGGTCTGAGATTCTGATCTTGAAGTCAAGAACTTTGTTTTTGTCCGTTGTATCCTCAGAGCTTGGAATGGTGCCTGGCAAGGAGTAAGTATTCACCAGGTATGTTAGTGAGGCAGCATGGTTGCACACAGCAGCCGAGAGCACCGGCTGCAGCGCGGGTCTGAATCCTGATGCCACCATTACATAGCTTTGTGACCTTAAGCAAGTTTCTGAATCACCTGTGACTCAGATTTCTTATTCAGAAAATGGGGAGAACACGCCAGGCACGGTGCCTCATGCCTGTAACCCTAGCACTTTGGGAGGCCAGGGCGGGTGGATCACTTGAGGTCTGGAGTTTGAGACCAGCCTGGTCAACATGGTGAAACGCTGTCTCTACTAAAAATAAAAAATTAGCCGGGCGTGGTGGTGGATGCCTGTAATCTCAACTACTTGGGAGGCTGAGGCAGGGGGATCACTTGAACCTGGAAGGCAGAGATTGCAGTGAGCCGAGATTGCACCCTTGCATTCCAGCCCAGGCCGACATCAGCGAGACTCCGTCTCCAAAAAAAAAAAAAAGAAAAGAAAATGGGGAGAACAGTGGGACCTACCTGTCAGAATGTTGGAAGGATTAAATGAGTTTGCACGGGGTACTTAGACTAGTGCTTGACTCACAGTACACATAATGTAAATATTAACAGCTGTTACTATTTCTGCTGAGGGCCTAATTCTGAAACATTTGTGGGGCTACACAGGTATGGATGGATTCAGGAAATACTCATATGCACAGTTGATGATAGGATGTGGTAAACAAGGAAGGGAAGGAGGCATGGTTAATTCCCTTATATAGAGCTTAGGAAACTCAGTAAGTTCTCCCACCACCTCCTCTCCCACCTTCCCAACTTTGCACAGTAAAAAATCACTGCTAACCTGTTCTAGATAGTTCAGGAATGAGTTGAAGGCCAGGAGGTGGAGGCTTTGGTATGTTGAGGAAAGAGGATGTGATTCAACATGGCTTACCCTCTTTTGGATATTTGGCTTTTCTCTGATCTTTTTCATTCTTTTCCATGGAGTCTGTTCCTGAACTGTCTTCTCAGCTGGGAACGGAGAAGGGCCTCTCCCAGTCCGTGGCTGGTGGTGTGGCCGCCGTCCTCCCCACTCCCTTTGCTCGTTCTCTTTATGCATCATTCCCTCCTCCCATTCTCTGCCTCCCCTTTCCCCCATGGTGGGGGACAAGAGAAAAGATGTTTCATCCTTTTTTGGCCTTGGCTACAGACTAGGTTGGTGCCTCACAATCCTGCTAATGAGGGGAGACTTGAGGAAGGTTGTTAAAACATTTGCCAGAAAAATGTTCCTTTGAGCAATTAAATTTAACTTACAAAGTTTCTCTTTTAATTCTGATCATCTGATGTGATATTGAGAAAGATTTAGAATCTAGCTTGAACCAAGTTTCTGTAACCTTGGGACCCTTTTGTTCCAGAAACCAGCTAATTCCTAAATGCAGTTTGTCTGTGAGGCAGGAGTCTTTGAACTCCCTTAAAAGCTCATTCAGGGCTCACACCTGTAATCCTAGCACTCTGGGAGGCCGAGGCGGGCAGATCACGAGGTCAGGAGATCAAGTCCATCCTGGCTAACATGGTGAAACCCCCGTCTCTACTAAAATTACAAAAAATTAGCCAGGTGTGGTGGCAGGTGCCTGTAGTCCCAGCTACTCGGGAGGCTGAGGCAGGAGAATGGTGTGAACCTGGGAGGTGGAGGTTGCAGTGAGCCGAGATTGTGCCACGGCACTCCAGCCAGGGCAACGGAGTGAGACTTCGTCTCAAAAAAAAAAAGCCCATTAGGTTCACTGGAGCCAGGGGTTCCATGCTAGAGCCATGCTTTTCATTAGACCTGGGAAGTAGATATCCCAAGAATCTGGGAAGCTCTCCACTACAAACCTTAAGCTCTCCACTACAAACCTGACATTTCTTTGGAATCTTTTTTTAATCTTAAAAGGTCATGGGAATTTTATATTCTACTCCATAATTCATCCCTGTTTGGTTTAATATAAATGTAAATTTCTTCCCTAATCTTTTACCAAAACTGATGCTCCGGGAAGGTAAAACCTTTCATTTTCTTGTGTTTTCTCATATTCCCTTGCATGCTACCTCATTCCCCACTTTCAGGAGTGCAGACCACAAGGATTTGGGGCCAAAACCTTTCAGTTGAATGTCCTGCATTATTTCCCATGATGGAAGTTGGCTTGTTAAGTGGGTCCCCGTTTCTTTCCCTCGAGATATTAAATGAGGACTATAACTCTTTGAAATTATACCCTTGATCATAAATAATTTGTACTAGAAGCTTTCCATTTCCTAGAGTTTGTAATGAATGTAAATAGTCTATGAAATTTCTTGTCTGGATAGTCATGAAAAGATGGTAGCTTTCTCACTCCTTGCATATATCATGCTATTTAATTATGTAGTGCTTTAAAAACAAATAACTAAGCTTATGGAATTAATGCTAACTTTGTTATTGTTTTTAATTGACAGATTTCAACACTACACTTGCACAATGTCTTTGAAACCAAGAGTAGTTGATTTTGATGAAACATGGAACAAACTTTTGACGACAATAAAAGCTGTGGTCATGTTGGAATATGTCGAAAGAGCAACATGGAATGACCGCTTCTCGTATCCTTTTAATGGCAGCTCGATCAGTGTTCTAAAATTGATAAACTTGTTGAAAAGTGAGAAGATGTTCAATGTTATGGAGGAACTTTCCCATGTAACTATTTTCTAATATATTATTATCTATATTTCCAAGTTTGTCACCTCTTTTATGGCAATCAGTATTTGATAACCTTTCATTCAACAAGTATTTATTGAGTACTTAGTATCTGTCAAGGACTACTTTAGGCTTTGGGAATATAGTTGGTAAACAAAAAAAAATTCCTTTCTATTATAAAAATAGAAACAGACACTAAGCAGGTTAAAAAAAAATCTAATGTCATTGCTTTTAAGAAGAGGTCGTGATAAATGAAAGCAGGATAAGGAAGTGGGGGAGGCTTTAAGTACCTGTGTGTGTGCTGCTCTTTTAGAATGGGTGGCCAAGGAAGGCCTCCCTGAGGATGGTGACATTAGAGCAGAGACTGGAATGCAGCGAGGGAGCAAGCCATGTGATTTTTGGGGGAAGAGTGTGCTTGGTGGAGAGTGAACAGCAAGTTCAGTGACTGGGGTGGAAGTGTTTTTTTTTTTTTTGGAGACGGAGTCTCGCTCTGTTGCCCAGGCTGGAGTGCAGTGGCGCAGTCTTGGCTTACTGCAAGCTCTGCCTCCCAGGTTCACAACATTCTCCTGCCCTAGCCTCCTAAGTAGCTGGGACTGCAGGTGCCCACTACCATGCCCGGCTAATTTTTTTGTGTGTTTTTAGTAGAGACGGGGTTTCACCATGTTAGCGAGGATGGTCTCGATCTCCTGACCTCACGATCCGCCCGCCTCGGCCTCCTAATGTGCTGGGATTACAGGCATGAGCCACCACACCCAGCTGGAAGTGTGTTTTTCATTAGATCGCCTACATTTGTGAATTGAGAGCTTTATGTAACAATGCAGATTGGTGATTTCTCTAGGATGCCCTGAAGCCTAGTTTCCTGCATTCCTCCGTGACAGTGATCTGCTAGACCTAACTAGTGCTGCCCTCTCTAGTAATCTTCTGGGGCTACAGAAGGGCTGCCCTCATTATATGGGGCATACATTCTTTAGAAAAGCTCTGATTTCATAAGATAGTGGTTCAGCTTGTTCTCAATGCCTAATTCAGTTGTTAATATTAAGCTGAATGTGGATGCAAGAACAGTAAAGTTCTTTAGACCAACAGAAAACCATTTAATTCCTTACAACTCCAGTAGGCAGTAAGGGAAGTTTGTTAAGCCAACTATGTTCTGGGCACTGAAGACATGTAAAAGGGTGATGACATTTCGGAAGGCTTCATAGTTTGCAAAGATCTTTTATATTTTTTGTGCTATTTGATATCTCAAGTCCATCAGATCAGTGGTGCAAAAATAATCACTTGACTGTAACAGATGAGGAAACTGATGTCAGAGGTAAGGGACTTACTTGTCCAGGGTCACACAGGTAGTAATTGATGGAGCACAGACTTGAATATAGTATCTTAAGCATCCAATTTCCCATGCTTTCTAGTATATCTAGAGGATAACCAATGCAGATTCTGCCTTTGAATTAGATAGCTAATCTTTCTGTGGAACCTTATGGATTGGGGCAAGAATCTTAATAAAAGTTGAAAAAGTGTTGCTACTTGTATAAGTGTTACTACTTGTGAGATTGGTCTAGGCATGTTTTTAGGTGCTTTTAAGGATATTTTAACTAAAGGAGCAGAGAGGGAAGAGGAGTTGGTTATAGATGACTACAAGACGAGCAAGAGGAGGGAAAATGAACAGGAGGTAAAGAAAAAATAATTAAAATGTGTTCCTCATCGTTGTACAGAATTGACAATTTCTTGGTTTTTAAGTGGTTTTGAAATAGATTACGTCCCTGGAAAGTGACCCCTTCAGTCACTTTTATTTCTCTGATGTTACTTGTTTGGTCCATCTAATATGGTTTAGTTAGTCTTTTTTTTTTTTTTTTTTTTTTTAATCTTTACTTTTTAGAGACAGGGTCTCACTCTGTCACCCAGGCTGGAGTACAGTGGTGTGACCACAGCTCGCTGCAGCCTCAACCTCCTAGGCTCAAGAGATCCTTCCACCTCAGCCTCCTGAGTAGCTGGGACTACAGGCATGTACCACCACACCTGGATGATTTTGTTAATTTTTTTCTAGAGATGAGGTCTCACTATGTTGCCCAGGCTGGTCTTGAGCTCCTGGGCTCAATCACTTCTCCTACCTTGGCCTGCCAAAGTGCTAGGATTACAGGTGTGAGCCACCTTGCCCAGCTGGTGGCTGGGCCAGTTATTCTTCACTTGATCCTGAATTTTCTTTTCCCCCAAAATAAAAAAAAAGTCTGCAAAAATAATGATTAAAGAGTATAGACCGGGCACGGTGGCTCACGCCTTTAATTCCGACACTTTGATAGGCCGAGGTGGGTGGATCACGAGGTCAGGAGTTTGAGACCAGCCTGACCAACATGGCAAAACCCTGTCTCTACTAAAAATAAAAAAATTAGCCGGGCGTGGTTGTGGGTGCCTGTAATCCCAGCTACTCGGGAGACTGAGGCAGGAGAATTGTTTGAACCCTGAGAGGCAGAGGTTGCAGTGAGCCAAGATTGGGCCTGCACTCTAGCCTGGGCAACAAGAGCAAGACTCCATTTCAAAAATAAGTAAAAGGCTATGTTACTGATTGTTATAAGGTAAAATTCCATCATTTTTCCTGTTATTTTGCCCAAGAATATAAAATTCACTTCTGACCCTTAATATCTTAAGTAGAAATTTTAAGGGCCATACAATGTAAATATTTTGAAAAGGAAAAAACAGGTCCCCCCACATTGTTTCAAATATGCATTATTATTTGAACTTTTAGCATGCATTTGTGGGGAGTGTGGGTATATATATAACACAAATATGGACAAGTTCATAAAATATACTGTTCCACAAATAATTATAATGCAAGCAATTATGTTGTCAATAGAACATTGAACAATAAAACATTGTCAACATTCACTATAACCCCCCCGAAACACGTGACCCTCTAAGTTCACAATCCCACCCGTTTCTCTAGGAACTAACTACTATCTTGATTTTTGTGCCTGTTGTTTTTGTGGTTCTTTTTTTTTATTAGACATAATGCAGTGATCTCAGCTCATTACAGCCTCCACCTCCCAGGTTGAAGTGATTCTCATACCTCAGCCTCCTGAGTAGCTGGGATTAAAAGTGCCCACCACCATGCCTGGCTAATTTTTGTACTTTTGGTAGAAATGGGGTTTTGCCATGTTGGCCAAGCTGGTCTCGAACCCCTGAGCTCATGTGATCCAGGCACTTTGGCACTTCCGAAGTGCTGAGATTACAGGTGTGAGACATGGCTCCCAGCTTTTTGTGGTTCTTAAATGGTGAATTTTTTGATTCTTGGACTTTATATAAATAGAATAAATAATAATGGTGAATCTTTTTTTTCTTTTTTGTGGCAGGGTCTCTTGCCCAGGTTGGAGTGCAGTGGTGTGATCTTGGCTCGCTGCAACCTCCACCTCCTGGGTTTAAGTGATGCTCATGCCTCATCCTCCCGAGTAGCTGGGAATACAGGTACGTGCCACCATGCCTGGCTAATTTTTGTATTTTTGGTAGAGGCGGGGTTTCACCATGTTGGCCAAGCTGGTCTTGAACTCCTGATCTTAAGTGATCCCCCCCTGCCTCGGCCTCCTAAAGTTCTGGGGTTACAGGTATGAGCCACTATGACCAGCCAATGGTGAATTCTTTGATTTTTGGACTATGTATAAATAGGCTGTATCTGGCCCTGTTCTGGTTTACTTTTACTCAAGGTTTTCTCTCTTTTAGTAGCTGTTAGGACAGATTTCCAGACTCCAGCAGCATAATGTAGACATTTTTCTACTTGAGGAGAAGTGGCATCTAAAAGGTTATAGTAGGTCCAAAGTGATTGTTAGGGGAGACTTAATATTGTCTTCCCTCAATGTATTTCTTCCAGGTAGGAAAATGAGTTCATCCTCCCACCATTTAAACCCAGGCATACTGTTGTCTTCATTTGTTGTTTTTGTTTGTTTGTTTGTTTGTTTTTTCCTGAGACAGAGTTTTGCTCTTGCTGCCCAGGCTGGAGTGCGATAGTGTGATCTTGGCTCATTCCAACCTCTGCCTCCTGAGTTCAAGCGATTCTCCTGCCTCAGCCTCCCAAATAGCTGGGATTACAGGCATGTGCTATCACACCCGGCCAATTTTGTATTTTTTTTAGTAGAGACAGGGTTTCACCATGTTGGCCAGGCTGGTCTTGAACTCCTGACCTCAGGTGATCTACCTACCTTGGCCTCCCAAAGTTCTGGGATTATAGGCGTGAGCCACCACACCTGGCCATCATTTCTAGTTTATATTCTATCAGGCATCTCTTTCAAACAGACCAATTTTGATGTCATTTGAAAATATTGAGGCAGGTAATCTGTATCCTTGACACTTTTCACAAGTGTTAGAAGGAGAAGGTCTTAGTAGCCATGGAGTCTGTACATAGCAGCCCATCATTCTTCCTTGGATTTTACTGATGGGGAAAGATTTTATCTATAGTCAGGTGTGTTTGGTGCATCAGCAACTGCCTCACCCTATTCTAAATTGTATCAGGCTAATTGATATTTGTTCACATTGATTCACTAGCTGTACACTTGAAAATTTTCGATTTAATTAGTATTTTTTATCCTTGCTTGCTAATTCATGATTTCATAGATACCGCGTTTGTATTCTTTCTCATTAGAAATGTCAACAAATCTGGCGGGGCGCAGTGGCTCACGCCTGTAATCCCAGCAGTTTGGGAGGCTGAGGCGAGTGGATCACCTGAGGTCAGGAGTTCGAGACCAGCCTGGCCAACATGGTTAAACCCCATCTTTACTAAAAATACAAAAAAATTAGCCAGGCATGGTGGCGCTCAACCGTAATCCCAGCTACTCGGGAGGTAGGCAGGAGAACTGCTTGAACCTGGAGGGTGGAGGTTGCAGTGAGCCGAGATTGTGCCACTTCACTGCCTGAGCAAAAGAGCGAAACTCTGTCTCAAAAAAAAAAAAAAAAAAAAAAAGTCAGCAAATTCCTTTTTACTGTTAATTTAATTTAATTTTTTAATTGTCAAATCCTTTTTTGGTTGTCTTACCATTTTCAATTTTTAGATAACCTTTACTTTTACTCCATTGCAAAACTCTTACCGTTTTTGACCCACAGCATAATAGAGTTCATACTGTTAAATCTCAAAATTAAGCCCAATCATAGGAAACACCTTTTAATAGAGAACATGAAATAAAATAAATAACTTTGCTGCTGATTAGGACTATCTTTTGGTTGCAGCTAAGAGCTTTCATTCTGGAACAGCTTAGTTTCTGATTGAGACATTTTTAAACTGGAAAGTTCATAAATAGAAGAGTTTTTGTATTCTGGCTCCCTAAAAAATGACTTAGGAAAAGATAAGTCTAGTGAAAGAGTGTTTAAGTTGAAATCTGACCTCTAGTTATTTTGTGTTTTGTTTTTTTGTTTTGTTTTTTTTTTTGAGATGGTGTCTCACTCTGTTGCCAGGCTGGAACGCAGTGGTATGATCTTGGCTCACTGCAACCTCCGCCTCCCAGGTTCAAGCAATTCTCCTGCCTCAGCCTCCCGAGTAGCTGGCATTACAGGCATGTGCCACCACACCCGGCTAATTTTGTATTTTTGGTAGAGACAGAGTTTCACCATGTTGGCCAGGATGGTCTTAATCTCTTTTTTAAATTAATTAATTAATTATTTATTTATTTTGAGATGGAGTCTTGCTCTGTAGCCCAGGCTGTAGTGCAGTGGTGCGATCTCAGCTCACTTCAACCTTTGCCTCCTGGGTTCACGCCATTTTCCTGCCTCAGCCTCTCCAGTAGCTGGGACTACAGACGCCTGCCACCACGCCTGGCTAATATTTTTGTGTTTTTAGTAGAGATGGGGTTTCACCATGTTAGCCAGGATGGTCTCAATCTCCTGACCTCGTGATCTGCCCACGTTGGCCTCCTAAAGTTCTGGGGTTACAGGTGTGAGCCCCCACGCCTGGCCTCGGTCTCTTGACCTTGTGATCCGCCTGCCTTGGCTTCCCAAAGTGCTGGGATTACAGGTGTCAGCCACCATGCCCAGCCAACGTTTTTTGTCTTTTAAAGTGTCTTTGTCTATAATCGAATCATAGCTGAGTGTTGGAGGTTGAAAAGCTCATTTTCATAGGTGTTCTTCATAAGGGCTAAACATTTCCTGGTTGGTTTGATATTTAAATAGGTTAGAGAAAAAGAACATATTTAATTGGTTAAAATTATACAGTGGTTTGAAACTCAAAACTATGGTGAGTTAAAACATAAACTTTAAAATTTTATTAAGGTGGATTCACTCCATTAAAAAAATACGTATATTCTGGAAGAGTCCAACAGTGCAGAAGTACTATGTATGGAATGAAGTAGGAGAGTCTACCTGTACCACCTCTCTTGTGTAGCTCCTTTCTCCTTAAGCTGGAGATGTGACACAAATCCTTCCAGTAGATTTTGTTTACATTTACATGCAGTGGATATATTAATTTTGGCATTGTGAGACATTTGGGCACATAATTAACATATGCAAAAATCATGGTATTGAATAGTTTTAATTTTTCAGTACCAATTAAGTCATATCTTTTAGAAGGAAGTGTGTATATGGCTTTAGGAAGACATAGTTGGAGCAAATGACATCATTATGTTGTATGAAAATTCTAGAAGTAGGTATTCAGAACCATAAGACATAATCTTTGTTAAAATGTCCACATAGTCTTTGTTACAAAGTCTACGTAATCTTTGTTAAAATGATTTAATTACTAATTATTACTAAAAATAAGTAAAGCTGGGTGTGGTGGCTCATACCTATAATCCCAGCACTTTGGGAGGCCAAGGCAGAAGGATTGCCTGAGCCCAGGAGTTTGAGACCAGCCTAGGCAACATGGTGAGACCCTGTTTCTACAAAAAAATTTTTTGAAGTAAAAATATAAATAAAGCTTAAAAATATATAAATAGAACCGATCAAAAATTTATAAATAAGTAAATAAATGTGGAGAGGGCTGCTTGTGCTTTCTGGGGTAAGGGAGCATGTGAGACTGATTTTCCATCTCCTTTCCTTCGGTAGGATTTAATAAATCATCATGTGCTAGGAACTGTGCCTGGGAGCTGGGAGTATGGAGTTGCTGAAGGATAGGCTAATGTGGATGGGAAAGGTATAAGTAAATTTTACTGTATAAAAATAAATTTTGTAGAATAATATATAAAGTGTTGGGGGGGACATAGAGGAGGAAGAATTTGCATCCTTATTTTTAAGTTAACGTTTTTATTTCACAGTATTTCCTAATCTTTCTATTAAACGTAAACACCTGACTTCATCCTGAATCATCATCCTTATTATCAGTTTGTATCAGCATCTTTAGTTAGGCTGATCTCAGGTTGCTCATAGGTCCTTTATCTTCTACATTTGGTTAGTGATGGGCAGTTTTTAAAGTACTTTAACATATATGAGTTTATTTGGGTAAACTATGGAGATGTCAGGGAAAGGTTCCTTATCTTTACCTTGGAGACACTTGGTGGTGGTCATCGTACCAATCAGATGGCATAGCTTTATCATGGAATAGTCCTGGAGTATAACCACCTGGAGGTCCTGACCTCTGTGTTGCTCTGGTGTCAGTGTTCCTGTGGACAAATGAGCTGTTACCCCCAAAATGCCTTGTCACAGTGGTTGGAGGCAGCATATGAAACACCTAGTTCCCAGAATCATAATCTAATACCGTGTCTGGCCCCAAAGTTGTAAATGGGCTTTGCCTTAAGTCTTATCTTTTGTTCTTCTTGGTCTATAATGTTTCTAATTATTGGAGATGTTGAGAAGATCCAATAAAGCAAAGAATATTAAAAAAAAGAAAAAAAGGAAAAAGGAAATGCCACCCCAGAGAGGCTAGAAAACTTGGTGAAGATCACTAGCTAGTGAAAGGTAAAGTTTCAGGCCTTACTTCTTTCCACTCCTGTTATCAACCTCCGGTGAGACTTAGCAAGGTACTTAGTTGATGTTCAGAAACTTAATTGATATTCCTATTCATGGTATATTTCTTCTGATAGAATAACAGTAGAGTATCCTAACTGCTATGATGTAGGAGGCTGTGTCAAATGAATAATTTTTGTTTAGTTTCTCAGAATTGCTTAGACATATCTGCCTCTTGTCATATTCCATAGCCCCTCATTGATACTATGCTAATATCCATTCTAATATAAATATTATTTTGTAGGATTCTGGGTAATTTGAATTTCCAGAAACTCCCTCTGGATTTTAACCTCTCTGATAAGAACCGTTTTCCTTACAGTATCTTCAAATAATTCTCAGTAAATACTTGTGGAACAAATAAGTGAATGAATCTTATAGTGCTTTTTAAAGTAAGCGTGGTTATGTATTCTATCTTTGTCATATATATAACAGTATTATGTATATTATAAGCTAAACCATGGAAAGAAGTAATGTTTTTTCATTTTTTAATGCCAAACAAGGTAAATCTCATTATGTTTTAAACTTGTCTCCAATAAATATGAAAACCTTAATAATTTAACTAGAGATATCTATGCTTTATGTGTGGCCTATCCTGAACCCCTTGGAGAAAGACTTTATACAGAAACTAAGATTTTTTTGGAAAATCACGTTCGGCATTTGCACAAGGTAAGCAATGATACATACATGATATAAATATGTTGATAGTTGTGTACCTTACTAGTATACTGTTTTCCAGTGTAGAACTTTTATCAAGGTGAGCTTGTTTTGCTGCTGCTGCTGCTTTTTAAATTTTTTTTATTTTTTTATTTTTTTGAGATGGAGTCTCGCTCTGTCACCCAGGCTGGAGTGCAGTGGTGCGATCTCTACTCACTGCAAGCTCCGCCTCCCGGGTTCACGCCATTCTCCTGCCTCAGCCTCCCGAGTAGCTGGGACTACAGGCGCCTGCCACCACGTCTGACTAATTTTTTGTATTTTCAGTAGAGACAGGGTTTCACCATGTTAGACAGGATGGTCTCCATCTCCTGACCTCGTGATCCGCCTGCCTCGGCCTCCCAAAGTGCTGGGATTACAGATGTGAGCCACCGTGCCCAGCCTGCTTTTTTTAAATACAGGAGTAGGTAGGAATACAGACACACACCACCACACCTGGCAATTTTTTTTTCTTTTTTTTTTTTTGGTAGAGACAGGGGTCTCACTGTATTGCCCAGGCTGGTCTCAAACTCCTGGGCTCCAGTGATCCTCCCGCCTTGGCCTCCCTTGTTTTTGCTTCTTAATCGGCATTTAAAAAATATATACATATTAAGATCTTTGAGTCAAGCACTGTGTTGTTAGGGAAATCAGTTGACTTGTTCAGCATCTTGTAATTAGTAAATGAAGGACAGGGTCAGCTCAGAGTTTGTTGAGTTTTAAAACTCATAGGAATATCCTATTCCTCTGGATATTGTTTAACACAGCCAAATTTTCCCTTGTTTTTTATTCGTATCTCTTGGTAAATCTCTGTCTTTATTATTTTCAGCTTTTTAGCTGCCTTTCATATGCTATATAAAGTCTTCCCAAAATCTAAAATTAAAGAGAAATGGTAAACGATGATAGAAGCTGTCTCTGTGACCAGTTTTTTGATTAGTATGCTACACATAGAGGGGCAGCATCACAGACATGATCTGTGTATAAACAGTGAATTTCGCAGTATTTTGCTATAGACAGCATTTCTAACTTAATTTAGACTACTGATCTAATCAGGAACTGGGTGAGATAATTTTGTGCCTGCGTAAGAATCTTCACTTTGCTTTTTATTAGCTGTTGTAACCACAGGCAACTCACTTAACAACTACCTTATGGACTGAGTTTTGTCTGTCTTTATCTATAAAATGGGAGTAAAACAACACAGTTTATTTAAACTGTCTAACCCTGCACGTGGTCAGGAGTAGATACTTTTTTAAATAGTAAGAATTGGCCTGGTGTGGTGGCTTATACCTGTAATCTCAGCAGTTTGGGAGGCTGAGGCAGGAGGATCATATGAGGCCAGGAGTTCAAGACCAGCCTAGGCAATATAGTGAGACACTATCTGTACAAAAAGAAAACCAAAAACTCATAAGTAAGGCACAATTGATTGTGTGCTGTTTCCCTGAAAATACTGGAAAATGCTCTACTTTTGATTGTATATGGCATGTGCATTTTAGTGTTCTAATGTGATCGTTTATCCACTTATGAAAGCGCTTTTGATAGCAAGTGTGTTAAAGTGGTCTTAAAGTGTTTATGTTTAGTATGTTAATTTAAAGTTCTACTATTGTCAGCTAGTGAGCTTTGGTTACACCATAAATGATAACTATGTAAGACATTAATAATTTTTTTGCAATTTTATATTTTAGGTTACATTGTGTGAATTTTTTTTTTTTTTGTGAGAGATAGAGTCTTGCTCTGTTCCCCAAGCTGGAGTACAGTGGTAGGATCTTGGCGTGATTGAGTTCAAGTGATTCTCCTGCCTCAGCTTCCCAAGTAGCTGGAACTTACAGGCATGTGCCACCACGGCTGGCTAATTTTTTTGTATTTAGTAGAGATGGGGTTTCACCATGTTGGTCAGGCTGGTCTTGAACTCCTGACCTCAGGTTATCCGCTTGCCTCTGCCTCCCAAAGTGCTGGAATTACAGGCGTGAGCCACTGTACCCGGCTCACTTTATTCTCTATTATGGATGTTTCACTTTCATATTGAAGACTCACATCATTCCCAGTTGTTTCATTTTTAATAAGTGTAGTTAATATGTATTGTGTAAATGTAATTTATACAGTTTTAATTATGTAAATTATTTTAGAACATTAATTTTGATACATTTTATGGTTCACAGTGAAAATGATTATTGCTTTTCAAGTAAAAATATTTTTCCTCTTTATATAGAGAGTTCTGGAGTCAGAAGAACAAGTACTTGTTATGTATCATAGGTACTGGGAAGAATACAGCAAGGGTGCAGACTATATGGACTGCTTATATAGGTGAGTGTGCCTTTAAAGTCTAGACAAGCTAAGCAGCGTTGCCTGCATTCAATAGTTGACAGGATAATTTTTTTATTATCTATTTCTCATTCACATGTGCAGAACTAAAGCATCCTCTCTGACATGGACTTTTCTCTGCTATGGGGAAAGGTCTATAGTCAGGGTAGGGTGGGTATTTAGGAGCCAGGGAGTGTGTGGAATGTTCTGTGAAAAGTAAAACTGTACTCAATTGCATGGCTCTGTTTCTTCTGATTGTTTGCAACCTGTAGCATGTGTTTAATCTCAACAGAGGTCAATGTGAAAATTCAACTTGCTTGAAACTTAGTGGGAAAATCTCAGCTCATGTCCCCTCAATATGTTCTTATTTGGCTCTAGCATTCAGTATTTTATGTTTGATGCAAACGATGTTAGATAAATTACTGGGTTATTTTCCCCTTGAAGTTCTGCATTCCCCATGCTCTAGGCATATTGAATTACTTGTAGTTTCATGATGGCCCATGGTCTCTCCCATTTTCCTGCCTTTCCTGGTGCTGTTCCATCTGCCTGAATTGCTCTCTCTTTCTTTTTCTATTTTTCTTTCTTTTATTTAGTCCTTTTTTTTTTCTTTTTTTTTTTTGAGGCAGGATCTCACCTAGGCTGCAGTGTAGTAGCATGATCTCAGCTCACTGCAGCCTCAACCTCCTGGGCCCTAGCAATCCTCCCACCTCAAACCCTCTTCTCCCCAGTTGCTGGAACAACAGGTGTGCACCGCCATGCCCAGCTAATTTTGTTTATTTTTTGTAGAGATGCTGTCTCACCATGTTGCCGAGGATGGTCTTGAACTCCTGAGCTTAAGCAGTTCTCCCACCTCAGCCTCCCAAAGTGCTGGGATTACAGGCATGAGCCACTGTGTCTGTCTAAATTAGTACTATTAAATTGGTGCTACTTATGAACTTTTAGTCAATGTTGCAGCATATTTAGTATGTGTGTGTAAAATGATATGAGTAGTTAGTATCTCCATTGTTTACAGAGGAAGAAAGCAATGCTGAGAGCATGATTTTGTTGAAGGTCACTCAGCTAATGAGTCGCAAAGGCAGGATTTAAACCCAGATCAGTCTGAATCCGAAGCCCATCCATTTAACTACTTAATTCTACCATAATCTTGTTCCAGAAACATGCTATTTCACTTAAGTAGATTCTACTCTCAATCTTTTTCTTGTATAGGCATACTTTGGAGATGTTGTGGGTTCAGTTCCAGACCACCACACAATAAAGGGAATATTGCAATAAGACAAGTCACACAAATTGTTGGGTTTCCCAGTGCATATAAGTTATGTTTATGCTATACTGTAGTCAAAGTGTGCAGTAGCATTGTCTAAGAAAATGTGCACAACTTAATTTAAAATTACTTTATTGCTGGAAAAAAAAATGCTATTGATCATTTGAGCCTTCAGCAAGTTGTAATCGTTTTGCCAGTCTTCTTGCCTGGGTGTTGAGGGCTGCTGACTGATCATGGTGGTGGTTGCTGAAGGTTGGGGAGGCAATGTGGCAATGTGTCCGAATAAGACAACAATGAAGTTAGCTGCATCAGTTGACTCTTTCTTCACAAAAGATTTCTCTGTAGGGTGCAATGCTGTTGGATAGCATTTTACTTGCAGTAGAAATTCTTAAAAAATTGGAGTCAGTCCTCTCAAACCCTGCCACCACCTTACCAGCTAGACTTACATGATATTGGAATCCTTTGTTGTCGTTTCAACAGTGTTCATACCATCTTATTAGGAGTAGATTCTATCTCAAGAAACCACTTTTTCATCCATAAGAAGCAACTCCTTATCCATTCAAGTTATAGCATGAGATTGCAGCAATTCAGTCCCATATTCAGGATCCACTTCTGAGTTCTCTTGATGTTTCCACAACATCTCCAGTCACTTCCTCCCCTGGAGTCTTGACCCTCTCTAAGTCATCCATGAGGGTTGGAAGTGTTAACCAAAATGAGTGACTGAGGCAGGTATCTCAATCAAGGTTTATTGAGCCAGCTTAAGGATGCACCCAGGAAAATGCAAGGCACAGATGCATCTGTGGCTGTTTTGTCCAAAGAGGTTCTTAGGAGGTTTAGTGTTTGTACATTTTCCTTAAAACATGAGGGGTGGTGGCAGTGAGGCAAATAATTATCTACTTGTGAGACTAATTAATGCCCAGTAAATCTACATTTTATATAAGGTAAACCTTTGAAGAAAAAGGGTATAGAGGAAGAAAACAGTTGTTCAGACATCTCACGGAGAGGTAAAGAATGATTACTGTCATCTTGCCTTTGCTCTGTGCCTGGGAATATCAGCTAAGAATTGACACTTACCAGGTGGATGCTAACAGACCTTAGGTTTTAGGAACTAGACTTTAGATTACAGATCTGGAGTTATAATTGACCTGTCCATGTGTTATGGGAGGATTTACATTTTAACAGTTTCGAGGCTGGCAAAGAATTTACGTATGAGTGACTTTTTGAGGGGGGGTAGTCATAAGGAAATGGCTGAGGTTTTTTGCCTTACCCTAGGGGTCTGGCTAATATATAATGTTTCCACACAAAGTTGTAACAGTTATCCGTCCAGGAAAAGGATGACCATTTAGCATGACTCAGCCTCCAAGGTTAAATTCCTATTTTGGCATAGGAATTTTGGGAATCCTGAGATTTTATTTCCCTTTACAGAATTGGCATCTTCCAATCACCTGTTCGTAATGATATTTAGACCTTCTCCCATGAATCATAAATGTTCTTTTATTTTATTATTAATTTTTGAGACCGAGCCTCGCTCTGTTGCCATAGCTGGAGTGCAGTGGCACAGTCTCGGCTCACTTCAGCCTCTGCCTCCCAGGTTCAAGTGATTCTTCTTCCTCAGCCTCCTGAGTAGCTGGGATTAGAGGCACGTGCCACCACACCTGGCTAATTTTTGTATTTTTTTTAGTAGAGACAGGGTTTCACCATATTGGCCAGGATGGCCTCGAACTCCTGACCTCAAGTGTTCTGCCCACCTCAGCCTTCCAAACTGCTGGGATTACAGGCATGAGCCACCGTGTCCAGCCGCATGTCTTTATTAGGAAGCAAATATGTGGTTAATAAATTTGATTGTAAAATACTACAGTGACTTATAAAATAAAATTAATAATGGTGTCCATATTAAAATGAAAAATGGCACTGTTAATATTTTAAATCATGACTTAATTTAATTTAATTAATTAATTAATTAATTTTTTTCAGACGGAGTCTTGCTCTGTCGCCCAGGCTGGAGTGCAATGGTGCGATCTTGTCTCACTGCAACCTCTACCTCCTGGGTTCAAGTGATTCTCCTGCCTCAGCCTCCTGAATAGCTGGGATTACAGGCAGCCACCACCATGCCTGGCTAATTTTTGTATTTTTTTAGTAGAGGTGGCATTTCACCATGTTGGCCAAGCTGGTGTCCTGATCTCAGGTGATCCACCCGCCTCGGCCTCCCAAGGTGCTGGGATTACAGACGTGAGCCACCTCACCTGGCCATGACTTGATTTTAAAACGTTGTATTTCAAGCTTAAATTTACCAAGAGTAGCAATCTGCAATAAGAAAGACATAGTTAATGTAAGTTAGTTTAAATTTTATTCTGTGAGGAAAAGATAATACTGGTTTGTCCTAGCAGATACAAAGCATGTAAAGCTGCACTAAATTAGTAACCTGGCTCGAGAATATACATCCAGATCTTTGGAATGGATTAGTGAATTCAGGCCTGATCTGCAGATCTAGCATCTGCTTCTATGCTAAGCAGTTTACACTTATTACATAGTTAAAGAAAGCTCCTGTAGAATTCTGAATAGGGAAGTGACATCCTGACAGCAGAATTTTTAGATGAATTAAAGATGCCAGAAACTGAAGTAGAGCCCAGTCATAAAAGTGTTTCACATGATCGGGGTAGAGGGTAAGCAAGTACATTGGAAGTCAAAGGAAGTAGTGGGAGGAGGTGATGAATACTTTAGGAAGACAGGAAGACTGACTAATTAAAGCAGGCAAAATGAAAGGATGAGATAAGGGATTCTGATGTTTTAGGTGAGGTTACCGGAATGGTCTTGGTTCCAGTGACCAGAAAATAAAACCGGTTTGGAGCAGAGATTCCATATTGGAAGGCATATGTAAATGGTAATGATATGACAACTAAGTACCCTCTACTGAGGGAGCACCCCTCCTTGACGAAATCTTACATTTGTTTCTATATTCTAGCACAGAGTGAGCTCTGTGTGGGCAGAGATCATGTTTTTGCTTTTCATCTTTGTGTTTCCGTGCCTCATACTGTACCTGGCACACAGTACACCCTCGGCTGATGCGTATTGAATGGGAGTGGAAGACCTCCTGAGTTTCCGTGCCAGCCCTGCCACTTAGGAGCTGATTGACCTTTGGCAAGCTCTTTAACCTCTCTAGGCTGCAGCTTTCTTATGTATAAAATGATCATAGGAGTACCACATACATCTGTCTTATAGTATTCAGCCTCATAAAATGCTTAGGGCTGTGTCTGACAGGTGATCTCAATAAATTTAGTGATTACTTTTATTTCCTGGTATTCATGGCTTTTATGATCTGGCTGCAGGCTGCTTTTCCAAGTTTGTGTTCTACTGTTAGCTTTTGCTATCCTGGCTGTCTGGAATGTTATCCGTTTATTTATTCAGTAATTCATTCAGTAAGTATTTTTTGAGGACTTGACTTTTGCCTGCCACTACTGTGGATGCTGTCTACAAGAGGGGGTTCTTGCTTTTTAGACTTTACATTCTAGAGAGGAGATGAATGTACAAAAAAAGAAACCAATAAAAGCATAGGATTATTTCATGTAGTAGCAATTACTGTGAAGAAAGTAAAACAGTTGTGCGTTAAATAGTTACTTGCTTAGGGGCTGGGAAGTGAAGGCTAACTCCTCTGCGGTTCAGGGCGGGCCTGAAAGGTGTGTCTGTGCTGTGAGACTCAGATGAAAGGGGACTACCCTTAGATTATCTGGGATGGGGCACTTAGGTAGAGAGGCCATCCCGTCTCTACCTTTTACTTCTGTCTCTCAATCTTACTCCTCTTTCCTCAGCTGGAAGGCATGGTTGGAAACTCAGCATGAAATTTTGAGAATTACAGTGAGGATAGAGAGGAAGGAATAAATGGCATTTTAAAGGGGGAAAAAAGGAGTATGATTTTGTAACTTATGGTCAGAGGACACTAAAATGTCAAATGGTACATCAAGGTTGTAAGCCATGGGGTCTAGAGCCTTGACACTAGTGAATATGGAGGTGGAGCTTGTGTAAATGGTTGTGTATATACCACTTTGGAGTCAATTTTCTAGGAGTCATTATTTCTTTTAGAAACAGTCTCGCTGTTACCCAGGCTGCTCTCAAACTGCTGGCCTCAAGTGATCCTCTCACCTCAGCCTCCCAAAGAACTGGGATTATAGGCGTGAGCCACCACACCTGGCCAGGAATTATGTGTTTGTTTCCCAAAATTTTTGTCTTATTTTAGTTGTCTTTGTTTTTAAATTGTCTGAGTGGATGCTTCATTTTGGTATAGTGAACTTTGAAAAGTGTATATATTCACATATAGATTTCATGGGTTGTTGCCTAAAATGCTGTATTATCAGTAGCTGTTTACACTAGCGGAGGCTTTCAAATGAATAGTTTTAGGTGGTGATCATTAAAGGCATTAGAGTGAAATCTGGGGTCCTAAAAAGTACACATTTGAACGTTATGAGTCCTTTTTCCATGTTTTATTTTAGAATTCTGTATTCATCTCAGTTATTCTTAAGGCTAATCACATTTATTAGTCTTAAAATATATTAAACATTTTTATTATAATTCATATTCCTTTGGTAGACAAAGTCATCTTATCTCTGTCAATCTTGCCCATACTTACTATCGGTAACACTCTGTTCCATTTTCTTACCTACTGATTGTGATCTTTTTTGTTTAAAAATGAAAAATTGCATTTCTTCCTGGTGATTAGAATATAAATTAGAAAGCTAACTTGACTTTGATCTTTTAACCATTCTCTGTTTAATTTTTGGAAAGTGAACTTTATCTTGACTTTCCCAAGAAGAGTCTGGGAAGTAGCAAACGAGATTGTAGAAATTCTGAAACTTGGATAAGAGCTGTTGGCTAGAAGGGTAAGGGCTTGCAGAGAAAGGTGGGCTGATAATTTTAATTTTTATTATATTTCTAATCTCTACCTAATTCATTTCTTTTGGATTTATTAGTAGGCTATTCCATGGTTGATATGTAACCTTAAAAATATTCTTCTAAAGTTGCAAGTTATTTGCTTTCCTATTGACTTTAACTTAATATCCATTGATATTACATTTATTTTCCAGGTATCTCAACACCCAGTTTATTAAAAAGAATAAATTAACAGAAGCGGACCTTCAGTATGGCTATGGTGGTGTAGATATGAATGAACCACTTATGGAAATAGGAGAGGTAGGAAATTCTTTAAATGACTAGCAAACATAAGTATGTTTTTATACATTGAGGTAATTTGTGCATCATTTTTTAAGGACACTTAAAAAATGTGTTTGGCTAGCTTAATATGGTCAGGATTTAAAATATCCTAAATAAAATGCTATAGTGATTTCCTAAGAATCCTTAGAGGGATGAAAAAGATGTGACAACTACTCTTTTGATAATTAAATTTATAATGGATGAATGATAGGGTTAATGGTTCTGCATTGTGAAAAAACTCAAAAACAAGTATAAAGTGTTGACGGCCCTGTAGTTAAAAGTACAAGGGACAAGTACTTAAAAGACAGGCTAGAGGAGAGGAAACACAAATTTATGAATTTAACAAATTTATTGTAACTTTACTATAAAAGTAATTAAATTCAGAGTAAAACAAAAATCGGCAGTTTGGTCAGTTCATTCAAGTTCTTGAGGTACAGTGCAAATTGAAATATGGAAAATTATGCTGACTGTGAAAGAAATATTGTACAAGCTTGTTTATTCATTTAATACATCTTTATTGAGTAGCCAGGCACTGGGAATACAATGATGAACAGACAGAAGGTCCCTGCACACAAAAACTTGTAAGTTCATGTAAGGGAAGCAGATGCCAAATAGGAAATTAATGTTAACTTGTGATTTGTATTAATGAAGGAAATAAATGGCTAAGAGGCTAAGAGGCAGCATTAGTAGACATTTAAGTTAGTGTAATCCTTTCTGAAAGAAATTGATCAGTGTCTTTCTTTCATTACAATTTAAAATACTTAATAACTTTTGACCAAGTAATCCCAAGTCCTAAGCCTAGTGATCCATACTTGGAAAATAATAAATATGATAAAAGTGTTTAATGTTTAAAAGTATTCTTTGCAATCATTGTTAATAGGGTGCCTAATGGCTGAACAGTGTAAAATTTCAGCATCCAACATTCAGCAATAAAAAGCATGAAAGAAGAATGTATTATATATATGATTTTGTTATAAAAGTAGGCAACTGGATAAATTAATAGCAGAAAATTGTTCATAGAAACTTTAACAAAGGGGACATGGTTTATGAAAAAATTTGCACACAAAATTATAGGTATATGTTGAATACAAATACAATTGTAGGGAAAAGATGATGTAGAGAAAAGGATCAGTGAGAAATACCAAAATACTAACAGTAGTTGCTTTTAGTTAGTAGCATTGTAAGTGAATGATTTACTTAAAATTTTCCCTTATCACCAGCACCGTCAAGCACGCTTCTCTTCCCGGAGGAAATCACTGTAAATAATTTAGTCTGCATCTTTTCTGAACTTTACCAGTGTATTTACAAATATTTACATACAGACACACACATGCAGCAGTTTTCATTTTATTTTTCAAACTGCAATATAATGGCACACGTAAAGTTCTACAACCTATATTTCTTCCCTTTTTTTGTTATTAATATTTTTTTACATAAGTTTGTTTTTTATGAAAGCTTAATATTCTGTAGAGATACAGAATAATTTTTTAAACTATCCCCTTAATTTTTTTTTTTTTCTTTTGAGACAGAGTCTTGCTCTGTCACCCAGGCTGGAGTGCAGTGGTGCGATCTCGGCTCACTGCAAACTGTGCCTCCCGGGTTCACGCCATTCTCCTGCCTCAGCCTCCCGAGTAGCTGGGACTACAGGCGCCTGCCACCACGCCCGGCTAATTTTTTGTATTTTTAGTAGAGGTGGGGTTTCACCGTGTTAGCCAGGATGGTCTTGATCTCCTGACCTTGTGATCCACCCGCCTCGGCTTCCCAAAGTGCTGGGATTACAGGCGTGAGCCACTGCGCCCGGCCAATTTTTAAGTTTTTGTTATTACAAACAACACTGCAGTGAACACCACTATTCATTTATTCATTCATTATTTTTGAACCTCTCTGTGTTATATATGTTGAATACAACAGTGAACAAAATAGAGAAAAATCTTATGCTCATGGAGTTATATTTATGTATATATCTCTTGGTACATGAGCAGAACTTTTTATAGACTGGGTGTCAGGAAGTAGAGCCTCTGTTGAAGCACATCCTGAAGTTTCACAGCTCTGCCCCATTGCCTTTCAGAAGGGCCTTTACCAGTTTGCCCTTCTACCACATGTATAAAATACCAGTTTTTCATATATTGCCTCCCCAAACCCCGTTCATGCTATTTAAGAAGAAAGAAAGGCAAAACTTGAACAGTGTTCCTTGTGAGAAGACAGATGCTTAATTACCAATGGATCAGAATAAAATTACCCTAGGGAAACAATAGAGAGGCTAGCAACAGCCTATCTGGATATAGTTAGGGTGGAAAAAGAGAAGAGTCAAACAAACAAAAAAAAAATTGGTTTTCAGTACTGGAATAATTTATACTCTATGTGGGGAAAATATATTTGAAGTTTAAAGACCGAAATGTGAAAGGCAGAGCTTGAAAACTTGGAAGGCAGAGTAGGAGCACACACATGCCTCTTACCTTAGGGCAGAGAAGGATTTCTTAAAAAAAAAAAAAAAAAAAAAAACCCATGATAAAGGAAAAGATTGGTAAATTTGAGTATATTAAACTTTAATATATTTTTACCAAAACATAATAAAGAAACTGAGCAGTTGATTTACTAGGACAGACTGAAACTTTCAAGGGATTAATTTCCACAGTATGTAAAAAAACTCTAGCTTTTATTAAGAACAAGAAACTTTAACAGACTAATGGGCAAAATTAGGAATGGGCGTTTCACAGGAAAGAAACCAAAATGGACAATAAACCTTAAAGAATCCCCAGCTTCACGCAGTAAAATGAGAGTTAAAACCACAAAAAGACCCTGTTCTTTGTTTTTTTGTTTTTTTTTTTGAGACGGAGCCCTGCTCTGTCCCAGGCTGGCGTGCAATGGCAAGATCTCGGCTCACTGCAACCTCCACCTCCCAGGTTCAAGCAATTCTCCTGCCTCAGCCTCCCAAGTGGCTGGGATTACAGGCGCACGCCACCCCACCAGGCTAATTTTTGTATTTTTAGTAGAGACGGGGTTTTGCCGTGTTTGCCAGGATGGTCGTGATCTCCTGACCTCGTGATCTGCCCACCTCGGTCTCCCTAAGTGCTGGAATTACAGACGTTAGCCACTGTGCCTGGCCTAAATTAAGATTTTTTTTTTTTTTTTTGAGACGAAGTCTCACTCTTATCCCCCAGGTTGGAGTGCAATGGCACGATCTCGACTCACTGCAACCTCTGCCTCCTGGGTTCAAGTGATTCTCCTACCTCAGCCTCCTGAGTAGCTGGGATTATACGCGCCTGCCACCACGCCTGGCTAATTTTTGTGTTTTTAGTAGAGACAGAGTCTCACCATGTTGGCCAGGCTGGTCTCAAACTCCTGACTTCAGGTGATCCACCTGCCTGGGCCTCCCAAAGTGCTGGAATTATAGGCGTGAGCCATTGCACCTGGCCTAAAATTAAGATTTTCATTTAATAATAAAGCCTTAATAATGTTGATAGGGCTAGTAGAATGGTCATTGATATTTCAAATTAGAAATTTATTTTCTTTGAATTTTAAAATTTTTGTTTAGGTTTTATTTGAATTTTGAACTATTAGTGTAAATACTTCTTTTGATAAGTATTTTTAGTTAAAAAAAACCTTAAACAAATGTAAAAAGCATATACTAAGTAATTCAACCCTGATGATTTTCATTTTTCCTGGCAGCTAGCTTTGGATATGTGGAGGAAATTGATGGTTGAACCACTTCAGGCCATTCTTATCCGAATGCTGCTCCGAGAAATCAAAAAGTGAGTGCGGACATTTATCTAGCTGAGTCAATTTTATTTTGTTGTTTGATATGGTTTTAAAATACTGTACAGTTGCATAGCCAGTGGCTAGCGTTGGGGCTGGTTTTACCATAATAAGCCTCATTTTACTTCTAAGTGCCAGCATTTTTAAGTTGTTTCATTTTCTTCTTCTTCTTCTTTTTTTTTTGGTGGAGGGAGCTCTGGTCTTTTCTTATACCCTAATATACTTAGTATATAAATAAGTGTCTGAGGGAAGTGATTCATGTGCTTTTCAGAGCTGAAACCTCTTAGATTTTCTAGGCAGCGCCTTGAGTCGCTTGTACATATTTTCTGTTTAAATCCCAGTGAGGACTGCCTATTCAGGAAGACAGATTCTTCTAGTTAGTTGGTTGCCTCTTAGCCTCAGTGTTTTAATCAATAACTTGCCTAATTTTGTGATACAAATTTATGGGAAAATGGTTTTCCACTCTACCCATGGCTTAGAGTGGTTGATGCTTTTACCCTAATGCTGTGTGAATGCAATTTAGTACAAAGAATATTTTCCTGTGGAGTCTAGAATAGAACATCCTTGGATCAGCTCTGGCTCAAAGACTCTCAGAAGCACTCTGTCAGTCACACAAATACATATCCAATAAATTCCAGGTTACTGGGACTGATGTTACAGGAATTATCTAGACCAGTGAATTGTGGTGTAATAATGGCCACTCCACCTATATTTGTGTTCTTCAAGAAGACCTAAATGAGGACTTTTTTTATATGAGGAATAATTTGTCAAAGCCATGGTACTTAGTGTGGGACTCCTGGGAAGAAGTAAGGGATTAAACACACACACCCACCACCACGCCTCACATAAGAGGATAAGAGGATATTTTTAAATTTTTAATACCAAATAGAAAGTAGGTGGTAGCAACTGGTAACTTGATTTTTAAAAATTGTCACTGACCATTTGAATGATTTCATTGTTTTTAGAGATTGAGAGCTGGAGAGGAAAGGCAATAGTGAAGCACTAGGGTGTAACCCGTTGTTTTTCTTCCTCTTTTCTTTACAAAACTATGAGCTAAAAGAACATGCCCAACAAAACTTCTAAGTTCTAATATAATTCCTTCTGCTAAAATATACTAACTTTTCTTTTGACTTGGAATTCAAGTATTTAAAAGTATAATGACAATACTGCTATACTTTCCAAATGTACCTTTATGAAATATCTTTTTTAATATAATTTTGTCCCATCCTGGTAAATTTTTCTTAAGTGTGATTGTTAGTTTGCTAAAAATCAATGTGATGAAAAATATGTAAGAAAAATGATACAACTATAGCATATTAATTCTGGAAAAGATAGATTATCTGGTCTGCTTGTCTTATTTTTGTTGTTATAATCGGCTTCCGTTAAAGCATTGTTTTACATACTTTACTGAGATCTCACTTATTCTTCATGACAGCTCTCTTAGGTAGGGTTTTGCATGTTAAAGTTGAGGAAACTAAGACATATTAATAATAGAAATTAAACATGAGAACTACATACCAAGCATTGTTCTAAAATTTTTACATGCATCTTCCCATTTAATCCTTACAACACTAGAAGGCTAATACCATTAGTGTCACCATTTTACATGCATGACATCCTTGACATGCAAAGTCAGTGGTGGTGATCTGACTCAGATCATTTGACTCCAACCTCCATCTAATAATAATTCTAAGGATTCACATCTGGGCTAATCTAACTCTGAATTCATTATGCCTGTCCTTTTTTCCTTTTTTGAAATAGGAGTCCTGCTCTGTCTCCCAGGCTGGAGTGCAGTGGCACGATCTCGGCTCATTGCAGCCTCCGCCTCCCGGGTTCAAGTGATTCTTCTGCCTCAGCCTCCCGAGTACCTGGGCACCACCATGCCCTGCTAATTTTTGTATTTTTAGTAGAGACCAGTTTTCACCATGTTGGTCAGGTTGGTCTTGAACTCCTACCTCAAGTGATCTGCCTTTCTCGGCCTCCAAAAGTGCAGGGATTACAGGAGTGAGCCACCATGCCCAGCCTTTATGCCTTTTTTTTTTTTTGAGACAGAGTCTTATTCTGTCGCCCAGGTTGGAGTGCAATTGCATGATCTCAGCTCATTGCAACCTCTGCCTCCTGGGTTTAAGCGAATCTTCCGCCTCAGCCTCCCAAGTAGCTGGGATTACAGGCGTGCATCACCATGCCCGGCTAATTTTTGTATTTTTGGTAGAGACGGGGTTTCATCATGTTGGCCAGGCTGATCTCAAACTCCTGACCTTGTGATCCGCCCACCTGGGCCTCCCAAAGTGCTGGGATTACAGGCGTGAGCCACTGCGCCCAGCCTATGCCTGTCTTTTATGCACAGAATATTTCTTCCACTCCTGGCTCCAATACCTTTAACTCAGTGGGGAATACATTTCAGTTTCATAATGCTTTGAATATTCTAGTGTTTTCACACATTTTTCATTCGGTCTTAAGGAAACAGCAAGTTTTATTTACAGGTAAATAAATTGAATTTCAACAAAGAGAAATGAATTGAAAACTTGAATATAGCTAATGAAATGGACTTCATGCTTTTAGCCTTCCACTTGGGGTCTTTCCACTGCATTGCTTTAACTCTTTACACATTGTTGTTTGAGCTAATATGGTCAGACCGTAACTTCCATTACTATGTCTGAGAAGCTGTAGTAGAAACTCTCCATGTGTATTTTATCTAATCCTTATAAGAGGATATGATGGTGAATGTTATAAACTCATTTTAAAAGTGAGGAAAATGACACATGAGAGAGTAAGCAACTTACCTATGTCATGTAAGTAGTAAATGGCACAACTGGAATTAAAACTTAGGTCATTTTTTGGTCCCTAAGTCTGTGGTCTTACCCATATATTCATACATTTTTAGAAATAGTTCATTCAAGTTGCATCTTATTGCCATTTCTACTAAAGGAGAAGTATTTTATTGTGCATACCTACAACTTACTTTGTTGTAGAAGGTGCTAACCAGACTTACAGAATAAATTCTTTTCAGGTCTAGCAGAGCTTATCACAAATTTGATTTCGTGTCGATGTATTGACACTTTCCTTTTCCCATATGAATCCCTGGGTTCCTAGATACTTTTATAAGTCTGTAAAGAACATTTCTGGCTGGGTGCAGTGGCTCGCGTCTGTAATCCCAGCACCTTGGGAGGCTGAGGCGGGCGGATGACCGGAGGTCAGGAGTTTGAGACCAGCCTGGACCTAGTGAAACTAGACCTAGTGAAACCCTGTCTCTACTAACAATACAAAAATTAGCCAGGCGTGGTGGCGGGTGCCTGTAGTGCCGGCTACTTAGGAGGTTGAGACAGGAGAATCACTTGAACCCAGGAGGTAGAGGTTACAGTGAGCCGAGAGACTGCCCCATTGCACTCCAGCCTGGGCAACAAGAGTGAAACTCCGTCGCAAAAACAAACAAAAATACATTACGCTGTGCTAATGGTTTCTCAAATGTGGCAAATGAAAATGAAAGTTTAGTAGAAACAATTTTCCTTCTACAAAAAAATTACAGAGTAAGATATGCTGATTGTAAAAAAAGAATTGAAATGTACAGAAGGTTAAAGAGAAAAGTAAGAAACCTTTCTGGGCGATGTTAAGAGGACCATAGAGACTTTAGCCTGAACACAGAGAACCTTCAGCAGTCCCCCATTTTCTTGTGTTAAAAAAGGCGGGGAGGGGAGGGGAGGGCTGGGTGCAGTTGCTAACAGCACATTGGGAGGCCAAGGCAGGTGGATCACCTGAGGTCAGGAGTTCGAGACCAGCCTGGCCATCATGGTGAAACCCCGTTTGTACCAAATATACAAAAAATTTAGCTGGGCATGATGGCATGCACCTGTAGTCCCAGCTACTTGGGAAGCTAAGGCAGGAGGATTGCTTGAACCCAGGAGGCGGAGGCTGCAGTGAGCTGACATCACGCCACTGGACTCCAGCCTCAAAGACAGAGCGACAGAGCAAGATTTCATCTCGGGGGAAAGAAAAAAACGTTCTGGTTTCTCCTCATACCTTCCTATTTGAAGGAAGCTGCTATAAAGGATTTACAGTGTGTTCTAATAAAAATTTTCTATGCATTTACAGTTGTATATGTGTGCACACTAGTACATATACATTTATATGGACATGCATATCTGTATACAGATTTACGTATAGTATTATACATATGAACACACATGTTCATATGTGTATACATTTGGGGAGCATTTTGAACATAGATATCTGGCTCTCCCCCATAGCTACTGATGCACACTCCAGGAAGAGTAAGAACTTATATTGTTACAAAGCTCCCCAGATGTTTTTATGCATCCAGTTCAGACCAGTATTTGTGAGGTACTGGTCTGCAATAAATAATTCTCCATGTATTTCATAAAGCTTTTATTGTAGTGTTTCCTTTTTTCCTTTGGATGTATTACAAAAGTAGGTAGAATACTTAAAAATATATTCTTTTTAAAAGTTTAAACAAGAAGAGATTAATGGTTGGTGTGAGACTATAAAGTGGAAGTATGGGGAGATTCCTTAATGGTGGTAGAACAATTCTGTCTTGAATATGGTGGTGGTGAGATGAATATGGACATGTGATAACATTACATAGTACCATACACACATAAACACAAATGATTGTGTGTAAAAACTGGCAAAACCTGAATAAGGTCTATAGATTGCACCCACGTCAGTTTCCTCGTTTAAATACTGTACCAAAGTTATGTAAGATGCTACCATTGGAGAAAGCCAGGTGAAGGGTACATCAGATCTCTCTTTATTATTTTTGCAACTTCCCTTGAGTCTATAATTATTTCAAAATAAAATAGCTTTTTTTCAGTTTAAACAGTGTACAAAATATCAATGTTCCTTTTTTATTTTCTTCCTTTTGCCGTAGACTTCCTTTCCCCTCCTTGTAACTTTTGAAAACTGGTTGTACCTTTGTATTTATTTAAGTGCAGTGGTTTCATCTCTTTTGGGGGGACCTTTGTGTTCCTTTGGGATCATGATGAAAGCTGTGGAGCCTCCCGACATAAAAATGCTTGGTATGCATAGGCACACAAAATTGTTACATAATTTTAAGAAGGTTTATGGAATCCCAAGGCCAGAATTGCTGTTTTTGCATTTACTTAGTGGGTTTCTCTGTCCCCAGTCAATCAGGGAATTGCTTAGCAAATTTTAATCTGAAATAAGTCTCTGCAGTTAATATTTGATGAATCAGTAAAAGTTTTTTATGTTCTGAAGTAATAACTCAAGAGCAAGACAGTCATGACATACACACCCTCTCTCTGTTTCTTACAAGAGTGGTTCTGTTTCAGAACTCTTTTCTGTTCTCTTTATCAATTTGTTTATCCTGTGCCAATGCCTCACTGTGTTTATTATTGTAAGGCTTGCTATCTGGCAAGGTAAGTTTGCCCTCCAGAAACCAGAAGTGTTCTTGCTGTTGTTTGGCCCTTTGCTCTTTCATGTAAGTGTTATAGACCCCTTTCCTAAAACAAAATTTTCTGTGGAGACAAGCACAGTGGCTCATGCTTGTAATGCCAGCACTCTGGGAGGCCGAGGCAGGAGGGTTACTTTAGGCCAGGAGTTTGAGACCAGCCTGGGCAACATGGCAAGAACCTGTCTCTACAAAAATAAAAATAAAATTAGCTGGGTGTGATGGTGTGCACCTGTAGTCCCAGCTACATGGGAGGCTGAGGTGAGAGGATTGCTTGCGCCTCGAGGTGGAGGCTGCAGTGAGCCATGTTCGTGCTGCTGCATTCCAGCCTGGATAGCAGAGACCTTGTCTCAAAAGAAAAAAAAAATTCTGTGGGATTGATATTGAATTGAATCTATAAGTTAGTTTGAAGAGAGTTTGCTATAGGTCTTCACAGTATTAAGTCTTCTTATCTATGAACATAGCATCTTTTTCTGTTTATTATGCCTTCTTTAGTATCTCCTGGTTAACTTTTATAGAGTTTTCTGTAAGGGATTTGTGTGCTTTTGTTAGATTTATTTCAGGGTACTTGATATTCACTGATACTACAAAAAAGTGTGTTGGTTTTTTTTTTTTTTTTTTTTTTTGAGGTGGGGAGGCAGAGTCTCGCTCTGTCGCCCAGGCTGGAGTGCAGTGGCACGATCTTGGCTCACTGCAACCTCTGCTTCCCCAGTTCAGGCAATTCTCCTGCCTCAGCCTCCCGAGTAGCTGGGATTACAGGCGCCTGCCACAATGCCCAGCTAATTTTTGGTATTTCTTAGTAGAGCCGTGGTTTCGCCATGTTTACCAGGCTGATCTTGAACTCCTGACCTCAGGTGATCTGCTCCCCTCGGCCTCCCAAAGTGCTGGGATTATAGGCATAAGCCACTGTGCCTAGCTTGTTTATGGATTTTCTAATATTAAACTATGCTTGTATAACTAGGATAAAGGCTAGGTTGATCCTTGTCCATTATAGTTTTTATAGACTGTTGAATTTGATTTGCTGATGCTTTATTTGGAAGTTTGCATCTATGCCCATGAGTGGTACTGGCCTGTAATTTTTCTGTCTTGTAATGTCTTTGTCTGGGTTTGGCATCCAGCTTATCCTTGTAGAATGAACTATTGGGTATTTCCCTCTTTTTCTTTTGAGTAGAAAAGTTTGCATAGAATTGGGATTATCAGCTTCTTAAATGTTTAGTAAAACTGAAAAACCACCTGTGCCTGGGGCTTCTTTGTAAGATGATTTGCTTATATAAGATTTTTAACAATGCCTCTGTTATTTCAGATCTTAAGACTAGTCAAACTTGTGTTTCCTCTTAAATCAGTTGTGAATTTTTTTTTTTTTTTTTTGCAAAATCATTGGGAAGTAGTTGTGTAACAGTGTTCTCTTCTAAAAACTTTATTTGAAGTAATTTTAGATTCATACCCAGGTTCCCCTAATGTTACAACTGTTAGTATATTTATGAAAATGGGTATATCATTATTAACTAAAACTACAGTTTATTTGCATTTGCTTTTGCACTGATGTTCTCGTTCAATCCAGATCACACAATCACATTTAGCTATTATGCCTCTATTCTGTGGAAACCTTTCCTTTCATATATGACCATAAAAATGTTAAAGAGTAGTGGTCAGGTATTGATAGAATGTCCCTCAATTTTGGTTTTTGTGATGTTTTCTTATGATTAGACTGAGACTATGGATTTTTGGAAAAATACCAGAAGGTAATGTACCCTTCTTATCAGATTATATCAAGGAATAGATGGTGTCAACATGACTTCTCATTGGTGGTAACTTTGATCATGATGATTTGGCGAAGACATTGTTTTCATTTTCACCCAGAATAATGTCTTCCTTTCATTCATAATATTGCGTATTCACATTTTCTTTTTTTGATCACTTTTATTAGAGGCGTATATATTTTGTTGGATTTTATTCCCCCTAAAGAACTAACTTTGGCTTTATTTTTTATTTTTTATATTTGTTTTATTTATTTATTTTGAGACGGCGTTTCACTCTTGTCGCCTGGGGTGGAGTGCAATGGCGTGATCTCAGCTCACTGCAGTCTCCACCTCCCGGGTTCAAGCAATTCTCCTGCTTCAGCCTCCTGAGTAAGTGGGATTATAGGCGCCCGCCACCACGCCCAGCTAACTTTTGTATTTTTAGTAGAGATGGGGTTTCACCAGGTCGGCCCGGCTGGTCTCGAACTCCTGGCCTCAAATGATCTGCCTCCCAAAGTGCTGGGTTTACAGGAGTGAGCCACCGTGCGCAGCCCTAACTTTGATTTTAAATGATCTCAAGTATGTTGTTGTTTTCTCTTTCATTATTCTGCTCTTATTTTTTTCTTTCCTTCTTCTGGGAGACAAGTGTTTTTAGATTAGACTGAAATAGGTGCAGAACCCTTGGAGGGGGAGACATTTAGAAATCTTTAACCAAATTATTTTTTATTGTAATCTAATGTATTCACTCACAGAATTGAGCAACTATCATAGAGAATTAAGCAAATATGGAGGTTGAGGTAGGGTTTCTGATGTGAGTCACATCTTTCTTTTATAGTGAATAGAATTCTGGATATTTAAAATTGTTTTCTAGGTGGGAATGTCTGTTAAAGGAAATAAAGAAGTTAGCAATTTAGTCAGCATATTATAATACTGCTTGTTAGAGCTATCGATCATTTTGTTCTTCTTTATTACCTGGAAAATTTTATCAAGATATGCTGCTTCTCTCCTGCTGTTTAGTTACCCAATGGTAAGTTCATATAGGAAAAGCAAAATAAATGTTTATTTCTTTCCTTTTTAATAACCCAGTTTTTTGGGGTTTTTTGCTTTGTTTTGTTTGAGATGGAGTCTTGCTCTGTCACCCAGGCTAGAGTGCAGTGGCACGACCTTGGCTCACTGTAACTTCCTCCTCCTAGGTTCAAGCAATTCTCCTGCCTCAGCCTCCTGAGCAGCTGGGATTATAGACATGCACCACCAAGCCCAGCTAATTTTTGTATTTTTAGTAGAGACTGGGTTTCACCATGTTGGCCAGGCTGGTGTCCAACTCCTGACCTCAGGTGATCTGCCCACCTCGGCCTCCCAAAGTCCTGGGATTACAGGCGTGAGCCACTGCACCTGGCTGACCAGTTAGCTTTTTAAACTTTACTAGAATGAACTCAGACTTAAACTAGTGAGGCCTACCTCACTTTATTAAACTCTTCTCCTAGTGGCGTATATTAGGTCCCTTCCAGTTTTTCCACTAACACCACTCTTGTTTCTGTTGTGCACGTATGCAGATGTTTGCTTGGGATCATAGAGTATGTACACTTAGAGTTTTGCCAGTATGTCCTCCAGAGTATCTGTTCTTCCACCACAAGCAGAACATGAGAAAACAGTTCAGATCAGTATTACACCAGATTGAATGTGGGCTTATGTAAAGTCACACATGTGACTCAAGCCAAGGAAATGAGCTCACATGTGTGACCTTATTGTATGAACTAATCAGCAATATCAAGATATCAGGATTCTCTATGAATGACAGAATTACTGTAGCCATGTTAATTCATGTCCAAAAAAAGTTTCCCAGAATATCAAAATAATTAAAGGAAGAATCAAAGAGGACTAGAGGGCTTCAGAGGCAGGGAAGGACTCTAGTATATAAAGGTGATTCCTGGATCCTTTTCCTTGATGCCTTTCTTAAATGATAGAAAATTCTTACATCCTATATAAAGAGCAAGAAGCTCTTACTAGGGAATGATGATAATGTGTTTTCTGTTGCTCTCTTTGTGACATTAATGCAAAGAAGAAATTATTTTAAAGTAGGTTGGAAGAGTGCGTGTAGTGAGATAAAACATAATGGTTTGATTTGAGCATTGGTACTAGAGTCAAAAAAATCCCAATTTAGAGCTAGATTATTTTACTATGGCTTTAAACAAAGTTTTTTTTTTCTATTTTATTTTTCTTTTTAAAAAAATTTTTGAGACAGGGTCTTACTCTGTCACCCAGGCTGAAGTGCGGTGGTGCAATCATGGCTCACTGTAGCCTTAACTCCTCCTGGGCTCAAACGATCCTCCCACCTCAGCCTCCAGAGTAGCTGGGACCACAGGCATGTGCCACCGTGCAAGGCTGAGTTGTTTTTTTTTTTGTATGGGCTCTTCTATGTTGCCCAGGCTAGTCTCAAACTCAGGACTCAAGGGATCCTCCTACCTCAGCCTCCAGAGTAGCTGGGACCACAGGTGCGTGCCACCGTGCATGGCTAATATTTTTTTCCGAATGAGGTCTCGCTGTGTTGCCCAGACTGCTCACAAACTCAGGACTCAAGGGATCCTCCCACCTTGGCCTCCCAAAGTGTTGTGATTACAGGTGTGAGCCATGGTGCCTGGCTCTATTTCATATTCCTTTAATCAGAAAATCTAACATTCACCTACATGTCTTAATATGATTAAGACATTGTAGTTTGTAGTGAGTGAAATTCAAGCATTCTTAACCACCAGTATTAAAGTTTTGAATTGATGGGCTTGTATCTACTTTGTTAAAATTAAAGAAGTGTTATCTTAGTACTGGCATAGTATCTCGAACTTTACAATCAGTTTTCCTTTTATTTCTCGAAATGACATCTAATGTCTACGTTAACTATCATGAATATTATCTCAGCTGTAATATGAAAAAAATCGTTAAGATTCATGCATGTACCTTTTTATAGTTCTTTCCACTTTGATTAGACCAATGGAATAAGGAGCCGTATTTTGGCATACTTTGGTATGTTTCCATAGATAATTTGTATTCTGAAGAATGTTTTGTGTTATGCCTTGTTTTAGTGATCGTGGTGGAGAAGACCCAAACCAGAAAGTAATCCATGGGGTTATTAACTCCTTTGTTCATGTTGAACAGTATAAGAAAAAATTCCCCTTAAAGGTAAACAGCCTCCTTTAAAAATATAAATAATCAGACTCTTAATTTTTTAAACTGCTTGTTCTAATTTCTTCTAATATGATGTAATTGATTTATTCAGTTTTATCAGGAAATCTTTGAGTCTCCCTTTCTGACTGAAACAGGAGAGTATTATAAACAAGAAGCTTCAAATTTATTACAAGAATCAAACTGCTCACAGTATATGGAAAAGGTAAGAAATAAAACATATTAAATACGTTTATCTATTTTTGTATCTGGCCTGGTTTTATTTAACATCATTCTTAGTTTTTGGGGGTTTTTTGGTGGAAAAAGATTGTTTATTTAATCATTAACTCTGAGTTATAGTTATTATATAATATCGTTAAGTCATTGCTCTTGTTGTAACATTTTCCTGAGAAAACAGTACCCTTCCAGTTTTCGTCATAACTGATGCTTTTTGATAAATCCTGACTGCCTGGTTTAGTTGTCCTTGAAATTAATATATATGCACATTCTTGGCAGAATAATAAACTGGATTTCATGCTTAGTGGTTTGTTTAGAGAATAGGATAAGTGTAGAAGCTCTGTGTTGAGGTTTTTTTCTTCCTTTAACATGAGAGGAAAAATATGAGGGAAAATATAGTAATGTCTAGAATGACATTTGGATAAGTCACTCTTTTGGTCTGTTAAGTTCTTGGAAAGCTGCGAGACAACCCCACATGAGGTGGGTTTTTTTTGTTTTTTGTCTTTTTTTTTTGGAGACATGGTCTTGCTCTGATGCCCAGACTGGAGTACAGTGGCTTGATCTCATGGCTCCCAGACTCAAGTGGTCCTCCTGTCTCAGCCTACCAAGTAACTGGGACTACAGGCACACACCACCACGCCCAGCAACTTTTAAAATTTGTTATGGAGATGGGGTCTCGCTATGTTGCCCAGGCTGGTCTCAGAACTCCTCAACTCAAGCAGTCTTCCCGCCTCAGCCTCCCAAAGTGCTGGGATTATAGAAGTGAGCCATTGCACCCAGCCAAGAAATTTTAATTGATCACTAAACCAGTACATATTGGTTATCATATGTTAAATTCCATTTATATTTTCTCAGTAGTAGAAGAAAAAAAAGTGGTCATACAAATTAAATCACCATATATAAGAGATATTAGAATTTCTAGCCATGTTTTTTTATCTGCAGTGTTGTATTTCAAGCATTTTATTTTGGATGATTTGTGTTAGTTTATGTAGCCTAGAAAGGTCAAGTAGTATAAGTGGATGAGCTGTCGTCCTACATCTGTAGGCCACAAGTTACAAAGCATCTGTGCTTACCAATACACTGTTCTGTCGTCCACAAAGCCCAGATCTAAAGGTCTTAGTTGTTTGACTCTCTTCCTGCTTTTGTTACTAATTAGCTCTGTCCCCTGAGCAAATTATCTGGAACTTTCCCCCCATCAATTAAGTTCAGGTTATACTAGATCAGTGGTTCTAAGCTCTTAGCCCTTATTGCACCTTAGACTCTTGTTGAAATCTCTAGATCCAGCCCTAAGAATCGCACACAGATTATCTGTGATACATACACTTTGCTCTATCTGGCTCTCAAAAAGATGCCACTGGCAAGTGCTGGCAGTAGCCCAGATGTCTGTCAGAAGTTGAAAGGATAAGCAAAATGTGATACGTACGTCCTTTGGAATATTATTCATCCCGTGTAGTGAAAAACTCTCAAACCATGTTTTTTCCTCTGCTCTGACATCGCAGCAACGATCATCAGCACAGAAGGCTTCTGTAAACAAAGTTGTGGCTCTTTTCTCCCACACACCAAGCAGCAGACACCAGCCAGGTGTCCTCCAGTTCAACTCTAACACCATCTGCTTGAGATAGTGGCCGATCGCACAGATTGGGGGCTGAGTCTCCAAGACTGCCCTGCACACCCCCAGACACCAGTCACAAGTCTGGGCCTCCAGACTACTGACTGACTGGCTTTCAAGTTGAGGTCCTACAATATACTCTTTGGGTTCCATTAATTTCCTAGAGCAGCTTACAGAACTTAGGGAAAAACACTCAGTGTTTGCTAGTTTATTAAGAAGGATATTTTAAAGGATATAATTAAACAACCACTTGAGGAGATACATAGGGCAAGGTCTGAAATCATCCCCAAGTGCAGGAGCTTCTGTCCCTGTGGAACCGAGTCTTCTTCGATTTTTGTGGAAGCTTCATGATGTCAGTAGTCTTTCCCCCAGCTTATAGGGTGGGGCTTTCTCTGGGGAGGGTCTTATGACCCACAGTCAGAAAGGTGGGGCAAGATTAGAGTCCTGCCTTGAGGCAGATGAAAGGAGAGTAGGAGAGAAATTCTGTTTCCTGAGACCTAACACACTCAACATTATAACTAAAGACTGTAACTAGGGCTAAGGGAGTTACGAACCAGGAACCACAGAAGAAAACCAATGTACATGTATATCACAATACCACACAGTCTTAAAAAAGGATTGAAATTATGATACTTGATACAACATGAATGAACCATGAAAATGTTATGCTAAGTGAAAAAAACCAGACACAAAGGAGCAAATATTCTGTGGTTCAATTTATAGGAAATATCTCACAGACAAATTCAAAAGGACAGAAAGTAGATTAGAAGTTATCAGGGGAGGAAGATGTGGGGATTTGTTACTTAATGGTTATAAAGTTTCTGATGGGGTAATGAAAAATATTTGGAAGCAGACAATGGGGGTAGTTGCACAACAGTGAAAGTTATTTAATGCCACTGAATTGCCCATGTAAAAATGGCTAATGTAAATTTTATTATCTATGTTTTTACCACAGTTTAAAAGCACTGATAATGTAATATACCAAAACCACTGAATTTCACACTTTAAATGGGTGGATTATATAATATGTAAATTACATCTCAAGGTGTTAAAAGGGAGAGAGGGGCATTGGAATAAATTATGTTTGGAAAAGAGTGGTTATTAGAAAAGCTTATTTCAGGCCGGGCACGGTGGCTCAGACCTGTAATCGCAGCACTTTGGGAGGCTGAGGCAGGCAGATTACGTGAGTCCAGGAGTTCAAGACAAGCCTGGGCAACGTGGCAAAACCCCATCTCTACAAAAAGTTAAAAAACTAGCCACGCATAGTGGCGTGGTCATCTGGTCCTAGCTCTTGGGACGCTGAAGTGGGAAGATCACTTGAGCCCGAGGGGCGTAAGTTGCAGTGAGCCAAGATTGTACCACTGCCCTCCTGCCTGGGCGACAGAGCGAGATCCTGTCTGACAAAAAAAGAAAGAAAAAGAAAAGCTCATTTCAGGAAATAATGTTGGACCATATTAGCTTCAAGGGCAAAATCCTGGACTTTGTTCTCCATTTAGTTAATTGGGAGATGAGTCAGTACAGCCTTCCTGCCTCCCTTGCTGCATTCCTCTAGCTTTGGCCTTTCTTTCCCCCAGCGGTTTTACAGCTGTTTGAAGCCCTGCACTGGGGCAGTCCAACTTTGTCTACGTTTCTCTTGATACGCACCTCTCTCTCCTAAGTTATCAGTTTTATTTTTTCCTTCTTTCATCCTCTTTCACCTCTCTCAGACCCACTGTAATTCCTGTTGCATTAAGTTAATTTTAGCAAGCAGGTTAAAGTCACTGTAGTATGCTCTGAATGACTAATAGGCTTAATCCTTTTTATTTGTTATAAAAATAGCCCTTTTAAAGGATTTATTGTTAACCGAAGTGCCTTTCTTAGCTGATGTGATATGTGGTGAACACTTTTGTCCTCTAGACGAGGTGTCCCCGACCCCCAGGCTGAGGACTAGTACTGACCTGTGGCCTGTTAGGAACCGGGGAGGACCTACTGACCTGTGGCCTGTTAGGAACCTGGCCACACAGCAGGGAGTGAGCAGCCACTGTGTGAGCATTACCTACCGCCTGAGCTCCGCCTCCTGTCACAGCAGCAGCATTAGATTCTCATAGATTCTCACAGGAGCGTGAACCCTATTGTGAACTCTGCATGCGAGGGGTCTAGGTTGTGCGCTCTTTAGAAGAATCTAATGCCTGAAGATCTGAGGTGGAATACTTCATCTGGAAGCCACCTGCCCCCAACAATGCCGCCCCCACTCCGTCTGTGGAAAAAACACCTTCCACCAAACCAGTCCCTGGTGGCTAAAAGATTAGGGACCGCTGCTCTAGACCCCTTCTTGCCCAACCTGAGTCTATGACTTTGCCCTGAACTCCTGGCTTCAAAGGGTCGCACAATAAGAAAGACAGGACTGTGGGACCCTGCTGTCTAGAGCCTCATTTTTATTGAAAATTTCTGGCCGGGTGCGGTGGCTCAAGCCTGTAATCCCAGCACTTTGGGAGGCCGAGACGGGCGGATCACGAGGTCAGGAGATCGAGACCATCCTGGCTAACACGGTGAAACCCCATCTCTACTAAAAAAATACAAAAAAACTAGCCGGGCGAGGTGGCGGGGCGCCTGTAGTCCCAGCTACTCGGGAGGCTGAGGCAGGAGAGTGGCATAAACCCGGGAGGTGAAACTTGCAGTGAGCTGAGATCCGGCCACTGCACTCCAGCCTGGGTGACAGAGTGAGACTCCGTCTCAAAAAAAAAAAAAAATTTCTGATATGCTTTCGAGGAATGATTTTCACTCCTTGTGCCCTGGCCAACTCAGCAGCACTCTCCAAAGTGCCAGGTGTATGTAGTTTCCTGGACACACTTAATTTCAGAAACTCTAATTACACAACTTCATGTTACAGTGTTTCCAAGCCTGTGCATTTGTCTGTGTATATATTGTTGGTTTGTCTTGAGATAGAAATTAGTCAAATTCTTTGGTTATTTTCCTTATTAGCTAGTTTTTGTTAATATTAAACAGTGTTATTTGTAGCTCAGCACTTTACGTAGGATAAACTTTAATAAGTCTTGATTGACACACTTGACTATGACTAAATGTATATTTACTTTCAACATTTTTATTTTTTTATTTTATTTTATTTTTATTTATTTATTTTTTGAGACAGAGCCTCGCTCTTATTGCCTAGGCTAGAGTGCAGGGGCGTGATGTCGGCTCACTGCAACCTCCTCCTCCCAGGTTTGAGCAGTTTTCCTGCCTCAGCCTCCCGAGTAGCTGGGTACTACAGGCACCTGCCACCACGCCTGGCTGATTTTTTGTATTTTTGTGGAGACAGGGTTTCACCATGTTGACCAGGTTGGTCTCAAACTCCTGACCTCATGTGATCCGCCTGCCTCGGCCTCCCAAAGTGCTAGGATTACAGGCATGAGCCACCTTACCTGGCCTTATTTTTATTTTTTTGAGACAGCATCTCTCTCTGTCACACAGGCTGGAGTGCAGTGGCGCAGTCTCGGTTCACTGCAACCCCCGCCTCCCAGGATGAAGTGATTCTCCTGCCCCAGCCTCCTGAGGAGCTGGGATTACAGGCATGCCCAGCTAATTTTTATATTTTTAGTAGAGACAGGGTTTCGCCATATTGGCCATGCTGGTCTTATACTCCTGACCTCAGGTGATCCACCTGTCTTGGCCTCCCAAAGTGCTGGGATTACAGGTGTGAGCCACCGTGTCTGGCTCCTACTTTCAAAAATTTTAATGAAATCTTTAATATGATAGTTAACTATCATGCACATACAGTTCCATTTACAAGAAGAGAAACCAACGTAAAATAATTAGATTCATCTACTTTATCTCAATATAATTTATTTTTTAATTTGATAGTTATTCATACAGAGATCACCTGTTCTGATTTTTAATCATCTGTACCCACTTTTCCTGTTACATGTTATGTTGTCCATGTAATTGGATGATGGTGTAGGTAAATGAAGACAAAATGCAGACTCTTTAACTTTAGTTCTTGCTTATAAGACTGGTGGAATGTAGATGACAGCTAGTAGCTTAAATAAAAATTTGAAATGATTTATGGAATGTGGGTTTAAATTGCTTATGTAACCCTTATTACCTTTGCCATATTTAATTTAGCCATTAAAATTTGGCCGAGTTACTTGCTGATATTACAGATTTTTCCTCATAGTAAAACTTTGTGTTCATGACTGTAAGAATATATTTCTGTAGGTTCTAGGTAGACTAAAAGATGAAGAAATTCGATGTCGAAAATACCTACATCCAAGTTCATATACTAAAGTGATTCATGAATGTCAGCAACGAATGGTAGCAGACCACTTACAGTTTTTACATGCAGAATGTCATAATATCATTCGACAAGAGAAAAAAAATGGTAAGTTTCTACCAAACATGTGAGTAGAAATTAAATTATACATCTACCTTTTATATCATCTTCCAGTCACCGTTGGTTTAATGCATATTTTAGTAACAGTCTTTAAAATATTTTAAATAAACTTTGACAGATTATTAATACTTTATTTTGAAAGACTATTTTGGGCAAGTGTTTTCAAAGAGTGTTCTAAAATCAGAAGAAAAAGTGGGAAATTGTGTTTATACATTTTTATATATTACAAGAGCTAATTTCCTTAATACATTTAGAATTCCTGATAAACAGTAGGAATAAAGACAAAGACTATAAAAAGGAAATACAAATATTATATGACAAAAGTAATCATTTATATAACATGAAAAATCAGCAATATCTGATTTTATTTTATTTTTGAGACAGAGTCTCACTCTGTCACCCAGGCTGGAGTGCAGTGATGCGATCTTGGCTCACTGCAACCTCTGCCTCCTGGATTCAAGTGATTCTCCTGCCTCAGACTCCTGAGTAGCTGGGATTACAGGCGTGCATCACCACACCTGGCTAATTTTTTTGTATTTTTAGTAGAGACAGGGTTTCACCATGTTGGTCAGGCTGGTCTCGAACTCCTGACCTCATGATCTGCCTGCCTTAGCCTCCTAAAGTGCTGGAATTACAGGCTTGAGCCACCGCGCCCAGCCTCTCTGATTTTTTTAAAAAAACAAAAAACATGCATTAATTTTATAAGGAGGAAAGATAATAAATATGTATGCTTTATTTAATTAATTTATTTTTTTGAGATGGAGTCTCGCTCTGTCACCTAGGCTGGAGTGCAATGGCACAGTCTCAGCTCACTGCAACCCCCGCCTCCCAGGTTCAAGCAATTCTGCCTCAGGCTCCCGAGTAGCTGGGATTGCAGGTGCCTGCCACCACACCCGGCTAATTTTTGTATTTTTAGTAGAGATAGCGTTTTTTTAAGTAGAGATAGCGTTTCACCATGTTGGCCTCCTGGTCTCGAGCTCCTGACATCAGATGATCCACTTGCCCCGGCCTTCCAAAGTACTGGGATTACAGGTGTGAGTCACCGCGCCTGGCCATTAATCAGGTTTTTTGTTTTTTTTTGTTTTTTCTCCCTGAGATGGAGTCCCGCCCTGTCACCCAGGCTGGAGCGCAGTGGCGCGATCTTGGCTCACTGTAACCTCTGCCTCCCGGGTTCAAGAGAGTCCCCTGCCTCAGACTCCCAAGTAGCTGGGACTACAGGCGCCTGCCCCCACACCTGGCTAATTTTTGTATTTTTAGTAAAGATGGGGCTTCACTATGTTGGCCAGGCTGGTCTCGAACTCCTGAGCTCGTGATCTGCCCGCCTCCGCCTCCCAAAGTGCTGGGATCATAGACGTGAGCCACCGCACCCGGCCCCGTGTTTTTTAAAGCAACATTGATTTCGTAGACCCAGGACAATGTAGTCAAAACACAATAATTTTATTTTAATTCCGGAAGTCACTGTCTTGAAGAGTATGATGGAAAGACTTTAATGGCCAGCAAGACTTATTGTAAAACCTATAGTAATTAAGACAATGAGGCATTGGTACAAGGACAGACAGATATCCCAATAAAATAAGAGACCCCAGCAACAACCCATGCATATGTGGCCACTTGATGTAAGACCAAGGTGGCGCTGCAGAGCAGCAGGTAAAAGATGGTGTTTTCAACACACGTTGCTCAGTCAATTGGATATCCATTTAGGAAGAAAATGAAATTTGATCACTACGTCAGATACCATATACAAAATCAGTTCACTAGAGTTTTTATCTAAATGTACAAGGTAAAAAAAATAACACTTTTAGAAGATAATATCGGAGAATATCTTCATAACCTTGAGATAGGGAAAGATATTTTAAATAGGACACAAAAAGCCCTAACCACAAAGGAACAATTGATCCAGTGAACTACATTAAAATGAAAAAGTTTGGATTATTAAAAGGCCATTAAGAGGGAGGAAGATTGCTTGAGCTCAGGAGTTCAAGACCAGCCTGGGCAACATGACAATATCCCATCTCTGCAAAAAAATACAAGCATTAGCCAGGTGGGGTGGTGTGCACCTGTGGTCCCATCTACTTGGGAGGCTGAGGTGGGAGGATCACTCATGCCTGGAAGGTGGTGGTTGCAGTGAGCTGAGATCCTACCAGAGTACTCCAGCCTGGGTGACAGAGTGAGACCCTGTCTCAAAAAAAAAGAAAAAAAAAAAGAAAAAAGCCATGAAAACCACTGGATCATCAGAAGACACTTATAGGGTAATGTAGCTGCAATAGTAAAGATTTATATCCAAAATATAAAATGGCCAAAAAACAGACACTGCAGAGTAGAAGATACCCAGATGGCCAATAAACATAAAAAGAAATGTGAAGCAGCAGGAGCTTTTCGAACACTGAAGTGAGAGTATAAATTGATGCAACTACTTTGGGAAACTGGCATTGACCGCTAAGTGGGATATATTATGCATATTTTATGATCCAGCAGTTCTACTCCTAAACGTATAACCACCCCACCGTACCTTCTGACCGCCAGTGCCTGGACATACGTACAAAAAGACTTACAAAAATGTTCATATTATTAGTATTTGTAATAGCTCCGTAAACTGGAACGGCTCAAATGTCCAGTAACTGTAGAATAGTACACTATATTCATACAATGGAATATTATAGAGGAGTGGAAATGAACAAATTAAAGCCAGGTACAACAACATAGATATCCTTATACACATTTCGTTGAACACAAGAAGCCAGATGCGAAAGAATTGTGTGATCCCATTTTTATATATAGTTCAAACTCATCTGTGATTTAGAAGTCACAGCAGTGGTTACCTTTGCAGAGGAGCAAGAGTGTGTGATTGGAAGGAGGCATGAAGGGGACTCCTGGGTGTAGGTAATGCCTATTTCTTATCCTGCGTGTGATTACATGGGTGTGTTGTGTGTTCACTTGTAATAATTCAGTAAGATACACACTTATGGTTTGTATACTTTTCTCTGTATGTATGATGCTTTAATAAAACATTTAAAATAAAACCTACTACACTGAGAGATCATTATTTACCTCCCAGGGTTAGAGATCAAAATGTTTGGTAACACATTGTTGGCAAAGGAACTCTCTGCTGTTGGCAGCTGTGGTTAGAAGGATCTGTCTACAAGATTAAACTTTGACACAGTAACCTCACTTTTGGGAATTTATATTGCATATATTCTTGCTCATGTATAAGATTATTGATTGTAACATTGCAATATCAAGAGACTGGAAACCACCTAAATTTCCATTAGTTGTTAAGAAATTATAATATATCCACATAATGGAGTACTGTGCAGCTGTAAAATACATAGAAATGCTTTGTGTACTGATAGGAAAAGACTACTAAGTTAAAATGTGTTCTGAAGCTACAAATAATATACAAAATACAGTACACTGTATTAAAAGGGGCAAAGGGAAGAATATATGTATTCACTTGAATTTGCACAAAATATCTTTGGGAAGATGGTAAATAACCACATCCCTTTCCTGTGGGGAGAGGGGCTTGGGTGGCTGGGAGGTGGGCATGGGGGGCTTTTCTCTGGGTACTCTGCACTTGGACCCGTATATTGTATTCCTGCACTTGGATCCATATATTACCTAATAAATGAAAATATTCAGGAGTTAATCCTCAGATGTCTTTTTCCTCTCAGACATGGCAAATATGTACGTCTTACTCCGTGCTGTGTCCACTGGTTTACCTCATATGATTCAGGAGCTACAAAACCACATCCATGATGAGGGCCTTCGAGCAACCAGCAACCTTACTCAGGAAAACGTGAGTTGTGTGGGGAACTGCAGTGTTTTCCTCCTAATCAGATCCATCGTGGAGTCTTTCCTTTGACTTTACTATTTTGAAAGATGAAAGAAAAAGTCTTACCATGCCAACAAAAGAAATGTCTTTATTCAAATGTTTTAAACCTAGAGCTTGTTGGACTCATTTTGGAATTATCAAATTATTAGAAAGCTATTGATGAGATAGGCTGCTGCTTAGCCATACGGAGGTGTCCATTGAACAGTTGTTAACTTTTCACAGAAAAATAAGCTTGCCATTTCTAAGTAACTGTGTTTTTGTGTAATTGGCATTGATAACATTGTTTGTTGTCATGGTAGTAGTATTAATCAGCGGTAATATAGACAACTTGTAATTTTCCTCCTTTCCATATTCTGTGAATTTGGTTGTCTAGGAAGCAAATTTAGATTCAAATAATCTTCTGTAAGTATATGCTTGCTGCCCCAAATACCCAAAACAATAACGCTCGTGTCCCTAATACTCATCTTCCTTGAGTACTTTACCAATCACATGACTGTAACAGTTTGTCTTTCCTATCACCAAATCTTGTTATTACTGGTGACGGTTGATGAGCAAGAGAGACATAACTTCAACTGTTACTATCTCTTCTTAAGTAGAGCTGTTTGCCCTTAATCTGTAAGATAGTATCTGTCACGCCTGTAATCCCAGCACTTTGGGAGGCCGAGGCAGGCGGATCACAAGGTCAGGAGATCGAGACCATCCTGGCTAACACAGTGAAACCCCATCTCTACTAAAAATACAAAAAATTAGCCGGGCATGTTGGCAGGCGCCTGTAGTCCCAGCTACTCAGGAGGCTGAGGCAGGAGAATGGCGTGAACCCGGGAGGCGGAGCTTACAGTGAGCCGAGATTACACCACTGCACTCCAGCCTGGGCGACAGCACAAGACTCCGTCTCCAGAAAAAAAAAAAAAAAAAAGATAGTATCTGTGTGTATGTGTGTAGCCGTCACTGTTCAGGAGCACTTTTTAGAGGCTGTTACCTTAGCGACAGATTGGTCTTTGGCAAGTAATAATTTTTAGTTTTTATGTTCTGCCACAATAATGTGTAAGTTTTCTATTTTTTAATTTCTTCAAATTCCTTTTACCACAGTTTTCTATTTTTGTAGAACTATTAGTTTGTATTTTGCAGATTTATTACTCTGTATTATTCGTCAAACTTACTAGTTTATGTTATTACATTTATAGATTCCATGTCCAATGACATGGGGCATAGAAGCATAGAATTTTGTGTCAAGGCTGGGAGATGGAAACATAAGTGAATACATTTGTAGTAGACTCAAATCCAGCTGACTTAGTTAAGTCTTAGGTAGTAATTTCTTCATGGTTATCTCCATTAAGAGGGAAAACTCACTTTTGCACTATTAGGTATTTCTTCTCTCTGAGATGTGAGGGATTGTCTTGCTGAGTTCAAGGGGTCTCTGTTCTCAGGGTTACTGGCTTTTTAACTGTCCTCTCTCTCAGCCTTCAGTGACTTTGCAGGCAGTCTTTGCTTATATAAGCCTCTATGAAAGTGATAGACCTGGTAGTTCAGGTCTTGTTATCCTTAAGTTATTCCAACACGGTAGAAAAGTATACTTTTGGTGGGTTCTTCTGGCAGATACTAGACAGTCTATGACATTAGCTTGTTGTGTTGAATGACAAGCTATTTTCTTTCTTTTTTGTTGTTTTTTTGTTTGTTTGTTCTGAGACGGAGTCTTGCTCTGTCGCCCAAGCTGGAATGCAGTGGTGCGATCTCTGCTCACTGCAACCTCCACCTCCCTGGTTCAAGTAATTCCCCTGCCTCACCTTCCCGAGTAGCTGGGATTACAGGCGCATGCCACCACGCCTGGCTAATTTTTTTGTATTTTTAGTAGAGACAGGGTTTCACCATGTTGGCCAGACTGGTCTCGAACTCCTGACCTCAGGCAATCCCTCTGCCTCGGCCTCCCAAAGTGCTGGGATTATAGGTGTGAGCCACCATGCCCGGCTGACAAGCTATTTTCAACACCAAAGTTTTAAATTTTTAAAACCACTTTCTGAGAAGTGTGCATGTGTAAAACATAATTTCCTTGAGGAAAAATTTACTCAAGTCTAATAAACCTAGTAGTTTATTCTTGAACCTTTTAAAATGTGGTTTTGTACTTATATTTCATATTTTTAGATGCCAACACTATTTGTGGAGTCAGTTTTGGAAGTGCATGGTAAATTTGTTCAGCTTATCAACACTGTTTTGAATGGTGATCAGCACTTCATGAGTGCGTTGGATAAGGTAAGTTTTAAATACGTATATACTATATATGTACATAAAGCTCTGTCATTCTTTAGGCAGTTTCAGGATTAGACTCCTAGTATGAGATTTCTGACCTAGACATGGAGATTAAATATGAAATTCAAAATGGAAATAATATAACTTAAATTATTAACTGAATAGTAAATTGAATGCTTGTAGAATTTCCCATGATTATGCTATATGAGGGGAATTTTTAATCTGTTATCTTCTGGATAGACATGCATAATTTTACAATTTTTAATACTGATTTTTTTCTTTGGCCATAATACTTAGGCTATATGGAATAATATTTGAAAAGAGAATAGATATGTTTTATGTGAACTTTTGTATACTTTAAAGGAAAGTTACTTACAAGATTGTAAGTTTTTTTTTAAAGTAGTGTTATTTTATCTGTTCAAATTTTGGTAATGAGTTACAGAGTATCTTGCAATAGCAACAGGATGTATAGATATTTTGTAATTAGAGAATAAAGTCACGAGGAGTCCACTGTGTTAGGTGCGAAAATATTAACAAACTACTGGCAATGCTGTGTTGTATGTGGCCGGGTAATTTTGGATGTACGGATTATGGCTTGTAGTGAACTAGCTGTACTTTTTCCCTATGGCTGGTGGTTAATTATGGCCTGTTTTTTATGTAGGCCCTTACGTCGGTTGTAAATTACAGAGAACCTAAGTCTGTTTGCAAAGCACCTGAACTGGTAAGTTTGGTGTTTGCTGAAAAGTAATCTTATGAAAAGTCAGTATTAGAACATGAAAACTGAGAATATCAAATTAATTTGGTTTTTATAGCATTTTTCAGAAAAACAAAAGGAAAATTATCTACATTGTACATAGTTTGGCATTTATGTAAGGAATGCAACATACCGTGTGTCTTTTCTTAAAAAATAGTCATTTTACAAAGTTCGGATTTTAATGTATGTCTATTTTGAAATAATTTTAATACTTTTCATGTAGATTGTTATATCTGAAATCTAAAGGAAATCTGATGATAAAGTTTAGGTAACCTTTGAAGGAAACTTGCTTACAAGGTTTTTGTAACTTTTTTTAAAGTACTTATTCAATGTCAAAAATTATAAAACCGCTCGAAACTCACCCAGGTGTTCTTTTAAAAATTTATATTACCCATATCAGTTGCTTTATTGGTCAATAAGTGATAATTGGATATTTGACTTGTTCTTTTAAAATATATACCTTACGATGTGTATTTTATTTAGGTTACACTTATGATTATTACATAAAGCTTTAGAAGCCTGGTGTGGTTGTGCATGCCTGTAGTCCCAACTACTTGGGAGGCTGAGGCAGGAGGATCCTTTGAGCCTAGGAGTTTGAGGCTGCAGTGAGCTATGATGTTGTCCACTGCAATCCAGCCTGGGCAACAGAGCAAGACCCAGTCTCTTAAAAAAACAGTAAAAACTCTGTCCACTGATCTTATCTTGTATCACCACTTTGCCTCCTTTGAGGCATGATATATACAGAAGCACCCTTTGTAAGATTTATTATCAATTTCTACATGAGCTTGCTAAGTACTGTGACAACTTACTGAAGAAGTCGGCGAAAGGGATGACAGAGAATGAAGTGGAAGACAGGCTCACGAGCTTCATCACGGTGTTCAAATACATTGATGACAAGGATGTCTTTCAAAAGGTATGCTGTGAACAAAAAAGTTTTGTTTGTGTTTTGGTCAACTTTATTTCTGAATGCTAAATCATTAGAAAGGAAGTGATCTTTTAAAATATTTTTAAATGCAGTTCTACGCAAGAATGCTGGCAAAACGTTTAATTCATGGGTTATCCATGTCTATGGACTCTGAGGAAGCCATGATCAACAAATTAAAGGTAATATAAGTCTTTAATCTGGTACTGTCCTAGAAATTCACTCACAAGCATATAAAGATGTTCATTGCAGGATTGTATGCAGTAACAGGAAACAATTCATCCAGTTAAATGTATATTTTTATATTCACACAGTGGGATATACAAATACTATATTAAAAGGACAAAATATATATGCTTATATATGAAGATTCACTGGATAATCAGTATTAACGATAAAAGATTATTACTACTTTAAATGAATAGACCTAAAATATTCCTTTAAGTACAAATTTTGGAGTGCAATTCCATTTCAATTTATTTTTACATCATTTCAGCTTGCTTGCACACCGATAAGTGGTAGCAGGTTCTTATTTCTCCTGCGTTATTCAATAAATTTTCCTGCATAGTAGACATTTTGAATATAATATGCACCCCTTTTTTCCTTTTTCTTTTTTTTAAGAGATAGGATCTCACTATGTTGCCCAGGCTGGACTCTAACTCCTGGGCTCAAACGATCCTCCCGCCTCAGCCTCCTGAGCAGCTGGGACAACAGGTGTGCACCACTGCACCCAGTTGCTATGTGCTCTTTTTTAAACCTACCAAAAAAAAAAAAAAAACTTAGTTTTTAATTTCTAAAAGTAGAGTTGGCCAGGTGTGGTGGCTCACGCCTGTAATAGTAGCACTTTGGGAGGCCAAGGTGGGTAGATTGTTTGAGCTCAGTAGTTCGAGACCAGCCTAGGAAACATGGCAAAACCCTGTCTCTACCAAAAATACAAAAGTTACCTGGGCTTGGTGGCTAGTCCCAGTTACTCAGGAGGCTGAGGTGGGAGGATTGCTGGAGCCTGGGACATCGAGGCTGCTGTGAGCCATGATCACACCACTGCACTCCATCCTGAGTGACAGAGCAAGACCGTGCCTCTAAATAGATTAATTACCAGAAAAATAGTAGTGTTAATGAGCTTTTATATTTCAAGATTAGAGATTCAGATTTTCTGACCTGGTAAAAACATAATTTTGAATAATTTTAAAGAAATAATTTTCTTCATCACTCAGTAGATGCTATTAAAAATATGCCTAAGTAGACCTTTTTCAATTGACTACTGGCTAGAGTATTCCCAGTAATCATTTATGTAATCTTTCATTTGATACTATCTGTAAACCTTATAAGAGCCAGCAGCTGTGGTATGTGCCAGTAGTCCCAGCTACTGGGAGAGTGAGATAGGAGGATGGCTTGAGCCCAGGAGTTCAAAGTTGTAGTGCACCACGATGGCTCCAATGAATAGCCACTGTGTTACAGCATGGGCAACAGTGAGACCCCATGTCTTTAAAACAAAACACAACATAAAATCCTTATAAGATATCTTATGTATAGTAATGGGACGTTTTGCAGTGCTGAAATAAGAGATGAATGTATAAAAAAGTTTTTGTTTACGGGGAGATTTATTGTTCCTAGATAGGTGGATTTTATTCACTTACTTAAAATATGCCTTTAAAAAGAAGAAAGTTGGAAAGGTTTTGATTAGTTGCTTTGACTTACGAAGAATATATTACTAGTCCTTGGGTATAAGTGTACATGCAAGAACTCTTGACCAAAGACCTAGCAATACTGACACATTCTTATTAACCAATATGACTTATTATTTTTCTTTTGAAGTCATGTATTTTCTAAAACTTTTTTTATAGCAAGCCTGTGGTTATGAGTTTACCAGCAAGCTACATCGGATGTATACAGATATGAGTGTCAGCGCTGATCTCAACAATAAGTTCAACAATTTTATCAAAAACCAAGACACAGTAATAGATTTGGGAATTAGTTTTCAAATATATGTTCTACAGGTATGAATATGTGTTTTACTATGAGCATTTACTAATCATTTCAGGACTTTGATACAAAGGATTCATAAATGGATGCCTGATTACATTTGGTTCTGTCAGTAGATCGTGGCTTCCAAAGTCCTATTGATTTGGGCAGGGCGTAGTAGCTCACGCCTGTAATCCCAGCACTTTGAGAGGCCAGAGTGGGCAGATCTCTTGAGCTCAGGAGTTCCAGACCAGCCTGGCCAACACAGTGAAAACCCATCTCTACTAAAAATACAAAAATTAGCCAGGTGTGGTGATGCGTGCCTGTAATCCCAGTTACTGAGGAGGCAGAGACAGGAGAATCACTTGAACCCCCGGAGGCGGAGGCTGCAGTGAGTGGAGATGGTGCCACTGCATTGCAGCCTGGGTGATGGAGTGAGACTCTATCTCAGGAAAAATAAATAAATAAATAAAAGTCATATTGATTTGGAATGAAATGTGCCATAATAGAAATACTCAAATTTTATCAGCATTTTGAGGAAGAAAAAAATGTTTTAGATGCTTAGATTATTTAATAAATATTTACTTTCAATTTAGATGTTGATCCATTTAGCTTTTTATTTTTTCCTTCTAGGCTGGTGCGTGGCCACTTACTCAGGCTCCTTCATCTACGTTTGCAATTCCCCAGGAATTAGAAAAAAGTGTACAGATGGTAAGTTTGCAGGAAATATACTAGAAGACTAAAGGAATTTTAATAATTGTCTTCATATTGTATCACCTTTAATATTTTTTCAAAGTCTTAAGGGTTCATGTGATAAAAATAGATTCACAAATTATAGTCAGTCTGCCCTTTGGGAAGAATGTAAGTTGTTGTAGTTACTAATATTAAAACTAAAATGCTAAGAATGTCATACAGTTCTTTGTCAAACCATGTCTCTTATTCTGAATAAATCTGTCATCTGCTATTAAGCAGTTTTAAATTATAAAAATGTTGATATCAGAAGAAAGCTTAGAATTCAACACTTAAAATATCACTTACCAGTTTTCCTTTTGAATTTTGACCAAATACCTCATTCAACCCTTGTAATATTTTTTATTTCTGTCCTGTAATGTAGGTGAGTATATGTGAAGTAACTGCTAGTAGAGTAAGTAGTAACAGTGATCGACAGTGGTTATAGTTTCATGGTAATAATAGAGGAGAGTGCTGTAACCAGTCAGGTAGGTTTCAGGAAGGCAAGCATGATAGACTTTCAGAATAGGAGGCTAAATTAGGACTTCTTACATCTTCTTTGAAAAGAGATTGTAGCACAGACTGTTTTAGAAACCATGAAGAAGACCATTTATTTATGCAGACATTCATTGGATGAGGCAGACTATAATCCAAGGTTATTACAAATTTTGCAGAAAGGATACATCCCAAAGTGCTGGGATTTCAGGCATGAGCCACCATGCCTGGCCTTGGCAGTCTTTTACATTTCTTTTTAAAAATCCTGTGTCCCTGATTGAAATTAAGGGGGAGAGAATAGGAGCTGACAGAAATGAAGTTTTCCTTTAGTTTTTTTCTTTCCTCTTTCCTTGAAATAATTATTTTCCATTTATAGTTTTTAACTCCTTAAACTTTATTGATGTATAGCCTTCATCAGGTTTTAGTTTCCCCATTTACAAATAGGAAGTGAGTTTCTTTCTGTCTATAAAATTCTGGTTCCAAAAATACTGTTCTCTCCATTTGAATTGTCTCCAATTACCAGTAGAGGGAGTTTGTCCTTTATTTTTTTTCTAGTAAAGTCCAAGTTTTCAGACACATAGGATTGAAATCCATTTGTATACTTAATAATGTACAGTTTTCACATGTAAATTAATTCATCCTGCCTTAGTGATGATTTGCATTTTTTTACATCTTAATCTTAAATATGACTATTTATCAAGAATTACCTTTATTTTACACCAAAGTCTCAAAACTGTGGAATTAAAGATGTAATTAAAAGTAATTTCTTTTATACTTTAGGCCAATAAATCGTAATTGTTACATTTCTTTTTTACCTAGGCCAAAACCCTGAATAATATTAAGAAGTATTTAAAGTAGCCGGGCGCGGTGGCTCACGCCTGTAATCCCAGCGCTTTGGGAGGCCGAGGTGGGCGGATCACGAGGTCAGGAGATTGAGACCGTCCTGGCTAGCACAGTGAAACCCCGTCTCTACTAAAACACAAAAAATTAGCCAGGTGTGGTGGCATGCACCTGTAGTCCCAGCTACTCGGGAGACTGAGGCAGGAGAATCGGTTGAACCCAGGAGGTGGAGGTTGCAGTGAGCCGAGATTGCGCTGTTGCACTCTAGCCTGGGCGATAGAGCGAGACTCCGTCTCAAAAAAAATAAAATAAAATAAAAAGAAGAAGTATCTAAAGTAGAGTATAATAATGTAGCTATCTATTAAAGGTAAATAAACTCATTGAATTTTTAAGGCTCTTTGAGATCTAATTAATGCCCTTAAAGGGCATTAATTTCTTACTAATAAACTTTACTAACACAATTATTTTAATGACATAACCAAGGAAGGTTTTATAACTTTGGTCTTTGTAGTGCCAGATGAATTGATGAATTTATTGGAGTCTGTTCTTGATTAGCTATAGATATGAGAGTCTTTGTAGTCAGATTTTAAATGTAAGTATGAGTCATTATCTTCTTTTGGCATATTGATATTATCATCAATAAAATTTTACCAAATAGTAGTATTGAAGAGGTAAAAAAAGGTTTTAGAGCGTGGAATATACATTTTAAAGCCAGTTTTGCACTTTAAATTATGAGCATTTTAAAGCTGGAATTTATCATTTCCAAAAGCGTTTTGAGAAAAAATGAAAGTTTTTTTAAACTTTTATTTTGCTTTTGTCCAGAGATTCATTGTAAATGTGTTATAGATCAATTGTGAATTATATAGTAGTGATTGAATTTTATTGATATCCCTCGGGATTATTAGTCAGATCATACTTCTGTATTCCCCTTATGATGTATTTCAATTTGCTGTTTGTCTGGATTAGAACTAAGCAGGCAAGCTGAAGTATTCCAGGTGCTAGTCATTTCCTGTTCATCCTTCAAAGGGATTGGTGGATCTGCTGGTAGAGGAGGATTCTGCACCATTAGAGGGAAAATAGGCTCAACAAATTTCAGCTTCCCAGGACTAGGCAAACTTAAGAGTAACTACTGAAAGAACTGACTCATTTTCTTGGCTGGAGCTATTAACTTTTGCTGTTAAGGAGTGGTCATACTATAGGTGATAGGTCAGTCATTGCTGACTGCTTTATGTGAACTTCCTTTTTAAAGTACAAAAGGTAAAGTTTGATATACAAATAAAAGCTGTAAGTATGTTATATATGGTACATCATGCTAAAAGTTTATTCAGAGTTCTGAACTGGCATAATGCAGTTTATTTTTTAGTTTTGTAAAAAAATTGAGTTTTTATCTTTTTCACATTCAGCATCATTTTTCCTCTTTTTGTTGTATACTAGCTCTTTATTAAAGAAAAAGGAACTCCGTATTTTTGTCTTGTAATTACACATTCAGTCCAGGGAGGAATGTTTAAAATTTCAAGGCTACATTAATAGAATTTAAATTTAATTGTTCACAATAATATCAGCAAAAGAATATCCAGAGACATACTCTAAAACTTCGTATTTGTGTCTGATTGAATGTGGAAGCTATATGTTGGCAAATGGGAGATCAGAAATGAAGATGGGGTTGCTGTTTTCATGGTGAAACATATGTTGCTGTCTTTGGTTAGTAAGTGGAATTTATAAAGTCCATGTTAATATTATTTAGAAATGATAATCACTGTGTCATTTCAGAAAGTCAAATTTGTAGTGCTGTGGTTTAGTGGAGAGAGCTGTAGAACAGGTTGTCAATTAAAAGAGCTGGAATAACGTGTATAGCCTTGATTAGGGACTACAGGAACATGCTTTCTCCTCTGCAAAAGAAGGAGGTAAATCAGATTGGCTATAATGTCTTTTCTAATATGAATGCTTTTTATTGCTTTTGTAGTATAGTGTTAATTAACTAGGCAAGTTATAGTAGCTAAAAATAATGTGTTTTTTTTTTTTTTTTTTTTTTACAGTTTGAATTATTTTATAGCCAACATTTCAGTGGAAGGAAACTTACATGGTTACATTATCTGTGTACAGGTAAAATGCATTTAATTATATCTGACTTAATGAAATTTACCTGATGCTTATATTAATTTAGAAACAGATTTTCTGTGGCCCAATTACAGTTTTTAACCTTTTCTCTTCCATCAACCTTTTTCCCCATGAAAGCAACTAACAATGAAATTCAAATGAAAGTATAGCACTTTTTAATAGTATTTTATAATTATACTGTTTATAATCTTTCTGCTTTTAAAGAAATGTTCTGACTTTATACTGATTTATTACATTTCTGTAGCCAACCACTACATTAGCAAATTTATTAGAAACTCAGATTTGATGGGTCAGACACACTTAGAAACTTGTTCTCTAAATATGCCAGATCCCCTTGCCAATTTCATTATTAAAGCATCATAAGGAGACCTAACCATTTCATTTTTACTTGTGATACTGGAGTGAATGCAATAGATAGTAAAGCTTTTTGCAGAAAGTCCCACTTAATTTTCAATAGTTTCCGATTTTAAAACACTTTAGTCACAATCTAATTTCCTTTGCTTCTTTCTGGAACAATGAGGTCCACTTACTTACAGTGGGATTAATACCTGAATTATTGTGGACTGTGTATGGAGTTACCTGAAGATGTAAGCCAAAGCAAATACTTGAATTTTCTTTCTCTCTCTCTTTTTTTTTTAAACTAAACTATGCTTTGGCAAGTTCATTGAATCACTTTTCCTTTGTACAAGAAGGAAAAGGTATATATGCTAATATTTCTTAGAAATGGTACAAGAAAATCATTTGCCAAACCTTTATTAGGAAATGTGTTCTGTCTCCTCCCCAAGGAAGATTTCATCCAAGTAACTATGATACTTGCTGTTTATTTGACTGATTTACACCTTGGGAAATGTAATACATTAGTATAACATTTCTGTATCTCATTGTATTAGTAATACATTTTGCATTACTTATGTAAGTTGATCTTTATTGAGCAAGTTGGACATTCTAATTTTTAAAATAATTTTTGAAATAAGGAGATTTTCACCGATACTCTTAGTGGTGGTTAAAATTTGACCTTTGACTAAGGGCAATGGCTCACACCTGCAACCCCAGCACTTGGAGAGGCGGAGACGGGCGGGTCACTTGAGCCCAGGAGTTCGAGACCAGCCTAGGCAACATGGCAAAACCCCGTCTCTACTAAAAATCCAAAAATTAGCCAGGCGTGGTGGAGCACACCTGTAGTCTCAGCTACTCGAGAGGCTGAGATGGGAGGATCACTTGAGCCCAGGAGCTGGAGGCTGCAGTGAGCCATGATCGTGCCACTGCACTCCAGCCTGGGCAACAGAGCAAGACTCTATCTCAATCAGTCAGTCAGTAAGTTGACCTTTAATTTTACAAATATTCTATTTTCATTTAGCAAATAAATTGATTTTAAGAAAAAAATGCTGGACCAGGGTTTTATATATTTTTTTTTTCTAAGAAAGCTAATATATCTTAGTGTAGTTCAATTTAGCTTGCTTTTACTTTGCATAAATATCTGTCTAGGGGAGTTTAAACTTCCTTGGGTATTCTCATTTCAGCAATAATCATGTCTCCTAAAGTAATTTTAATAAGGGGCTCATTTTTTTCATAACAACTAGTGGTGGATAAGAAGAAAATAAATTTATGCACATAGTTTTTTATCCATTGGAATTTAGTTCGAAAATAGTCACCAATATCACCTAAATAGGAAAGAGAATAACTTTCTTTCTGTTTTTGAGCTATACTAAATTTCTAAGCTGATACATAATAAGTTGATTTGGGAGCTCTTTTGTTTGTTCATTTCTTTTATCTTATTTAATATTATTTGTGTTTTAGTTAAAACCAAATAGTTACATCCTTTGGAAAGAGAACGTTATAAGTTTATTTTTTGTTTTGATTCACTGAAGGTACTGAAAACACCTGTGACCTATCAGTGAAACCAGGAGTTAGAGTTGTTTTTATGTTTATATTGTAAAATGATTAACTCAAGCTAATTAACGTAAGTAGCATCTCACTTATCTATTTGTGGTGAGACCATTTAACATCTACTGTCACAGCAATTACTGTCACAGCAATTTTCTTTGTTTTTTTTTTTGTTGTTGTTGTTGCTGTTTTTTGAGACAGAGTCTTGCTCTGTCATCTAGGCTGGAGTGCAATGGCGCAATCTGGGCTCACTGCAACTTCCACCTTCTGGGTTCAAGTGATTCTCCTGCCTCCGCCTCCTGAGTAGCTGGAATTACAGGCACACACTACCACACCCAGCTAATTTTTGTATTTTTAGTAGAGACGGAGTTTCACCATGTTGGCCAGGTTGGTCTCGAACTCCTGACCTTGTGATCCACCCACCTCGGCCTCCTGAAGTGCTGGGATTACAAGCGTGAGCCACCGTGCCTGGCCTTGTCACAGTAATTTTCAAGTTTACTCCACAGTGTGATTAAGAGTCACCATGCTATATGATAGAGCTCCAGAACTTACTGGTCCTAACTGAAACTTTGTCCCCTTTGACCAACATTTTTCGTTTTATTTTTGTTCTCCATTTATTCATTTAACAAAAAGGTTCTCACACACCATGTGTATTGAAGATGCTTGTTCTAGATTACCCATATATGACCTAAGGCTCCAGGACTTCTTTAAAACACTGGCTCTGAGGCTGGACAGATCGCTCAGGGTTCTGTTTCTTGAGAACCGCTGTTACTTCCACTTAAACACAGAATGAAAATTATTCCTTCCTAGTCCATTGCTATATTTCCAGCTCAGTGAATACCCCAGAAAAGGTTAATTTTTCTATTGTAAATGAAGAGTCTTTACAAATGGTTGATCGTACACAAAGTGGTATTTGGGGGAATTTAGAATTAGAAGACCTGTGGTCAGAGTTATTAGCTCACAACTTACTAGCTGTGTAATCTTGAGCAAGTTACTTAACTCCTTTGAGCCTGTTTCCTCGTCTTTATCGTTGTAAAATTCATTGATCAATTCAAAGAACGTTTTCTGTGTCTCAAGTACTTCTAAACACCAAGTGGACAGAAATAAAATACAGAGCCTTGGCCCTCAAAAAAAGCTCATGTCTAGTAGGCAGACAGACAAGCACATAGTTACGGTACAGTGTTTTGAACGTTGTAGAGGTCAGCCCAGGGCATAATACAGAATGGTGGTGGCAGTCAGGTCCTGGCGAGGGAGGGCTTTTGGGGAAATCACATCTCAACTTGTTTTCAAGAACTAATAGGGCCAGGTGCAGTGACTTACACCTGTAATCTAGCACTTTGGGAGGCTGAGGCAGGAGAATCCCTTGAGCCCAGGAGTTCAAGATCAGCTTGGGCAACATAGTGAGACCCTGTCTTGAAAAAATAAAATAAAATAAAAATAATGAATAGGACTTAACCAAGCTAGGTAAAGGAGAGTGTTGAGAGTGTATTACCAACAGAGGTAAGAATTTTAAGAAGCAATCTGTGATGCCAGATGTGACAGAGTAAGAAAAATCCTGAAAATTCCAGTGAATTTATGACTAGGGCCTTGGATAGAATTAACCATAAGGAACAGTTTGATAAAGACATACAGATACTTGATAAAGAGATATGACCAGACAGTGTGACAGAAACTATTACACTGTCTGCATATAAATAAGTTTTATTTGTGGCAGAGCAAGAAGTTGCCGAGATTCCTGGTCAGTTGCTGAAAGACACGTTGAGAAATGATGAACTCAAAGAAGATAAAACTTCACCAGACAGTACATAGTATGGATCAAGCTAGAACTTTGTGAACCCTACATCGTAGTATGTGTTGGTAGTTACTAGTGTTTGCCAAAATAAAAGTAACACCATATAATTGTGCATACCTTAAAAGGTAACGATTCTATTGACTAAATTTGTCTCGCTTTTGTTTTCAAATACTTCCAACAGCTAAAAATAGGCAGGGGTATTAATATTGTCTAATGTCCAGTCTATACTCAAATTTCCCTGATTGTCCCAAGTTGACTTGCTTGACTGTCAGAGGTCACTAATTGTATTTGGTTGTTACGTTTCCCTTCCACCACCCCACTTCTCAGCATCCTCTGACATACCGTTTTGAACAGACCAGGCCAGTTGTCTTGTAGAATATCCAGTACTCTGGATTACTTATTTGGGATTTTTAAAATTTTTTACTTTTTAATTTGTTTTCTATTCCTTGTATGTTCTGGAAAGTGGAAATTAGTTCTAAAGGTTTGATTATATTCAGTTAAGTATTATTGGCAAGGTTATTTCATAGGTGGTCCTGTGTATTTCATATTGCGTATTTCAAAGGCATCTAATGTCAGGTTGTCTCACTATTAGAGATGCTAAATTTGGAAGGCAGTAACCACCAATTATCTCCATTGTAGAGGCACTCTTTCCCCTTTTCGGTTAGCTTAGCAGACAATCTGAGGGATGATACTTTGGCATGAATACCCTGTTCCAGGAACCTAATATAGTTTTAGCCTCCACTGATGATCCTTGCCAGAATCAGTTGTTTCACAACTGATTGCAAAATGGTGATATTCTATCATGCCTTCGGCATTCCCTGAGAGAGTAGAGAGCTGACACAGATACTGGGTAGTGACCTGGATGAAACTGTTATGAGAGTTCTGCCCACTCTTTATTTCCTGTCATGTAAATGCTGCTTGAATTATTGTTGGCTGGCTTTAAGTATCATGTATCAGAATGTTTTATTTTAGTTTTTAGTCTCTTAGAGTTCACCAGCCTATTCTGCAGGGTAAATCACCACTCTTGTCATTTCTCATTTGTGTTTACATCACAATAATTAAATGAATCATCCAAGTTTGGGGTTTCCTTTCCCCCTCCGCCCCCCTTGCCTTCCCACCCCTTCCCCAGTCTTTTCAGTAAGAGTATGGTGCTAAGAAAAGTGGGAAGAGGTCAGTGTACCCCAATCCCTGGTAAAGTATTGAAAAATAGCAAGAAAAGGCACAATGCAAGAATGAACTCAATAAGAAGTACGTGATACTTTGGCTCCTCACATAATCTCCTAATGCTCTTTGGATCTTGTGGTGCTAAACGACAACTTTTGTGTGGCAGAAGACTTATTCTGTTTTCAAACCCATGGCAGCATATTACAGCATCAGTGACGTCCTGGCTGATGGTGCCACTTAATCATCTTGGTGCTTGATGCATAATTCTGTTTGTTTCTGCATATGTTTAATTCATCATTGCAGAAATAACAAAATGCAATTTATGTAATGTTTTACTTCTTACCACATTTTCCAAATTTAATGTTGATAAGAGCCCTGTTTATAGAAAGTGTTAATAGTGTATGCCAAATGATAAGTTTTTACACAAGCTGTTTCTATGAATTGGATATTGAATTTAATATATTAAACCTCCTTTTGTGAACATTTAAAGGGTTATGAAATTTTTCTCTTGGTGTTCCCATCCAAATAATTCTGAAAAATATTTCTGAATATCAGTTTTATCTAAAATAAGTCAAGGCATAAATGATGATAATCAAGATAGTATTGCATTTATGGTGATATTAAGCTAATGAATTCACTCATGGCCTTTAAAACCTTTTTTTTTTTTTTTTTTTTTTTTTTTTCTGAGGCGGAGTTTCACTCTTGTTGCCCGGGCTGGAGTGCAATGGCGCGATCTCGGCTCACAGCAACCTCTGCCTCCTGGGTTCAAGCCATTCTCCTGCCTCAACCTACGGAGTAGATGGGATTACAGGCATGCGCCACCACACCCGGCTAATTTTGTATTTTTAGTAGAGACGGGGTTTCTCCATGTTGGTCAGGCTGGTCTCGAACTCCGGACCTCAGGTGATCCACCCGCCTCAGCCTCGCCAAAGTGCTGAGATTACAGGCTTGAGCCACCATGCCGAGCCTAAAATCTTTAATGAGGTAATGGATACATAAAGCAGAAAACCTTAATCGGAGTTACTAATTCTCCTTAAGAGGGAAAATGCAGTCTCTGGGGTAATTTCATGAGAAATACAACTTCCTTGAGTTAACAATGAAGAGCTTTAAAATCAAATCTCGTGTTGATTTCATTTATAGTCCGTTCAGCAGTCAAATAATGCAGGCTGTGTGTGTGTGTCATGAGCTTTCCGTGTGCTGATGTCATGCTGCTGTCTCCCAGGATGTTGCAGAACTGTAGTATACATAATACTTGCTCTATCTCTTGGAGCTCAGGGTCGTTTAGCATACAGAATTTCTTTTTTTTTTTTGAGACAGATACTCATTCTGTCTCCCAGGTTTGAGTGCAGTGGTACGATCTTGGCTCACTGCAACTTCCGCCTCCCAGGATCAAGCGCTTCTTATACCTTAGCCTCCCGAGTAGCTGAGATTACAGGCATATGCCATCATGCCTGGCGAAGTTTTGTATTTTTAGTAGAGACAAGGTTTCACCATGTTGACCAGGCTGGTCTTGAACTCCTGGGTTTAAGTGATCTGCCCACCTCAGCCTTTCAGAGTGCTGGGATTACAGGCATCATCCTTCGTGCCTGGCCCATATGGAACATATTTATGAAAACATTCAGATTAAATGTTTTTCATTTTTATGAAAACATTCAGATTAAATTAAATTCTTTTGCTATCAACTATTTCAGCAAAAGAATGAGTCTGCCTGTTTGTCTCTCCTTTCTTACCTATTTGCCTCTAGGAAGTTACTGGAAAGAAAAATGTTATTTATAAGACATAATAGCATTAATTTTGGCCGAAATTACAGCTTAGACAGGACCGTAAAAGCATTTTCCATATGGCTGTAGACCTCCCAGGAGGCTTGAACCTTCCGTGGGAGACTTGTGTCAGTTGTTGGTATCACTTTCCCCTTTGTCCGTCCATTTCTCCTTCACCCACCTCCTTTTATTGTTTGGATTTTTTGTTTTTTTCTTTTTCTGCCTAAGTCTTAGCGTTTCTATTAGTACTTAAAGGCTGTTTTTTTTTTTTTTGAGACGGAGTCTCGCTCTGTCACCCAGGCTGGAGTACAGTGGCGCGATCCCGGCTTGCTGCAACCTCGGCCTCCCAGGTTCAAGCGATTTTCCTGCCTCAGCCTCCCGAGTAGCTAGGATTACAGGCATGTGCCACCACGCCTGGCTAATATTTGTACTTTTAGTAGAGACAGGGTTTTACCATGTTGACCAGGCTGGTCTCGACCTCCTGACCTAAAGTGATCTGCCTGCCTCGGCCTCCCAAAGTGCTGGGATTACAGGTGTGAGCCACTGTGCCTGGCCTTAAAGACTGTTTTAACCTACTGGTGAAGTTATGATAGCTTAACTGATTTATACCATATACTCAAAACTAATAGAATTCCATCTTCACCTCCCCAAGAAACAAAATGACTACCTTGTTAACAGCAGTGGCTTTACAACAATTTAATAAAACTATTGGTTCACTCTTTCAGAGGAAAATGTCTGAAATAGAGTAAATTTGAAATGTTTCTTTGAATGGTCATTTCACTGTCAGTTTTTGTTTTAATTGTAGGTGAAGTTAAAATGAACTATTTGGGCAAGCCATATGTAGCCATGGTTACGACATACCAAATGGCAGTTCTTCTTGCCTTTAACAACAGTGAAACTGTCAGTTATAAGGAGCTTCAGGACAGCACTCAGATGAATGAAAAGGAACTGACAAAAACAATCAAATCATTACTTGATGTGAAAATGATTAACCATGATTCAGAAAAGGTATGTAGTAATATTCCAAAGAATTTAAGCATTATCAACATTAAAGCTTTTTCATGAGACATTTGCAGTTTTAAAGTAAGGCTGTAATTGTCATTGCACCTTGTGCTCTGGAAAGCACTTGCATTCACTACATTACTGCACGCTCCATAGAGCTGCGAGCGTAAGGCATCACAGAGCGTGCTGTGTGAGTTGGTGCCATGTGCCCTTTATAGTTTGATTTTATTTGTCCTATACTGTTAAAGCTTATTGAATAATTGTAAAAGAATTGCCATCTGGAAGATTTTGATTAATTGAGATTTTGAAACTAGCCTTTAAAGACTTTCTGGGTTTTTGGTTTTATAAATGTGCTTAATTTCATGGTTCTATACCAGGAAATGACAGCCTGTTGACATCTATTTGTACACATATTTAATATGTGTAACTCCATTCCAAGTGTTCTTAATGTCAGCACTCAATTAACTATCATCTGTTTTTAACCACCATATGTTTTTGATACCTGTCACAAGAATAACAAGCCATTAGTATATTACTTTTTTCTCTGTAACTTTTTTCTAGTTACAAGATTTCATTGTTTTGTTGTCATAGTATATCCTAGATGTTTAAATAGTTAAAAATGCAACAGAGGTGGGATTATATCTCCTTCAAATTACTGTGCTTATAAGAAAAAAATTTCTATAAATAATGTTTTGTTTTTATTTTGGTAAAGTTAATAGCCTACGGTTTATTTCTCTCATCAATTCATTTTGCTGACATCCCGAAGATGATGATGACATTTTATAGTCTACAATTGAACAACTGTAAAAGGCATATATTCTGAAATTCAAATCAATGTTTTCATAATTTTGAGAAATGATTTTTCTGGCATCAGAATCTTAGCAAAATACGGATTTTTTTTTTTTTTTTTTTGAGACGGTGTTCCACTCTTGTTGCCCAGACTGGAGTGTAATGGCGTGATCTCGGCTCACTGCAGCCTCCACCTTCTGGGTTCAAATGATTCTTCTGTCTCAGCTTCCTGAGTAGCTGGGACATGCCACCATGCCCAGCTACTTTTGTATTTTTAGTGGAGGTAGGGTTTCACAATGTTGGCCAGGCTGGTCAGGCTGGTCTGGAACTCCTGACCTCAGGTGATCCACCCATCTTGGCCTCCCAAAGTGCTGGGATTACAAGTGTGAGCCATCGTGCCTGGCCAAAATAGGGATTTCTTAAGGTTAATTAATTATGGTTTTTAATTTTAGGCTAGTAAATGCTTAAAGGTTTTATATTTTTTTCTAAAACATGCTGCCCAGAAATTGACAAAGTAAACATAGATTCCTTGTTTGCACTTTAAATTTTATTTTATATTATTTTTATTTGTTTTTAAGGTGAGATCTCATTGTACCACCCAGGTTGGAGTGCAGTGGTGCCATCTCAGCTCACTGCAACCCCCACCTCCTGGGCTCAAGTGATAATCCCGCCTCAGCCTTCCAAGTAGCTGGGACCACAGGTGTGAGCCACTATGCCAGGCTAATTTTTAAATTTTTAGTAGAGACCGGATTTTGCTGTATTGGCCAGGCTGGTCTTGAACTCCTGAGCTCAAGCACTCTGCCCACCTCAGCCTCCCAAAGTGGTGGGATTACAGGCGTGAGCCACCATGCCTGGCCTTTTAATTTAATTATGAATCCGTCCATTCCTTAGCAGAATGTCTTAGATTATTATTGAGAATTAGTTCATCTTCCAAATGCCTTTTGATCCTTCTGCCAGAGAAATTCCACCCTGTGATATCAGTGGCTTTCTTAAGCCTGATATGGAAGTTGTTATTCTAAAAATTGGCTTAACAGTTTTCCTCTGAGCAAAGGCCACTTGCTTCTTGAAGAGTGAATAAAAGATGGATTGAAGTAAACGTTTTCACCATCACCCCAGGTCATGGCAAATTGATGCTGTGTGCTACTGGAGGCACAGCTTTCTCCTGCCATCAGGCCATTTACAGTGGGTATTTTGTTATTGCAGCATTTGTAAAAAAAATTTGATTGGTTTTTCAGAATGGGGTGATGGAAAAGTTATGAACTTTGGTGTTTCATAGAAATTAAAATGTCAAACTCTAGGCAATGAGCTTGACTCTTTTTTTTTATCAAAAAGTAGTGTGTATGTAATAGTAGGACCAGAAAATATCTTATTGCCAAATATAAACTGCTTAAGATTCTGGCAGATGTAAAAGTAGAAAATAAAATTGGGTTTTTCCTGTTTGTTTGAACAAAAGAATTATTTTTCTCTTAAATTTGGTAATCTATAATATAAAAGTTATAAGAGTGGAGACTTTTTTGCTTGGTCATTAATTTAGTGGAATTGCTTACAGCAAGCTCTTATTTATAAGATTTTGGTTTTTGTAAATATAAATGTTTTATTTTTAAATGTAGGAAGATATTGATGCAGAATCTTCATTTTCATTAAATATGAACTTTAGCAGTAAACGAACAAAATTTAAAATTACTACATCAATGCAGAAAGACACACCACAAGTAAGTGTTTTTAATGTCAAGTTTTTTTGAGGGGGAAACATTTAAGCATTGGACTTTACAAGTGTTTACACTGAGATTGTGCAAAACATTGAACAGCAAAATTAATAGTGGGGTATGTCTTTTCTGGTTTGCTGTTGGTATTTATTAACCTTACAATCAAACAGAAATCTCTACTTGTATTTTAGTTTTTTCTAAGGAAAAGAGTATGGTTTTGTTGTATTTGCTCTTAAACCACTAGAATGTGTAACTTTACATTCTCTCTGAAAATTCCCACATTGAGAAGTAATAAAATTTCATATTTTTCATTTGTAAAATAAGGGAAAGTTCTACAGCTTTTGTGTTTTTTTCCTGAGACGGAGTCTCACTCTCTCACCCAGGCTGGAGTGCAGTGGTGTGATCTCGGCTCACTGCAAGCTCCGCCTCCCAGGTTCACACCATTCTCCTGCCTCAGGCTGGACTACAGGCGCCTGTCACCACGCCCGGCTAATTTTCTTTTTGTATTTTTAGTAGTGACAGGGTTTCACCTTGTTAGCCAGGATGGTCTCCATCTCCTGACCTCATGATCCGCCCGCCTCCCAACGTGCTGGGATTACAGGTGTGAGCCACCAGAGCGTGGCCTACAGCTCATTTGTTTCAAAGAAAACTTGTCAGTAGAGAATGCTTCTTAAACTTTTATATGCAAATGAGCCACCTGGGCATCTTGTTCAAATGCAGATTGTGATCTAGTGGGTGTGGAGTGAGGTCCTAACAGGCCAGTGTGAGGAGGGGACTTCTGCTCTTCATTCTTTTAACTTAGCAGTGATTGTTGCTTTGGTCTAGGATAGACTGTTACTATCACTTATGCTTCCTGATTGCCTCCCGTGTGCAGTCCTTGGGCTGGTGCAGGATTGAAGATAATATAAGACATTAGACCCTCTCCAGAAACTTAATTCCCCATGGGGGAGACAAATATTAATTGCGATTCACTTTGAAACCTAAAATGGTCAAGATTCCATTTTCCTCCAGGCTAATACGTAAATATATAGATTGTATTTTGTCTTTGAAAAGCTATGAGGAGATCCTATTAATGTGGCATGGCCTGCTTCTATGCCTTGCTTCTCCTGTGTTTCTTGAGCTCTGTGGAGATAGGCCCCCTCTCCTGGCTTCTCTGCTTGAGCCACATAAAATGGCACTTCACAGCTGTTCCCTTTGAAGCCTGATCCAGTATGCATTTGGAGCTAATTACCGCAGTTGACACAACTCCATCTAAAAGCATCGTGATACAGATTCTGTAATCACTGATAAGAAATGATCTTGCAAATTATTGCTGTGTCCTCTTTTATTACCTGTTTACCTTAACAGTACAGTTTATAATAATGTAAATTTTTTTCTAATAACTTTTCAACTTTAACCCTAGAAATTGTAGAGTAGATGTTTTAGCAGTGGTTATGTGATATTAGCACAACATAGCTGTATAATTTGCTCAGTATTGTGGTGCATGCCTGTAATCCCAGCTGCTCAGGAGTCTGAGGCATGAGAATCACATGAACCCAGGAGATGGAGGTTGCAGTGAGCTGAGATCAAGTCACTGAACTCCAGCCAGGACGACAGAGTGAAACCCTGTCTCAAAATAAAAAAAAAAAGTATTTGCACTCACTGATAAAATGAATTTAAAACAAGTTCAGTGACTTAATGTCTTGTTGGGTCTTTTTTCTTTTCTTCTGTAAAACAGGAAATGGAGCAGACTAGAAGTGCAGTCGATGAGGACCGGAAAATGTATCTCCAAGCTGCTATAGTTCGTATCATGAAAGCACGAAAAGTGCTTCGGCACAATGCCCTTATTCAAGAGGTAAAAAGAGGGCAGTCCTCAGGGCTTCTTAGGATAGAGGGCATTGTCATTGTACAGATTCAATCTCTTTCTTCTTAAAGAGAATATAGAAATAACCTGATCCTCAGATAGCATAAAGAAATGTTTTATACTTAATCAGAATTGTACTCACTTATAATTTCAGTATTAAATTCGGATTTGCAGGCTGGGCACAGTGGCTCATGCCTGTAATCCTTGTTGTTGTTGTTGTTGTTGAGACAGAGTCTTGCTGTGTCGCCCAGGCTGGAATACCGTGGCGTGATCTTGCTCACTGCAACCTCTGTCTACCAGGTTCAAGTGATTCTCCTGCCTCAGCCTCCCGAGTAGCTGGGAATACAGGCGTGCACCACCATACCTGGCTGATTTTTGTATTTTCATGGAGATAGAGTTTCACCATGTTGGTCAGCCTGGTCTCGAACTCCTGACCTCAGGTGATCCACCTGCCTCAGCCTCCAAAAGTGCTGGGGTTACAGGCATGAGCCACCATGCTCGGTGGACACCTGTAATCTGAATGCGTTGTTAGGCCAAGACAGGAGGATCACTTGAGTTCAGGAGTTTCAGACCAGCCTGGGCAACACAGGGAGATCCCATCTCACCTAAAAAAATAAATAAATAAATAAAAATTTAAATAATTAGTCAGGTGTGGTGGCACACCTGTAGTACCAACTACTTGGGAGGCTGAGGTGGGAGGATTGCTTGAGCCCAGGGATTGAGCCTGCGTGACACAGTGAGATGCTATCTCAAATGATAATAAATTCATATTTGCTTTGGCTTTATTTTAGAGGTCTAAAACTTACCGATTCATTGAGTCTTCTGTCCAGTTATTGAAGGAAGTTGACCCATCATTCATTCCATAACTACTTGAGCCTACCATGTGATAGACAGCTGGGCTGGTGCCTGGGATGTAGTACAGAGCAGCTGAAGATGTGGCAGGCTGTTTTGGAGTTCACAGTTTAATGGGGGAAGAAATACACTATTGAAGTAATATGCAAATAAATATAAAATTGTATTAACATGCACTAAAGGAAAGGCATGCAGTACTATGAGAATGTATTTAAATATCCTGGCCTGGGGTCTGCTGGGGGAAACTCTTGAGAAAGTGGTGTTTGAACTAAGAACTGAGAGTTGAATTAAAGTTGAATAGAAGCTTGGGGTTGTGTGTGAGTACTTAGATTAGTTTATTGTTTCACTTAATTATGTATCATTATTAGATTTTGCTGTATCCATTTTCCACAGTTTAGTTCCTATTTTCATACTTAATTTGGCCCATTTGTTGAAACCTCAGTACCTTTGAGGCACTTTAAACTGATTGGTTAAAAGTTATTACTTATAGCTGAAGAACTGGCAGTACTTTGACTTCGACGTCTCTCTTCCACAGGTGATTAGTCAGTCAAGAGCTAGGTTTAATCCCAGTATCAGCATGATTAAGAAGTGTATCGAAGTTCTGATAGACAAACAGTACATCGAACGCAGCCAGGCATCGGCAGATGAATACAGCTACGTCGCGTGATGTCGCTCTCCTCCAGCGTGGTGTGAGAAGATCATTGCCATCACCATTTGGTGTATTCCTGTGGGAAAAAGCAGGCCTGTGCCTCCATAATTTGGTCATTTGGCAGCCCCTGTTTTCTGCTGTTTACAACATCACCAGTGCCACGTCATGAGCGTCAAAGAAAATGCCTAGAGATATTTCAAGCTCATGTCATTATGACATTTCTTAAAACTTTATTAAAAGAATGAGTGAAGTATTGCTGAAATGTGGACATTCGGTTGGGTACCATGCTTTTTCTCCCCTTCACGTTTGCAGTTGATGTGTCTTTTTTTTTTTTTTTTTTTAATGTATCTTAAAGGACATAAAATTTAAAAACTTAAATATTGTAATATGACAGATAACCTAATAATTGTATCTACATTAAAATGACAAACATGATACTGCTGCTTGTCAAATAAAAAAAAAAAATAAAGAAATAGAATGCCTTTTTTATGTGGATGGAGTATCAGGTTGACCACACAATATATTGACTCAAAGCAGCTAATGCATCTTCAGTTGCGTTTTTATCTGAATGGTTTAATTCACTTGTACTCTTATTTAAGTCCTACATGAAAAATGTCTAGATTATTGTTCTTGAATGCATAGAACTGCATTCAGGATAAAGAATGCTTTATTTTTATGGATTAGATATACTGGATCTAAACATTTTGAATCTTGAAGATGTAATTCCATCAGCAGTTTCTGTTGGTGTGCTACCCCAGAGACATCGCAGAGTGTGAGCAGGATGTGTGGTGACCTCAAGTCTGGCACAAAGAGAGCTTTTCATTCAAAAGTTGTCTTTCTTCTGTTGCATAATCCATTAGTTCTAGCATAGACTAGTACCCTAGCTCTATGGCCTTCCCTGAGTCTTAGGAAATCTGTAATACCAACATATTCCTTCTATATGCCTTTCCTACCTGTTACGCTTATAGCCCTCCTCCAACAGTTTAGATACTAGAGTCACTCTCATCAGTTACAGATGTGCTTAGCAATGCATAACCTAAATACTTTTTTAAAAAAGGAAAATTGTACATTGTACTGGGTGCCACATATATAAATCCCATTATTTTGTTTATTTTATATATATATATATATATATATATCAACAGCAGTGTTAGAATACTGCGATCTATTATCATATTTATTGTCTATCCACACCATCACCACCACCACACCCCTCCTCCCTTGACAGACAAACAATTTTCCTTTTTTTTTTTTTTTTTTTTTTTTTTAAATAAGAGATGGAGTTTCGCCATGTTTCCCAGGCTAGTCTGGAACTTCTGGCCTCAAGCAATCCTGTCTGTCTCCCAAAGTGCTGGGATTACAAGCGTGAGCCACTGCATGCATCCAACACACAATTTTTAAAATCCAGAATATTTTAAAGCAAATCACACAAAGTATTTCACTTATAATACTTAAATAAGACCTTTAAAAAATATCCACAATTTTATATTATTACTCCTAACAAAAACAATAATTACCTAGTATCATCTAATAGGTGGTTCATATTTAAATTTGTTGTTGTTTTGAAATGGCTTTTACAATTGGTTTATTTGATTGCATTTTTTCTAACTCGTGTCTCAAGTGTTTTAAAAATCTGCTGAACTTATAATGACATATACTGTATTTCTCATTTTACCTTTCTTCCAAATGAGGAAATAATGGCAAACCATATAATATTGTACATTCACTGTCAAAAAGCAAACCCTTGTTTTGATAACTTGTTGATTGATAAAAGTTTTACAAATTGATTCCTTTTTTCTTAAATATTTATAAATGTTAAATTAAGTCTTATCCTGGTATCTAATTGTCAAGAAAATATACTGAAAAATGGACAAAGTACTTGTGCGAAGGTCTACAGAGATGGCTTACAAGAGTTTTCTTCACATCCTTTCTCCATTTTACCTGAAAGGAAACATCTCTCGCATGAGGAAGAAAAGAGGCCAGATCCATTCAACCAAGGCACCATTCAGAAAATGAGCAATGTTTGGAATTCATTGCAGCACACACCTTCCCCTGCAGAGTGCAGGGAAGAGTTGCAGTCTTCTCAAGTTAGGTCAGGAGATTGAAGTCATCACTGCAGAAGCTGTAGCACACAGCCCAGAGCTCTGACCTGGCTGCCCTGCTGTGCAATAACTAGTGCAAGTGGACAAAATAGCCCAGAGCTACGAAAAGGAAAAAGGAGCAAGGAGAGGAGGATTTTCTATGCTTCACTGCAGAAAACACAAGTGAGCAAAACCCTCAGAAGTTTTTTAGAAGTCATTAATACTAAGGTAGTTTACGTGTATGAGTCAGTGATGCATTTTATAGCCAGTCAGCATGAGGCCGTGTCAACATGCCAATATCCTTCCCCTTTGAAAGCAAATATTTAATTGCTCCTGAAGGTGCAGACTTATTTTAAGGTTTAGTCCAATATTTTATGACCATTTGCTTTAATATAAACAAACACTCTGGGGGTTGGGTGCTTATTTTGTTGCTTTAAGGCAGGGTCTTGCTCTGTCACCCAGGCTGGAGTGCAGTAGTGCAATCACGGCACACTGCACCCTTGACCTGCTGGGCTCAAGTGATCCTCCCACCTCAGCTCCCAAGTAGCTGGGACCACAGGCACATGCCACCACACTTTTAATCTTTGTATTTTTTGTAGAGACAAGGTTTTGCCATGTTGCCGAGGCTGGTCTCAAACTCCTGAGCTCAAGCAATCCGCCTGCCTCAGCCTTCCGAAGTGCTGGGATTAGAGGTGTGAGCCACCATGCCAGGCTTTATTTTCTTTATAACTTACTATCTTCTTAGGATTTTGTAACCTATATATGCTACCATGCTATCCCATGTCCACTTTTTAAAAAAACTTTTTGAGTATAACTGATGACAGGTGCTTCCACCTATGTTATTTTATTTAATCTTCAGGTAATCCTGTTTGGTAGGCAATGCTTCTTTTTTCATAGGCGAGGAAGCTAAATGAGACTTTTCCAGGAGTTACTGTTGTAAACTGCAGAACCTGAATTTAAATGCCAATCAATTCCATGGATGTTATAAGTATGGCCTCTCTATGTATATAGCCTCTAAAATAAGTAGAAATAACTTCATTTCATACATAAAGAATAGTTTTTCCTGACTTTTTAGAATAACAATTTATTTCCAGTTAAATAATGTATGATAAACACTTCATATTTTTCTTAAGATATTTATTTAAGATGATGTAAATACACACGATTAAGGAATTTGTCTTGGCACATAGCTGATTCATGACAAAGGGTATTTGTGAATTTAGTATTTTACATTCACATGTACTATTACAAAACATTTATTTCACAGTGTATATATACTTAAAAGTTGTTACCAGTTAATTTTGTTGAGCTATGTACTTAATTTTTGGTTCCAAGAATAAATTCTTGGTTGAGCAAGGTCAAAGTCAAGATGCGAACTTTAAAAATACTAGTCCGTGGCTGGGCACAGTGGCTCACGCCTGTAATCCCAGCACTTTGGGAGACTGAGGTGGGTGGATCACCTGAGGTCAGGAGTTCAAGACCAGCCTGACCAACATGGAGAAACCCTGTCTCTACTAAAAATACAAAAAATTAGCTGGGCGTGGTGGCGGGCACCTGTAGTCCCAGCTACTGAGGAGGCTGAGGCAGGAGAATCACTTGAACCAAGGAGGCGGAGATTGCAGAGAGTCGAGATTGCGCCATTGCACTCCAGCCTGGGCGACCAGCAAAACTCAGTCTCAAATAAATAAACAAACAAACAAAATAGTCCTAAGGGCTGTTGCACATGGGCCATAGCGAAATTAATGGAAATTAATGTGGAGAGACCCACTAGTAGAAGATTGCTGTGTTCTTGGAGCATATCAAGGCCAAAGCAATTAAATTAGGCACTCCTTTGAAATATATGGCCCCATAGGCCAGAATTTATTAAAGGTAGGATTTACTAATGGGGAAAAATGATAATTTTCATAAGGAATGGCTGTACTACCTACGAAATTGTAAGAGATTTTTTTTTTTTCTTCCCTTGGCCCCTATCCACAACCCAGGAAATTCCTCCTCTTATCATCTAGCAAACAGGTACTGGTGCCAGGGCGTTACGCTGGGTGAAAGATATGCAATGATGTGCAGAAAAGATGCGGTCTGTGCTCACATGAAGCTTCCGGTCTTTAACAGTCAGTCAGAGCTGTGTCATTCCAGATGTGGTAAGTGCTTGTGAAAGAAATCCTGACTGCTCAGGAGGATTTCATAAGAGAGGTTAATGGGTGGAGAATGAAGGTGGGAGAGCACATTCTAAACGGAAGTGACAGCAAAGATCCTGAGATAAGAAGCATCCAGAACCTGGAAATAAAAAAGACCAGTGTGGCCGAATTATTTGCATTTTATGCAGAGAGTGATTTGGTTATATTTACATTTTTAAAAGATGATGGCAGTGTTTTCATAACTTGGCTAGTCAGTGTGTGAATATTCATTTTGTTAACATGCTTTATGGTGTACATATTTATATATTATTTTGCTTTGGCATTTGTGAACTATGTCATAATATTTGTAAAATTTTTTTTTTTTTTTTTTGAAACAGAGTCTTGCTCTGTTGCCCAGGGTGGAGTGCAGTGGCATGATCTCTGCTCACTGCAATCCCTGCCTCCCAGGTTCAACTGATCCTCCTGCCTCAGCCCCCCTAGTAGCTGGAATTATGGGCACACACCACCATGCCCGGCTAATTTTTGTATTTTTAGTAGAGATGGGGTTTCACCATGTTGACCAGGCTGGTCTTGAACTCCCAGCCTCAGGTGGTCCACTCGCCTCAGCCTCCCAAAGTGCTGGGATTTCAGGTGTGAGCCACCACGCGTGGCCAATATTTGTAAATTTTAAGGGAAAATGGATCGGAAGAAATTAGGAGGTCTGGGCAGGAGTAATCTTTTACAGAGTCTTGCTCTGTCGCCCAGGATGGAGTGCAGTGGTGCCATCTCAGCTCACTACAAACTCTGCCTCCCAGGTTCAAGCGATTCTTGTGCCTCAGCCTCCCAAGTAGCTGGGATTAGTTTGCATGACCATGCTTGGCTAATTTTTGTATTTTTAGTAGAGTTAGGGTTTCATCATGTTGGCCAGTCCGGTCTTGAACTCCTGACCTCAAGCAATCCGCCCGCGTCAGCCTCCCAAAGTGCTGGGATTACAGGCATGAGCCACTGTGCCCAGCTCAGGAGTTATCTTAATGACAGTGGCTACTTCTAGAGGGATCAAGTGGATGAACCGGAGTGAGTTATGGTTTGAGACAGGGTGAGTAGGGGAACGGATGAGTCAAGTATGGCAACCTAGATTTTTGGCTTTCACAACTAATACCATTTAGCGAGTTAGGAGGATCCTAGAAGCCAGAATGGAGAAGGAAGTTAGTAGGCTGGGTTTTAGACAATGTGCACTGGATGTGCTTTTGAGATGTCCAAGTGCAGCAGGTGGTTGGTTGTAAAGGCTGAAAGTTCACTGTGCACCTATTCCCATCCTGATTCTTAGAAACCAATCCTTAGAAGCTGTTTGAACCATTCTCCTCTCTCTGACCCTAACCCGTGAGTCAACACTTTCCAGGTTCATTGTGACTAGAGAATAACAAACATTTACTGCCACATGAATGTGTTGCAGACATGTTAAGTCATAAAAATGGGAATGAATAGGAATGAGATTTTTCCTTTAGTTATTTATATATTAATACATTCTAGGATTTGCCTTCCTGTGTTTCAGTGAGTGGTCTTTTCACCCCCGCTTTGAGGTGAGGACACATTTACAGAAGCGGGGTCATTGAGCCCAAGGTGAACCTGCTGGATTCTCTGTCACCAGGCTGGAGTGCAGTGACGTGATCTCAGCTCACTGCAGCCTGCACCTCCAGGTTCAAGTGATTCTCCTGCCTCAGCCTCCCGAGTCGCTGGGACCACAGGTGTGCACCACTACCCCCAGCTAATTTTTTTGTATTTTTCATAGAGACAGGGTTTCACCATGTTGGCCAGGATGGTCTCTATCTTTTGACCTCGTGATCCACCCGCCTCGGCCTCCCAAAGTGCTAGGATGACAGGCGTGAGCCACCGCGCCCGGCTGGTTCTTTCTTATATTCATAAATCTTCGCTCACTACTGCTTTTGCACTGTACTCCTGGCAAGCTTAAAATGAGTCATCAGCAAAGGAAGAAACCTTTGAAAACCAACATGTGGAAAAGAATTTGAATAACAAAGGGCAGTATTAGATGTTTTGTTATTGTTTTCTTTTTTTCCATTGTTAGTAGCTTGCTATTTATAGTTCTAGTAATTGAAGAATTGTAGACTGTGTTGAAGTTTGCAGCCTTGGGTAAGGAGTAAACTTAGTGGGTTGCTATTTTTGTAGTTGGATGGCCATACTGATATTTTCCTTGGAGGAACTTTGATGTTGCAGAAAAAAAGATGAAAATTTTCTGTGACTTTCATAAGCAGCCCTGTTCAGGTATCAACTAGCTTATGGGGCTGTCCCTAGCTCAGTAGTACTCAATCCTATGCCGAGAGCCTCAGCATTCTTAAATGGATGGTTTTCAGGCTGTTTGTCTTTAGGGGAAAAAACAGGTATGATAAGCTCAGATCTACTTTTAGCAGAAACAAAGCTGGTCTAGTGGCCGGGCGCAGTGGCTCACACCTGGTGTGAGTGGCTTAATCCCAACACTTTGGGAGGCTGAAGTGGGCAGATCATTTGAAGTCAGGAGTTCAAGACCAGCCTGGCCAATGTGGTGAAACCGAGTCTTTACTAAAAATACAAAAATTAGAAGGGCGTGGCACACACTTGTAGTCCCAGCTAGTCGGGAGGCTGAGGCATGAGAATCGCTTGAATCCAGTAGACAGAGGCTGCAGTGAGCTGAGATCCTGCCACTGTGCTCCAGCCAGGGTGACAGAGCCATCTCAAAACACACACACACACACACGAAAAAAAGAACGCTGGTCTAGCATCAAGTGTACCAAATTTTGGCCTGAGGAGGTCAGTGATGCAGGAGAAGTATACTGATGTTAAAGGAAACCCGCCAAATGCATATCAGTGCAGTGCTGCAAAGTAGATATCTGACACACCTTGTTTAAATTGTACATTTTATTTTTTTTGTTTTTTGAAATAGAGTCTCATTCTGTCCTCCAGGCTGGAGTACAGTGGCACAGTCTCAGCTCACTGCTGCCTCTGCCTCCTGGGTTCAAGCAATTCTCCTGCCTCAGCCTCCAAGTCACTGGGATTACAGACGTGTGCCATCATGCCCGGTTAATTTTTATTTTATTTTTTTTGAGATGAAGTATTGCTCTTGTTTCCCAGGCTGGAGTGCAGTGGCGCGATCTTGGCTCACTGCAACTCTGCCTCTGAGGTTCAAGCGATTCTCCTGCCTTAGCCTCCCAAGTAGCTGGGATTACAGGCATGCACCACCATGCCCAGCTAATTTTGTATTTTTAATAGAGATGGGGTTTCTCCATGTTGGTCAGGCTGCTCTCAAATTCCTGACCTCAGGTGATCCACTAGCCTCGGCCTCCCAAAGTGCTGGGATTACAGGTATGAGCCACTGTGCCTGGCCACCCCGGCTAATTTTTTAATTTTTGGTAGAGACAGGGTTTCGCCGTGTTGGCCAGGCTGGTCTCGAACTCCTTATCTGAGGTGATCCACCTGCCTCAGCTTCCCAAAGTGCTGAGATTATAGACTGAACCACCCTACATTGTATATTTTAAACTAATCGTCTCTAACTGTTGACAGCCAAGAAAGATGAGGACCTCCAGCCACTTGGTAATGGTAAATTGGAAATACATGGTGTCAGCCGTCAGGCAGGTGCACGTGCCTTCACTTGTAAGTTACTTACTTGGCTCTGGTTTGGGCCACCATCTCCACTGCTCCGTAAAGTAGGGAAGAGAGCTACTCAAATTAAGGAAGAGGCTTCAATAGCCAGCCACCACTACTTTTCTGAACTATTTCTGGCATTTGGCCTCCAAATCTAAATGGAGTGAGCCAGTTTGCATTTCTTGGGCAGTTGCACCCTTAGTGGGGGTCAACCTCAGCTCTCCAAAAGTCGGATCAGGCTCACTGCTGACCCAGTAATTAAAATTCAATCTAATTAGATCTGAAAGTTCTGACAGCAATTGGAAGTCCTTGAAGCAACCAATGTGGGATTCTTTAGGAAGCAGAGATGAGGGGAGAGAAAGCAGAGAAAGGTCAGACAGCCAGCTCATTTTGATCCCTGCTAGACCATCAAACCCACCAGGGACTATCCATAAAAGGGCAAGTACGTGACCAACCAAGGAATCTCCTGGGATGCAGCAGAACACAATATTATAGTGCTGTGGTTTCCAAAAATACACTTGAAAAGTACAAGTGTAATGTGAAGTGTGATGTGAACTCAAAATTAGGGTATTTGCATGGGTGTGAATGTTCATTTTTATGAAAATCATCTGTGTATTCGAGTTTTCCAGAGAAACAGAACCCACAGGGTATATATATACACACACACACGTACACACACACACACACACACAGTTGTCTCTCAGTTTACATAGGGGATTGCTTCCAGGACCCCTCACGGATATCAAAATCCACAGATGCTCAAGTCCCTTATACAAAATGATGTAGTATTTGCATAGAACCTATGCACATCTTCCTGTATGCTTTAAATTATCTCTAGATTACTTATAATCTCTAACACAAGGTAAAGGCTATGTAAGTAGTTGTTATACTGTGTTGTTTAGGAAATTATAAGAAGAAAAAGAAGTCTATACATGTTCATTACAGATGCAACTGTTCTTTTCTTTTTTTCAAATGTTTTTGATCTGTAGTTGGTTGAATCCATGGATGTGGAACCCATGAATACAGAGGGCTGACTGTTCATGTAAAATGAGATTTACTTATTTATTTATATTTATTTATTTATTTATTTATTTATTTTTGAGACAGAGTTTCAGTCTTGTGGCCCAGGCTGGAGTGCAATGGCACAATCTTGGCTCACTGCAACCTCCACCTCCCGGGTTCAAGCGATTCTCCTGCCTCAGCCTCCATAGTGGCTGGGATTACAGGTGTGTGCCACCACACTTGGCTAATTTTTTATATTTTTAATAGAGACGAGATTTCACCATGTTGGCCAGGCTGGTCTCGAACTTCTGACCTCAGGTGATCCCCCTGCCTCGGCCTCCCAAAGTGCTGGGCTCATAGGCATGAGCCACCACGCCTGGCCCAAAATGAGATTTATTATAAGGAATTGATTCACAAGATATTGGTGGTTGACTAATCCCACAATCTGCTGTCTTCTAGCTAGAGACCCAGGAAAGCCAACGGCATGAATTCCAGTCTGAGTCTGAAGGCCTGAGAAGGAGTGCTAATTGGCATAACTCATATTTCAAGATAAGGAAAAGACTGATGTCTCAGCTCAAGCACTCAAGTAGAGAGACAGAATTCAACCTTCTTTCACCTTTTTCTTCTGCTTCGGCCCTCAAAGTGTTGAATTATGCCTACCCATATTGGAGAGGACAATCTACTTTAGTCAGTCCACTGATTGAAATGCTACTCTTTTCCAGAACCTCCTCACAGACATACCCAGAAATAATGTTTAAGCAGATATCTGGGCATCCTGAGGGCTAGTAAGGTTGACACATAAAATTAACCATCACAAGTCTACCTCTTGTCAACTTGGCACCTGTATGCCTTGCTGTAAAACATATTTAATCTCCAAATGAAAACAGTAACAGGCTGGACACAGTGGCTCATGCCTATAATCCCAGTACTTTGGGTGGCTGGGAAGGGTGGATCATTTGAGGTCAGGAGTTTGAGACCAGCTTGACCAACATGATGACACCCCATCTCTACTAAAAATACAAAAACTTAGCCAGGTGTGTTGGCATATGCCTGTAATCCTAGCTACTCAGGAGGCTGAGACAGGAGAATTGCTTGAACTCAGGAGATGGAGGTTGCAGTGAACCGAGATCATGCCACTGTACTCCAGCCTGGGTGACAGAGCGAGACTCCTCACAACAAACAAAAAAAGTCAATAACAAGGTCATAGTTCCACCTAACATGATACAACTAACTACCCTATATGCAACTGAAAACGCACCAATCCTTTCCCCAAAAGAGGAGGTAAAATCCATCAGTGATGTTGATTCTTCTGTTGATAGCCCATAACTTAAATACTATGGTGTAAAATTAATAAATACTATGATATAAAGTCAGTATTTATGTTATATGATAAGGGAATAAGAGATGAAAAATAGAAACACAAACATTCATAACAAGATGAGGAGGAAATAGGACAATTACATTCCTTGTTTTTGTAACTGGTCACATGGCCATAGCTGGTATTTGTAACCACCTTGTTTCTACTACCCACTGTATATTCCCTTTGCAGCTGGTTGTAGCTCTTCATCTGGTGGGGTGATCCAAACCTTTATTTATGAAGAGTCTAGGCCATTAAAAGTCCTGCCTGAATTGAGGAGTTGTGGTTTTCCATTGACCCTAATCATAGGTGGTACCAAGAGACAACCTTAAGGGATCTCCTGTAATCCAAATATACTCTTCCTGATCTTCACTGTGGAGTAGTTGTCCAATTTCCTCCTGGTATTCAGCATCAGTCACCCCAGCCATCACAGGAACTCCCTTCTTTGCCTGTTGATTCAGAGCCATGAGAAGTTCAAAGTGGCTGGGGATACTCTTAACTTCCAGTTCAATGAAATCATTGCTGTGTTTCCCAGTTGAAGCATTCTTCCCTCCGGAACTAAGACCTCTAGGTCACCAGAGCATAAGATTACGGGGCCAGGAAGCAAAGATTTTGCTAATGGGTTACCAGGGGTAATAGTGAACAGTGATGCTGTCACTTTCACCCCTTGATTCCTGGACCTGTGAGTCCTGACTGGGTGGAAAGGCTGATACCACTGTGAGGAGAGAGGCTGATACCACTAGGGTTGTAGAGACCTCTTCCACTGGCAAAAAGACTCATCAGAATTTAGGGACTCAGTGCCCCCTGCTTTGCCAGGATCTTGCCATACATTCCCACCTCAACTAACAAGACTCCATTCTTTCTCAATCAATGCTCTCACTTTAATAGTGGGCACTCTGTAAGGCCAGGAGTACAACTTGCAATGAGATTCAGCCAGACACAGGGTGAAATTCTGTGTTTGATTTTCAGCAATCTCAGCCCTGCAGCTATAGGGAATAAGAGTGAGGAGGCACCCTTATCTATGAAGCAGAGCAAATGAGCCCTCACCAGATACAGAACTGGCTGCTGCCTTGATCTTGGACTTCCCAGCCTCTAGAACTGTAAGACATAAATTTCTGTTGTTTATAAATTATGCTGCCTAAGGTATTTTGTTATAGTAATCTGAGCTAGTCAAGACAATCTTCCTCCAGCCTTTCCCATCTTGGTTGATGGCAACTCCTTCCTTCCAGTTTTTCAGGCCAAAAACCTCGGAGTTTTTCTTTACTCATGTCTTTTTTTTTTTTGACGGAGTCTCACTCTGTCACCCAGGCTAGAGTGCAAGGCCTCTCGGGTTCAAGTGTTCTCCTGCCTGAGCTTCCCAAGTAGCTGGGACTATAGGCACGCGCTACTGCACTTGGCTAATTTTTGTATTTTTAGTAGAGATGGGGTTTCACCATGTTGGCCAGACTGGTCTGGAGTTCCTGACCCCAGATGATCCACCTGCCTCGGCCTCCCAAAGTGCTGGGATTACAGGCGTGAGCCACTGCGCCCGGCTCTTTACTCATGTCTTTCATACTCTACATGTAATTCATCTTGAAACCCTGTTGGCTCTATTTTCATTTTCTTATTTTATTTTTTCAAGAGGCTATGTTGCCCAGGCTGGTCTCGGACTCCCAGACTCAAACGATCCTCCCACCTTGGCCTCCCAAAGTGCTGGGATTACTGGCATGAGCCACCACACATGGCCAGGTCTACTTTCAGAACATATTCAGCACCTGGCAGACAGGTCCCACCAGAGACAATGACGGTAGGCCAGCAGAATAGCAGATGTGTGTAAAGCGGTAGGCTGCCAGATCAATATATCAGGATGACTAGAGGCAAGGGATGTTCAGCAGGGTGGACAAGCAGAAGGTGCCATCAGGAAGGAAGTCCACAGTTACCAGGGCCCCAGCTACTGAGCCCAGAATGGGCAAGCCAGGCACAGGACTGGAGGAACTGAAGCACCAGGCAGGCTTCCATGACAGAGATCCAAGTGGAAGAAGCAAGGCAGATGTCTAGTTCACCCAACTAGGGCCTGAAGGTCTCCGAAGCAGGAGGAAATTCATGCATCATCATTGGGCACCAAATAAGCCTGAATGAGCAGTGCTGGGCTATGGGCCTCTTACCCCAAAGCAGGGAATGGACCTGGAGGCTAGAATGGAGAAATGCCTGCAAGGGAGGTCAGCAGGTCCCAGGTTGGGGAGACTGGGGGAAGCTGATCTGGCAGTCAAGCTGACTGGACACCATTCAAACAAGAAATACCACAGGATCCTGCTTCTGAAGCACTCAGCTCCCAAACAAAAAGCATGGAAGACAGTTGGGTGGCTATAGTGAGGATCTACAGATGGTATTTCCTGGGTCTTGTGTCTCCTGGGCCCTAGGAGGATAGAGGTTGAGTTGAGTCTTAAAGGCTTAACTTTTCACACACTGAAAAACCCTCTTCCCAGCAGCCCGACAGCAAGTCCTCTGACCTCTGTAGTAACTTTTCTGGTATTTAAGTCATTATCACCTCCCAAAGTTGCCTCTTCAGTGGACTCCACGTTGTGGTCCCTCCCTCTGTCTTTCCTGGTCTTCCCCAGCTCTGCATGCTGCTCTCCATTCCCCAGACCCACATGTTCTGCCACACCTCTCACCAGCCCCTAGATACTTTAATACATAGGAATGTCTGTTGTTGCTACATGTCCCTAAGTCAAAATTTTTTCTTTTTTCTTTTTTGAGACAGAGTCTCACTCTGTCGCTCAGGATGAAGGTCAGTGGTGTGATCTTGGCTCATTGTAACCTCCACCTCCTGGGTTCAAGCGATTCTTCTGCCTCAGACTCCTGAATAGCTAGCGCTACAGGCACACGCCACCATGCCTGGCTAATTTTCATACTTTTAGTAGAGATGGAGTTTCACCACATTGGCCAGGCTGGTCTTGAACTCCTCACCTCAGGTGATCTGCCTTCCTTGGCCTCCCAGAGGGCTGGGGTTATAGGCGTGAGCCACCGTGCCTGGACTCAAAAATGTGTTTTCTAATACTATTTTGATAACAATCTTTCAATGTTGTTGGTTTCCTTTATAATCCTGGGTATTTTATTTCAGGCACTAAAAACATTACTGTGAGAAGAAGATCAGAGACTCCAGAATACCACATGCTCTGCCACAGCTCTCACGGCAGGGCACCACAGGCCTCGTGCATCCTGGGCCGTGTGAAGCTCAAGCCACAGTGTTCCTCGTGCTTCTCCTTCCTGCTTAATCCTCCTGTTTTATTGGCTGAGTCCACCAGCTGGGCTTTAAACAAGAGTCTACTCCCCTAGTTCCTTTTTCTTTCTTCAATTTTTAGAGACAAAGTCTTGCTCTGTCACCCAGGCTGGAGTATAATGGTACCATCATAGCTCACTGCAGCCTCAAGCTCCTGGGCTCAAGCAGTCCTCCCACCTCAGCCTCCCGAGTAGCTGGGACTACAGGCACACACCACCATGCCCTGGCTAATTTTTTTTATAGAGATGGGGTCTCCCCTTGTTGCCCAGGCTGGTCTTGAATTCCTGGCCTCAAGAGATCCTCCTGCCTCAACTTCCTAACGTGCTGGGATTATAAGTATTAAATCAAATTTCGCCTAAAGCTACCTCCTTACATATTTTAAGTTCAACCTAAAGGTTTCTCTGTACATTGTGGACTATAAGCTAAATGGAATTGTAAACAGACTATAGCCTACTCTTGTGCCAATCAACCAGTTTTGGCCAATCAAATGTGGTCAACTGTTCCAACCATGTTCTAATAAGGCAAAGGCTGAGCTATAACCAATCTGGCTGTTTTTGCACTTCTTTTCCATTTTCTGTATGTCACTTTCCTTTTTCTGCCCATAAATCTTCCACCACGTGACTACACTGGCGTCTCTGAGTCTACTTTGGCTCAGGAGATGGCCCAATTTGCCAGTCATTCTTTGCTCAATTAAACTTCTTTAAATGTAATTTGACTAAAGTCAAATTTTAATTTTTTTTTTTTTTTAAACCACAGATTTGAGCCACTGAACCTAGCCCCTTAGTTTCTATTTAGTGACCTAGCTTCCTGCCAGGCCTTCACCAGGCCTTGTCCTGGTGATGGAATGCTGGTACCATGCGTTCTCTTTTTTGCCTCCTGCCCTCCACATGCCCCACCACCAGCTGTGACGGTCTTTTGAGGAAAGATCTTTGGAAAGCTTCCTGGCATCCTTTGTCCTGCCTGCTGGAGGGGAGTGCCTGGTCCCAGTGATTGTCCCAAGTGGTGCTGAGTTTATTACATCCTCTGACACTAGGCTTTGAGCTGCCTAGAAGCCCTGGCTAGAGTCAGACTCTATCTGCATTGATTATTTTTGTTTGTTTGTTTCCATTATCTGGTTCTACTACTTCTCCACAGACCTCTTCCCTACCTAGTTCTCCTCATGCCTCATGCCCAGGACCACCCTTTGGTTCTAGTCTAGTTCTCTGGAGCAGCAGTGAAGACATGTCATTCCCCTGCTATCTGGTAATTCTTCATAACTTTTTTCCTGCAAGCTCAACATTCCTCCTTTATGATAGTTTCTAACTCTTTTTCTGCAGCAGTGCATACACTTCTCTGCTCCCGAAAGTGCTGCTGGAAGGGCCACTAATTAGAACCAGACCAATTGTTCACGTGCTTACTGCTTAAGAGACTCATGACTTGTGTCTAATGACTAGAAGCAAAGAAAGAAACTGTTTTAAGGGGAGAATCTGCTTTTGAATCCAGCCCCCACTTATGTTTTTGGCCAAAATGAAATCGCTTCTTTCTTCATGCACAGCAGAAATACCCAGGAAGCCACCTCAGTTCTCTGGGTTAGAGTATAAATGTTCTAGGTGTTTCCTCTCTGAGCCAAATAAAAGGAATCCCCAGAATTCCTAGAGGAATTTGATATGTAAGAGTTAACACATGTTATCCTGCTTTTTCCAGATGAACGAGGACGGAGGGCATCTTCCTCCCTGACGCCAGGCTGGAATTGCTTGGGTTGCAAGCAGGTTGCCAGCATCTATGCCACTATGAATCGAAGGGTCTGGAAAAATCTTGACCAAAATACTTTCTGAGCACCACCCTTACCTCAGTGTCCAAGATTTCTCTACTCAAGATTCCCATGGGTTTAAGGTGTCAGAGTTCCTGGTCATTGTGCAAACTGGTTTACTGGAAGGGCTCTCGTTTCTGAATGCCTCTGCTTTTTCCCCCAGCAGATGCAAGTCACCTTTCTGTCACCCTCAAGGTGCCAGGTCCCAAGTCCTGAGCTCTGGTTGGGAGGAGATAGTCTGAGGAGCTCTGAAAGAGGGAGGGTCAACCCTGGAGACTGGGCAGAGGTCCTTAGTGTGGGGAAAAGGCGGGAGCGCTGGGAGGCAGCTGCATTTGGAATACAGATTCCCCCGCCTGTGGCAATCTCTGTCTCCCTCTGGTGGTTTAAGCTCTCAAAATTACAGGCATTCTTTGTAAGTAACTCATACATTCCAGTACCGGGGTAAGTTTTTAATCTTTTGGCTCATGTCATTTTCTCCCAGCAACTAGGGTCTCTGCATTTTGTCCTGTTGTCATGGCAACTGGTTCTCTGCAAGCTTTGGGAGCTGAAGCTGTAGAGCTGGCTCGTTAGGGAGGCTGCCCTCTCTCTCCAGCTCAATGGGGAACTATAGACATTTGGAAGTTGAATCATTCTAGTCCATTGAATAGCTTACCGAGGTGACCCTGAGCAAGTTCCTTCACATCTCTTAACGAACGAAAACTATAGTGTTGTCGTGAAGATTGTATGAGATAACTTATCTGAAGTTCCTAGCGCCATGCCTGACATACTATTTTAAGTGTTCAATAAATAATACTTGCCTTCCCGTTGATTCAGACTCCACAGGCAACAATAAAAAATTACTGCTCTAAATATTTCTCTTTTTCTCTCTGCAGCCTTTCACGGAAGTTGCCATGATTCCACATCCCTAAACCAATGAGACACAATGGCAAGTTTTTCTTCCTACCTCTATTTCAACCACCAGCTTAACTCCCCTTCCTGAGTGCAGCTAAAGCTGTGGCCATCAGGCAGGTGAAGCTTGGTGCCTCCATTCAACCAACAGGAATGACTGAAGCAGGATGGGGGTGGGACCAGCAGTAAGAAGCCCAGAGCAATGACCAGAGCTCCCTTTCTGGGGAGAGCTGGGCTGGAGAAAATCAGTGCACTGCTGATCTCCTAAGGAGAGAATTTCAAGGATGAAAAGATGGTGTCCCATAGGCCTGAGGCTGTACAGATCTAGCTTTTGCCATTGAGGACAGCAGGGACAATAAAGCTTCCCAGATCCCCTTTCAACCTGCTAGCTGGCATGTCACCTACCATAGGGAAAGCCAATCCTAGACTTTGCACTACTTGAGAGATTGCAAAAGTATCCAGTTAGCTCGGTCTGGACCACAATGATAAATAGACTCACGAGTGAGCTAAGGAAAGGAACTGGCCCATCTGAAAGGAACCAGCCCAAGGAAAAGCAGGAATCTATGAAGGCATTCAATAACTTGGACCAAAAAGGAACAAGAAAGTAAAATTGAATATTTGGGTGATGGTTACACTAAAAGCCTAGATTTCCCCACTACAAGATATATCCATGTAACAAAACTGCACTTGTACCCCTTAAATTTATATACTAAAATAAAATAAAATAGAAGAGATTCCTTTTCATTTTGTTTTTGAGTCTCACTCTGTCACCCAGGCCTGGAGTGCAGTGGTGCCATCTCAGCTCACTGCAACCTCCTCCTCCTGGGTTCAAGCAATTCTCCCAACTCAGCCTCCCCAGTAGCTGAGACTACAGGTGCATGCCATCACGCCCAGCTAATTTTTGTATTTTTAGTAGAGACAGGATTTCACCATGTTGGCTAGGCTGGTCTCGTATGCCTGACCTCAAGTGATCCGCCTGCCTCAGCCTCCCAAAGTGCTGGGATTACAGTTGTGAGCCACTGTGCCCAGCCAGAATAGAAGAGATTCTATTACAGCATAAAATACTTTGCGGAAATAAGAAACAAGGCCGGGCGGAGGTTGCAGTGATGCGAGATCATGCCACTGCACTCCAGCCTGGGCAACAGAGCAAGACTCTGTCTAAAAAAAGGAAAGAAAGAAAAATAAATAAGAAACATGAGTTTTTCATTTTAAATTTCAGTTGATGATTGAAGAAGAGGATAGTTGCAGGCTAAATTAGTGGCCCAGAAGATTCAGTGAGAGAAGAATCTCAAAACATAAAATTACAAGCAGATGGAAATATTGAAGAAACTGACAAAGTCTTTGAAGTCTAGATTCAGACAACCTTACATGTAAATGATATAATGCCTAGAAATGTTTTTAAAAAAGAAACGTAGAAGAGAAGCTATAATTAAACCAAATCAATAATAATAATAAATCCTATGTACTAAAAAGAAATTGAGTATTCAAAATGAAAGAATTCACCAAATCCCAATCTGGGTTAATAAAACACTTAAGGAATATCCTGGTGAACTGGGCGCGGTGGTTCATGCCTGTAATCCCAGCACTTTGGCCAGGCTGGTCTTGAACTTCTGACCTAAAGTGATCTGCCTACCTCAGCCTCCCTCAGTGCTGGGATTACAGGTGTGAGCCACTGTGCCCAGCCTATATAACTGTTAAGGTAAAAGAAATATATTCAAAATTACACAAGATTTAGAAAATAAATCCTACACCTACTTCTGTTTGATGAAAATATTCCAGAAGAACTCTAATTAAATGATAAGTAAATCAGAAAGAAGACCACAAGATTGTCATGATGAGTAATGAACTTGTGTGTGTGTGATATTGTGTGTGTGTGTGTGTGTGTGTGTGTGTGTTGCAATACTGGGTAAGGGAGCAGAAGGATAGTTACAGCATTCTTAAGATTTTATCTTACTGCCCAAGGAATGGAGTGCCTTGGTGAACAGAAATATTTGATAGTGTGCTTTTGTTTTTCTTTTCACAGGTAATGGTAGAGAAATATTTGTTTATGTGTATCCAGTATAAAATGGAATCATTAGTGAAATGGAAAATTACATCAGAACTTTGCATTTTTCAGGTCTGTTAAGGAATGACAGAATGACACACCCATTCCTTGCTCCATCCCCACTTCCGATTTCCACATCCATACACTGGAAATTCTTGATTTCTTTAGCCAAGGACACAGAAGCTCAACAAATTAAAGATACAATGCAGGACTAAAAAAGATTGTTTTTTGGTGCTGATAGAATCTTGCCTGATTTGAGAGGTTTAATTCTAGGGTGTTTAACAGTCCTTTATTTTTTAGGACTTGCATTCTGTTCAGGAAAAATTTATATAAACGACCTTAATACTTCTGTGTAATGAACGAATACAAACATGAGGGGCTGCTTGTTGTGTGTGTGTGACAATCTATGTCTATCGGAGTATTTATGACATTAATGTTTAATAAAAGTATTGATCTATTTAGGTTTAAATGTACCATCTAGTTATGAGGGTCTTTAAATTTTAATTTGTTTTTATTTTATTTCATTTTTTTTTTTAGAGACAGGGTCTCCCTCTGTCACCCAGGCTGGAGTACAGTGGCATGATCATAGTTCACTGCAGCCTCAAACTCCTGGGCTCAAACAATTCTCCTGCCTGAACCCCTGAGTAGCTGGGACCACAGGCATGTGCCACCATACTTGGCCAATTTTAAAATTTTTTGTAAAGATGGGGTCTTGCTATGTTGCCCAGGCTGGTTTCCAACTCCTGGCCTCAAGTATTTTTTCTGCCTGGGCTTCCTAAAGCCCTGGGATTACAGGCCAGGTTCGGTAGCTCATACCTGTAATTGCAGCACTGTGGGAGGCTGAGGCATGCAGATCACCTGAGGTCAGGAGTTCAAGACGAGCCTGACCAACATGGTGAAACCCTGTCACCCTGTCTCTACTAAAAATACAAAATTAGCCGGGTGTGGTAGCACTTGCCTGTAATCCCAGCTACTCAGGAGGCTGAGGCAAGAGAATTACTTGAACCCGAGAGGCAGAAGTTGCAGTGAGCCGAGATCCCACCGTTGGACTCCAGCCTGGGCGACAAGAGGAAAACTCGTCTCAAAAATAAATAAATAAATAAACAAACAAACAAACCAAAGCACTGGGATTACAGACAGGAGCCACAGAACCTGACCTAATCTTATTTATTTTATTTTATTTTATTTTATTTTATTTTATTTTATTTTATTTTTTTGAGACAGAGTCTCGCTCTGTCACCCAGGCTGGAGTGCAGTGGCACAATTTCAGCTCACTGCAACTTCTGCCTCCCGGGTTCAAACGATTCTTCTGCCTCAGCTTCCTGAGTAGCTGGGAATACAGGCGCCTGCCACCATGCCTGGCTAATTTTTGTATTTTTAGTAGAGATGGGGTTTCACTGTGTTAGCCAGGAGGGTCTTGATCTCCTGACCTCGTGATCTGCCCACTTCAGCCCCCCAAAGTGCTGGGATTACAGGTGTGAGCAACCACGCCAGGCCCCTAATTTTATTTTTAATTTACAAAGTAATAATTGTATATATTCATGGAGTACAATGTGATGATTTGATACATGTTGACAATGCAGACTGATTAAATCAAGCTAATGAACATATCCATCACCTCACATACTGTCATTCCTTTGTGGCGAGAGGTTTTTTTTGAGACGGATCTCACTCTCTGCCCAGGCTAGAGTGCAGTGAGGCTGTGTAGACCCACTGCAACCTCCGCCTCCCAGGTTCAAGCAAGCCTTCCACCTCGGCTTCCCGAGTAGCTGGAATTACAGGCACATGCCACCACACCCAGCTAATTTTTGTATTTTTAGTAGAGACAGGGTTTCATTATGTTACCCAGGCTGGTCTTGAACTCTGACCTCAAGTGATCTGCCCATCTTGGCCTCCCAAAATGCTGGGATTACAGGCATGAGCCATCACACCCAGATCTTTGTGGTCAGAACCTTTACAATCTAATTTTGGGGGTCTGCAGTTTCTTGAGTTAATTTTAGAGCCAGGAAGGTCATATCTTTGGAGTGGGAGTAGGGATCAGGGTCAGTTCCTCGGCATCACTGAGTGGTCCCTCACCATCTTTCCAGCTGGAAAGCATCTTGCTGGCCAGTCTCCAAAATAACAAGCAGGAAGGGTAAAATAAAGGAGGATGTGGTCACATCAGCAAAGAAAAAAGAAAAAAAGAAAAAAAGTAAAGAGAGGAAATGCCAGTGTAAAATAAATGAAATAAATAGTAAAGAAGTAATATTACTAACAATATTAGTAATATTGTTGCTAATGAATAGAATGCATCGTGGTATATTATATGTGGATCTTCTGTTTATCATCTTGCTAAACTCTCTCCTTTATATATTCAATCTTCTAGGAGAGGATTCATACAATCACAAAATAATTACAATTTTATTTCCTCCCTTTCAGGCCTTTGACTCGAATTTGTTTTCTTTGTATTGGCCGGAATATGTGGAATAGACATGGTCATATGGGGCATCTTTGTCTTCTTCCTGATTTTAAAGGATACTAATTATTTTAATGGAATTTATATAGGCCTCATGAAATGAGTTGGGGAGTAATCTATTTTTCTCTCCTCTCTAGGAAAATCTATAAAATTAGAATGACATTTTTCAAAAAAGTTGACTTGTCTGTGAAACTAACTGGGTTTGGTATTTTCTTTGTAGAAAAAGAGACCATTTCTGACATTCATCATACTGTTTAGCAAGCCACCAATTTTACAAATGAAACCTATTTATGACATTCATTTTGCTACTAAAACCCTGCTCTATTGATCAACATATGTACAGTGAAGGCTTTGTGGTAACTGACTCTGCTGTGTGGCCTTAAGGTGAAATGTTAGCTGACCACTCTTGAAGAGCGAGTTCCTGATTAAAGACATTGACTTCCCTGAAGTGTATCTTAAACGAACATACACACACACACACACACACACACACACACACACACAGAGAAGCAGGCATGCCTACACACATCACATTATCCTTGCCAAAGTACCTTAAAGAAAGTTACAGTATTTTAAAGTAAATTAATCTCCATGCATTGATTTTTTTAAATCTAATTTTGGGATCCTGGGCTGACGTCTTTTTGACACCAAATTAACGTCAAATCATTTGCTTCCTGACTTGTTGAAACACGAATACCTGGAAAGAAAAGTTCTCTGTGAAGCAGAGATTAGTGCTATGAGAAAGAGGAAGAAAGGCATCTACGGCAAGCCTGAGCAGGCTCTGTAGGTTCAGTCCTTAAGAGTCAGTCCTTGAAAAACAGATTGAACTCTTACTCCCAAAGATAAGATCACCCTTTTGGAGGAAATGTCAAAATTTAAGAAATCAGAATAAATCCTTTCTTAACCATTCCTTCATTCAGGTAGCAGTTATTGGAGGTCTCCTAGGAGCAGGGCACCGTGATAGACACCACGGACACAAAGAGTTACTTGTCCTCAAGTAACTCACAGTCTAGATAGGATTAAATAGAGAATTAGCCAGGCATGGTGGCTCACACCTGTAATCCCAGCACTTCGTGGGGCTGAGGTGGGCGGATCACTTGAGGTCAGGAGTTGGAGACCAGCCTGACCAACATTGTAAAACCCTGTCTGTACTCAAATAAAAAAATTCGCTGGGTATGGTGGTGCGTGCCTGTAATCCCAGCTACTCGGGAAGCTGAGGCAGGAGAATCACTTGAACTGGGACCTGGGAAGTGGAGGTTTCAGCGAGCTGAGGTCACGCCACTGCACTCCAGCCTGGGCTATAGAGCGAAACTCTGTCTCAAAAAAACAAAACAAAACTGTAATGACCAACACAAAATCAGATCCAATTGACTACTTGAGGGAACAAGGCCAAATAATGAGAATCAGTATCAGCAGACAGTAGGGACAGACTCACAGCTACTCCTGATAGTGCAACTACTAGATACAAACTGTAAAATCCCTATGCCTATTATGTTCATGGAGATGGAAACCAACATTTTCAGGAAGGAATTATATCTATAAAAAGTTACACTGGGCTGGGCACAGTGGCTCAGGCCTATAATCCCAGCAATTTTGGAGGCTAAGGCAGGAGGATCACTTCAACCCAGGTGTTCAAGGCCAGCCTAAGCAACCCTGTCTCTACTTTTTTTTTTTTTTTTTTTTTTTTTTGAGACAGAGTCTCACCCTGTCATTCAGGCTGGAGTGCAGTGGCGTGATCTTGGCTCATTGCAACCTCTACCTCCCAGGTTCGAGCAATTCTTGTGTCTCAGCACCCCAAGTAGCTGGGATTACAGGCTCACACCACCATGCCTGGCTAATTTTTGTATTTTTAGTAGTGATGGGGTTTCACCATGTCGACTAGGCTGGTCTCAAACTCCTGACCTTAAGTGATCTGCCCGCCTCAGCCTCCCAAAGTGCTCAGATTACAGGCATGAGCCACTGCTCCAGGTCAAAAAAAAACTTTTTTAATTAGCTGGGCATAGTGACTCACACCTGTTACCCCAGCATTATGAGAGGCTAAGGTGGGAGGCTCACTTGAACCCAGAAATTTGGGGCTGCAGTAAGCTGTAACTGCACTCCAGTCTGGGGGACAGAGCGAGACCCTGTTTAAGGAAAAAAAAAAAGTGACATGCATATTTGAACAAAAAAATTATATCTGCCTAGGTCCAAATTCAAGAGAGAAAACACATTGTAATTTAAACAGGGAAACTTAATATAAAGAATTATTGGCCAGGCACGGTAGCTCACACCTGTAATCCCAGCACTTTCAAAGGCCAAGGCAGGAGGAGGGCTTGAGCTGAGGAGTTTGAGACCACCCTGAGAAACATGGCAACACCCCATCTCCACAAAAAAAATACAAAAATTAGCCAGGTCCAGTGATGTATGCCTGTAATCCCAGCTACTCAGGAGGCTGAGATTAGTGGATCGATTGAGCCCAGTCAAGGCTGTAGTGAGCCATGATCATACCACTGCACTCAAGCCTAGGTGACAGAGCAAGGCCCTGTCTAGGAAAAAAAAAAAAAAATTACTATAACAAAGGATTAGAGCTGGGTGCAGTGGCTCATGCCTGTAATCCCAACACTTGGGAGGCTGAAGTGGGTGGATCACCTGAGGTCAGGAGTTCGAGACCAGCCTGACCAGCCTGGCCAACATGGTGAAACCCCATCTCTACTAAAAATATAAAAAATTAGCAGGGCGTGGTGGCAGGCACCTGTAATCCCAGCTACTCGGGAGTCTGAGGCAGGAGAATCGTTTGAACCCAGGTGGCGGAGGTTGCAGTGAGCTGAGATTGTGCCACTGCACTCCAGTCTAGATAACAAGAGTAAAACTCTGTCTCCAAACAACAACAAAAATCAAAGCATTAGAGTAGCAAGGGATTGACTAGTAAGAAGTAAATGCCTCTAAAAAATATAGAACTGGCAGATTTGAAGAGCAGTCGCTAACTCCAGGACTGAGATAGAGCACCTTAGCCCATGTCCGGGGCTCAGATTCTGACCCTGTTGAGAGGCCATGGACAGCTCTGGCTCACTGGAAGGCAGAGAAGTTGCTGAGCTACTGCACTGGTGGAAATGCTGGAAATCTGCCTGATGTGATTTGGCTGTGTCCCCACCCAAATCTCATCTTGAATTCCCACATGTTGTGGGAGGGACCCAGTGGGAGGTAATTGAATCATGGGGGCAGATCTCGTGATATTGAATAAGTCTTATGAGATCTGGTGGTTTTAAAAAGAGGAGTTCCCCTGCACAAGCCCTCTTCTATTGTCTGCTGCCCTGTGAGATGTGTCTTTTGCCTTCTGCCATGATTGTGAGACCTCCCCAGCCAGATGGAACTGTAAATCTATTAAATCTCTTTCTTTGGTAAGTTGCCCAGTCTCAAGTGTGTCTTTATCAGCAGTGTGAAAACAGACCAATACACTGCCCTTTAGGGTGCTGGGGAAAGCTGCCTACAGGGAAGGACGTCACTAGAGATGAGATGCTCTACTACAAAAGTGCCAGGGGAGAGAGTACTGGGTGCATTGCTTCAGCTGGGTGCTGAGGAAGCTGCACTCACTGCAGAAGCCTGCACGGGAAAAACCATGCCCTCTGCAAGAGCCTGCCCAGCCGAGTACACTGGGACCTTCACCTGCAGTGTCTGTCCATCATTCTCCACTGAGAAAGCCTTGGTGTCTGCTAGCATGGGAAAAATAGTTAAGGGACAAGATCCACTTTCACAGAGCATCGAAAGGGGTGAATTTGCTTTGTTTTGTTTTGTTTTTGAGATGGAGTTTCACGCTTCTTGCCCAGGCTGGAGTGCAATGGCACAATCTCGGCTCACTGCAACCTCCGCCTCCTGGGTTCAAGTGATACTCCTGCCTCAGCCTCCTGAGTAGCTGGGATTACAGGTGCCCACCACCATGCCTAGTTAATTTTTGTATTTTTAGTAGAGATGGGGTTTCACCATGTTAGCCAGGCTAGTCTCAAATTCCTGAGCTCAGGTGATCTGCCTACATTGGCCTCCCAAAGTGCTGGGATTACAGGCATGAGCCACCATGCCTGGCCTAAAAGGATGAATTTGGAGGCAAGAAGCAATACATTGATAACCAGAACAAGAAATCAGAAGAAATTTTCGAAGTGAAAAATAAAATAGATAAAATTCAAAACATAATAGAAAGATGTAACATAGATTAGACACAACTGAAGAGAGAATAAGGGTACTGGAAGATAGATGGGAAGGATAGAACATACAGAGGAGAGAGCAAAAGACATTTATGACAGAGTTGGAAGGTTCTAAATCTGCACCATTCAATAGGGTAGCCACTAGCTATATGTGGTTATTTAAATTTAAATTAATTGCAGTTAAATAAAATATAAAAATTCAGTTTCTCGATTGCACTAATCACATTTCAAATGTTTAATAGTCACATACTGATATATAACACAAATGCTCAATAGCCCCAGCATGGACACAGATTCAGTAGGTTGTATTAGTGCTGGTCTAAATTGATTTAATTGGAGTTCCACAAATAAAGGAGAAAAGGGAGCAGAAGCAATATTTGAGGAGTTTTAGCTGAACAGTTTCCAAAACAAAGACATAAAGCCACAGTTTTCAGAAGATCGAAAACCCCCAAATCCAAACAGGATAAATAAAAAAGAAATCTACAGCCAGACCTAGTAAATCTCCAGGAATACCAAAGACTTAGTGGCAAAGAGTTGAAAGCTTTCTCTTTAATGTCGGAAACAAGATAAGGATATCTGCTGTCACCATGTCTATTCAACATTTCTTGGCCAGTGTCATAAATCAAGAAAAGGAAATCAGAGGCACCACAACTGCAAAGAAAAGACCAACTGTTATTTGAAGGCAATGCTATTATGTACTTAGAAAATCTTTTAAGATTTACAGAGAACTTGTTAAAATCAATAAGTTGCTGAATACAAAGTCAGTATACAAAAATTTCGTTACAAATGGTGGTTAAATTATTTGAAATAGAATACCACTTACAGTGATATGAAAAATATAAAGTACCTAAAAATAAATCTTATAAAACATGAGTAAGATCCCTATATAGAGAACTATAAAATAGCTTTTCAGGAAACTAAAAACAGCTAAATAAATGGAGAGAGATATGCCATGCTTATGAACTGAAAGACTCACTATTGTAAAGATATAGGTATCCCTAAATTGATGAATAGATGCAGTGCTATTCTATCTCAAGAGTTTCTTTTGACAATCTGATTTTTAAATTTATATGAAATACAAAGGGCCAACAATAATTGAGACCCTCAGCCAGGAACAGTGACTCACACCTGTAATCCCAGCACTGTGGGAGGCCGAGGCAGGAAGATTGCTTGAGCTCAGGGTTTCAAAACCAGCCTGAGCAACATAGTGAGACCCTGTCTCTACAATTTTTTTTTTTTTTTAGATAGAATCTTGCTCTGTCACCCAGGCTGGAGTGCAGTGGCATGATCTCAGCTCACTGCAGTCTCCGCCTCCCGGGTTCAAGCAATTCTCCTGCCTCAGCTTCCCAAGTGGCTGGGACTACAGGCATGTGCTGCCATGCCCAGCTAATTTTTGTATTTTTAGTAGAGATGGGGTTTCACCATGTTGGCCAGGATGATCTTGACCTCCTGATCTCGTGATCCACCTGCCTCGGCCTCCCAAAGTGCTGGGATTACAGGCGTGAGCCACCGCACCCAGCCAAAATATTTTTTTAAAGTTAGCTGGGCATGATGGCACATGCCCGTAGTCCTAGCTACTCAGGAGTCTGAGGCAGGAGGATCTCTTGAGCCCAAGAATTCAAGGGTGCAATGAGCTGCGGTTGCAGCACTGTGGTCCAGCCTGGGTGACAGTGAGACCCTGTCTCAATTAAAAAAACAAAAACAAAAGAGGGCTAGGTATGGTGGCACATTCCTCTAATCACAGTACTTTGGGAAGCCGAGGCTGGTGGATCACCTAAAGTCAAGAGTTGTAGACTAGCCTGGCCAACATGTTGAAACCCCATCTCTACTAAAAATACAAAAAATTAGCTGGGTGTGGTGGCAGGCATCTGTAATCGCAGCTACTCAGGAGACTGAGGCAAAAGAATCACTTGAACCTGGTAGGCGGAGGTTGCAGTGAGCTGAGATCTTGCCACTGCACTCCAGCCTGGGTGACAAGAGTGAAACTCCATCTCAAAAAAAAAAAAAAAAAGAAAAGAAAAGAAAAGAAAAGGAAAAAGAAAAGAAGATCCCTCTTTGAAGTAAAGCAAGATGGAAAGAGTTACTCTTCTAAGCATCGAGACTTATAAAATTGTACAATAATAAGCCAACACTGTGATGGTCTAACAATTAGCAATAGAACAGAATAGAGGGCCCAGACACAGATCCTTAAATACATAGACATTGATACCTTTTTTCTTTTTTTTTGAGATGGAGTCTTGCACTGTCACCCAGGCTGGAATGCAATGGTGCGATCTTGGCTCGCTGCAACCTCCGCCTCCTGGGTTCAAGCGATTCTCATGCCTCAGCCTCCAGAGTTGCTGGGACTACAGGTGTGTGCCACCACATCCAGCTAATTATTTGTATCTTTAGTAGAGATGGGGTTTCACCATGTTGGCCAGGATGGTCTCGATCTCCTGACCTCATGATCTGCCCACCTCAGCCTCCCAAAGTGCTGGGATTACAGGTGTGAGCCACCACACCCGGCTGATTCTTGACAGAGGTGTCACTGCAAAGAAGGGGGGGAAAAATGTACTTTAAAATAAATGATCCTGAAATAACTGGGCATCCACAAGGAAAAAAAAAAAAAAAAGAAACTTGTCCCCCACCTAACACCATGCATAAAAGTCGATCCTAGAGAGGCTGTAGAAAAAAATGTGATAGGCAGAAAAAGCTTTTAGAGGATGATATAGAATTTCATGATCTTGCGTTAATGCTCTTTTTTAAAAAAAGATCAATACATTTGCCTACATTAAAATGAAAGGCTTCTGATCATGAAAAGACACTATGGGCAAAATAAATAAGGCCAGCCTGCCACAGACTGGGAAAAGATACTGAGAACAGGTGTAACTGACAAAAGGATTATACCAAGAATATTGAAAGAATTGCTACAAATCGTTAAGAAAAGAACAGATAACCCAACTGAAATTTTGGGAAGAGACTGAATTTTACAAAAGCAGAAATCCAGATGGTCAATAAACATATGAAATAATGCTCAACTTCATTAGTAATTGGGGAAATAAAAATTTAAATCACAATGAAATACCATTACCAATCCCACCAGAATGGTTAGAATTTTAAAAACAGGCTATTTGAGGAGTGAAGCAACTGAAAATTTCATGCATTACTGGTGGGAGTTAGTTGGAACAGTCTCTTTAGGAAACAGTGTGGCACTGTCTTCTAAAGTTGAAAATGTGCATACCCTGTGATTCAGCAGTTCTACTCCTAGATATACACCCCCCCCCCGCAAAATATGCTCATAGCAATGAAAAGAGGTGTATAAGAATGTACATAAGCCAGGTGCAATGAGTCACAACTGTAATTCCAACAGTTTGGGAGGCCAAGTCAGCAGGATCGCTTGAGTCCAGGAGTTCAAGAGCAGCCTGGGCAACATAGTGAGACCCCCATCTCTACGAAAATTTTAAAAATTAGTTGAGTGTCATGGCACTTACCTGTAGTCCCAGCTATTTAGGAGGCTGAAGTGGGAGGATCGCTCGAGCCCAGCAGTTTGAAGTTACAGTGAGCTATGATGGTGCCACTGCACTCTAGCCTGAGCAACAGAGCAAAACCTTATCTCTAAAGAAAAAGAATTAATAAAGATAAATTTAAGAACACATAAAAAAATTAAAGAATATACATAGCAGCATTATTTGAAATATCCCAAGACTGGAAGGAACTCAAATGTCCATCAACAGCAGAATGGATAAGTGGTACAATGAAAATTGTATTCATCGGAAACAATAAAGATAAACTCCAGCTACATGCAGCAACGTGGGTGAATGGGCTCCAGTAACAACCAAAGTCACAGGAGGAGTCTCATGTGAACTAGAGAAAAGTGAACACGCCACACAGCGAAGCACTTATTTGGAGATGCCTCTGTTTCCAGCCCCCAAACCTGCAGTCCTACCAGCTTCTGCCTGGTTCACACCACCTCCTCTTTCTTATAATAGAAGGGGTATTCATTTTTCCATCTCTCATGCTGTGGATTCCTTCCCATTCTTGTATCTTCAACTCGTCCTCTTGACGGGTGCCCCCTCTTCTCCCAGGGTTCCTTATCTTAGCAGTTATTTATTTACTGTTTGTTCCCGCTGACCTGAGCTGTGCCTGGCCACAAGGATGGGGCTCAGAGACTGCAGTTGTCTGATGCATGCAGGGTTTGGGACACTTCGCCATGGTCTTACTCTTTCCTCTATTCCCATCGTTCCCATCTCTACTCTAGAATCCCCCATTCTCTCGGTTGCTGTCTCTGGCCTCTGTGATATAATACCCACAGTGCTAGGAAGCATTATTTAAAATGTTTGCTGGGCACAGTGGCTCACGCCTGTAATCCCAGCCCTTTGGGAGGCCGAGGCGGGGGATCATTAGAGGTCAGGAGTTTGAGACCAGCCTGGCCAACACGGAAACCTTATCTCTACTAAACATACAAAATTAGCTGGGGGTGGTGGCATGTGCCTGTAATCCCAGCTACTCAGGGGCTGAGGCAGAAGAATTGCTTGACCCCAGGAGGTAGAGGCTGCAGTGAGCTGAGATCGCACCACTGCACTCCAGCCTGGGCAACAAAGCAAGACTCCGTCTTGAAAAAAAAAATTTTTTTAATTTTTTGATTTTTTTAGAGATAGGGTCTCACTTTGTCACCCAGGTTGGAGTGTAGTGATGTGATCACAGCTCACTGCAGCCTCAAACTCCTGTGCTCAAGTGATCATCCTGCCCCAGACTCCTGAGTAGCTGGGACCAGAGGGGCACACCATCACATTAGGCTAATTTTTAAAATATCTTTTTGTAGAGACAGGAGTCAGTCAATGTTGCCCAGGGTGGTCTCAAACTCCTGGCCCCAAGCGATCCTCCTGCCTTGGCCTCCCAAAGAGCTGAGTTTACAGGCATGAGCCACTGTACCCGGCCCTAGATTTCTTACCTAGAATGCATCTTGTGGAACGTCTCTTTTCTCTTAATTGGTCCTTCGTTTCTCTGTTCAGAAGGTACAAGCTGAGAAGAACAAAGGTTTACCTTAGTTTCTGATGGCTCATAAGGTGACACCCAGAACATCAGACCTCTACTCAGGCCAGGATTGTCCTTAGAACACCCTCTCAATGCAGTTCTCTTCCTCACCTGCTTCCTCCACCTCTATTTTGAAAGAGAGATGCTCAGCTGAAAGAGTTGCTTTGAGGCTAAGTTATGAGAGCTCCTGACAGTGGCAGCCTGGCCTGTGGTCACTGCAGGGCCCTACATGTGGTGAAAGTTGATAGTAAGGGAGCCAGGTTCAATGGCTCCCGCCCAGCTCACCCAGCACTTTGGGAGGCTGAAGTGGAAGGATGGCTTGAGCTCAGGAGTTTGAGAGCAGCCTGGGCAACATAGTGAGACCCCATCTCCACAAAAAATCAGAAATGTAGCCAGGTGTAGTGGCACACACCTGTGGGCCTAATTACTTGGGAGGGTAAGGCAAGAAGATCGCGTGAGCCCAGGAGTTCAAGGCTGCAGTGAGCCACGATGGCACTAATGCACTCCAGCCTGGATGACAAAGCAAGACCGTGTCTTAAAAACAAACAAACAAACAAACAAATGCTCAGGGCAGTTTAGAGGAGGAGGCATGGTTCTTATTCTGGAAGGAGATAATGGGATTTCACTGTTTCAGGAACCCTCTGTGTTCTCTAACCCAGCGGCTTAGGGTCTGACTCCACACACTCCCCTCCGTGCTATTTGGGGTCTACCAGCATCCGAGGTCTCTGCTTCTGGGTGAAGGCCCTCACAATCCTAAGGACCACAGCACACAGCCGGGGCCTCAAACCAGGGCATCATCCTGTATCCTGTGCCCAAGGTCATGACCTTATCACCAACCTTACCCTTGCTGGTCCTTCCTGCCTTCAGGGTCTTCTCACGGTTTTACTCTGTTTCCCCAGCTAAACCCCTGTGCCCACCTGATTCTTTTTTATTTCACAAACCTTCCTGGCTCTGAATTTAGGTTTTCTGGGGAGTGCTCATTTGAATTTGACAAACATTCTTTGAGCTTCAAAGACAGGTATGGTGTCAGCCTTGGAGGAGGCTTTAACTTTGTAGTAAAAATCAGCTGGCCAGGCACCATGGCTCAGGCCTGTAATCCCAACACTTTAGGAAGCTGAGGCAGGCGGATCACCTGAGGTCAGGAGTTTGAGACCAGCCTGGCCAACATGGTGAAACCCCATCTCTACTAAAAATACAAAAATACAGCTGGGTGTGATGTCGTGTGCCCGTAATCCCAGCTACTTCGGAGGCTGAGGCAAGAGAATCGCTTGGACCTGAGAGGCAGAGGTTGCAGTGGGCCAAGATCGCGCCACTGCACTCCAGCCTGGGCAACAAAATAAGACTCTGTCTCAAAAAAAAAAAAAAAAAGCCACTAAAAGTACTTTTTTTTTTTCTCCACCAAAAGTACAATGCAGAATGTGATGAGTATTTCACCAGATGGAGAAGCAACTTGTTAGGAGATTCGTTACAAAAGAGTAGTGGGAAGGAGAGGAGAGCAGGCTTCCCAAGGCTTTCTTTAGAATGTGGTATTGGGCTGGGCTTGAAGGATGGAGATGCTTTCAGAAGCCCAGGTTTGGGGAGAGGGACATGAGATGAAGGGACAGCATGTCCAGGGAATCACTGAATTCCAACGTGCTTCAAGTACAAGTAGAGAAGGGAAAGAGAGAGAGAGAGATGACAAAGCAAGGTTGAAGTGATGTCACTGAGGATCCCCATGTCAAGCCAAGAAGCCTAAATCTTTGTAGATAAAGGAGAGCCAGTGAGGAATCTTGAGTCAATAAATCCCCAGGCCTCCATGTGTGAGCCATTCTGATCCCCACTCAGTCACCAATTTTATATCTGTAGCTTCTTAAGAATCCACCCATGTCCCTCCATCCCTACAACCTTAGTTCACGCCACCACCTTGTCTCACTGGGATACATACAACAGTTCTGTAACAAATTCTCCAATCTCCAGACTCCCCTCCGCCCCCTCCACTCCTAAGGGTTTCCCCCCAGCAGCCAGACTTGGTTGTTGTCAAAGTCCAAATCCAATCGCGTCAGTTTCCTGCCTTGGAACTTTCAAGAGCTTCATGTTACCCTTGGGATCAAGTCAAAATTCCTTGTATATTACACACCTGGCCCTTCCCAGCTCCACTACACCAAACTGTCTCTACTTCTGCAATCCCTTCTGCAGGAATGCCACTCCACCCATCACCTAGTGACCACGGCTCAGCTCTGGGCGGCCCCCTAGCGGCCTCTCTGACTCCCACCTCCTTCTCGGGCTTCGTCAGTGTACTGTGCTTCTCACTGTCTGTCCTAGCACCTGTCGCAGTGTTGAAACGGCCAGTTCCTTCATTTTTCCTCTGCTCTCGGTTTTATTTTTTATTTTTTACTTATTTGTTTTTTGAGACAGAGTCTCACTCTGTCACCCAGGCTGGAGCACGATCTTGGCTCACTGCAACCTCCACCTCCCGGGTTCAAGCAATTCTCCAGACTCAGCCTCCTGAGTAGCTGGGATCACAGGTGTGCGCCACCACGCCGGCCCTGGTTTTATCTCCAGACTCTGCCTCCTGAGTAGCTGGGATCACAGGTGTGCACCACCACGCCCAGCCCTGGCTTTATCTTAGCATCTCTATTTTCACAGTGCAGGTACTAGGGGCTCAAAAAAAAGAGGTCCTCAAAAAGATGGATAAAACACCCACCCACTTTCTCAGCTGACCTCTCCTGGCTCATGTCAGTCCCATACCCGCTGGGCAAATTTGCTTCTTTCTTTCTTCTCTTCCCATCATCTTTTTTTTTTTTTTTTTTTTTTTTTTTCCTGAGACAGGGTCTCACTCTGTTGCTCAGGCTGGAGTGCAGTGGCACCATCATGACCCACTGCAGCCTTGGCATCCTGGGCTCAAGCAATCCTCCCACTTCAGCCCCCCAAAATTACAGGTGTGCACCACCATGCCCAGTTAATATTTTAATTTTTTTAAAGAGACACGGTTTCATTACGTTGTCCAGCCTGGTCTTGAACTCCTGAGCTCAAGGGATTCTCTCGCCTTGGCCTCCAAAATTCCTGAGATTACAGGTGTGAGCCACCTGACCTGGCCCCATTGTCTTTCTGTCCCTAGTTCTGCCCCAAGAGGTGACTGTGGTATAGCAGAAAGAGTCCACACAAAATCATTTACGAACAAAGCCTGGAGTGAAACAGCAAATGGTTAACAGCGGTGGCTCTCGGGGGCAAGACAAGAGACAATATTCTTTCCACCTTTTTTTGTATTTATCAAATTCACTACATTTTCTAAAGGGAAAATACGGTTTTTTTTTTTTTTTTTTTTTTTTTTTTTGGTAAGAAAGAGCAGTCCGCCGGGTGCAGTGGCTCATGCCTATAATCCTAAAATCCAACATTTTGAGAGGCCAAGAGCCCAGGAGTTTGAGACTGCTCTGGGCAACATGGCAAGGCCTTGTCTCTAAAGAAAATTAGCTTGGCATGGTGGCACATGCCTGTAATCCCAGCTACTCTACTCAGGAGGCTGAGGCAGGAGGATCGCTTGAGCCCAGGAATTCGAGGTTACAGTGGGCTATGATTGTGCCACTGCACTCCAGCTTGGGCAACACAGTGAGACCCTGTCTCTAAAATAATAATAGTAATAATAATAAAAGATGGAGCACTAGATCAAGACTGAAAGAGCTTGATTTAAGTGAGAATAGCAGAGTAGTGTGTATAGTAAATATCGTCTGTCTAAAAAAAGAAAAGCAGAAAAATATGTATTTATAAAATCTCTATAGGCTGGGTGTGGTGGCTCACGTCTGTAATCCCAGCACTTTGGGGGGCCAAGGTGGGCAGATCACCTGAGGTCAGGAGTTCAAGACCAAACTGGCCAACACGGAGAAACCCCATCTCTAATAAAAATACAAAAAAATTAGCTGGGCGTGGTGGTGGGCACCTGTAATCCCAGCTTCTAGGGAGGCTGAGGCCGGAGAATCACTTGAACCTGAAAGGCAGAGGTTGCAGTGAGCTGAGACTGTTCCACTGCACTCCAGCCTGGGTGACAGAGAAAAACTCTGTCTCAAAAAAAAAAAAAAAAAAAAAAAAAAAAAAAAAAAAATCTGGAAGGTTACATAAGAAATGAAAAACACCAAAGGCTTCTGCAGAGAAGAGGCAGGAGGCTGGAGCCCAGGGAGACAGGATTTCCACTATATCCCCAACTATACTTTGGATTTTGAACTATGTGAATGTATTACCTATGCAAAAAATAAATTAAAAAGTATACATATATTTATTATAAATATTAAAAAGTATAAATAAAAAAGATTTGAGGCTGGGAGTAGTGGCTCACATCTGTAATCCCAGCACTTTGGGAGGCTGAGGAGGGAGGATTGCTTGAGGCCAAGAATTCGAGTCCAGCCTGGGCAACATAGTGAGACACCCCCTCTCAACAAAACAAAACAAAAGTGTTGAGTTTGAATTCTGTGCCACTAGATAACTTTGGAAACATCACTTTCCCCATCTGTAAAATGGAGAAAACAGTACCTGTTTCAGGCAGTCTTTGCAAGAAGCGAGTGACATGTGAGTGTCTTTGGTGACCCTCTGAGGCACCCCACAGAGGTAAGGGCTTGTCCTCTGGCCTCCCGATTCCCCTGGGCCCTCCCTCCTTCTCACCCTCTCTTGCCCTCCAAATGAAGCTGTCAAGGCCAAACTGTGCGCCTGCCAAGATGGCCCCCACTGGAATCCCTCCCTTGGCTCTCTGCCTGTTGGAACATAGCTAATAGCAAGGAGGAAAAGCCACACTTCGAGGATCTGGGCATTTCAAAGCAGCCAAGCAGCTCTTTTTGTTTTCTCAGGCTCTCCGCTTGCCAGCTAGTTCCACACATTAGAAATATTTTGGGTCAGCTCTGCAGTTCTCAACCATAGCACATCCGTCTTGTTTCATGACTACTTCCCTATAATAGCTCTGGGAAAAACTGCACTGGGCCTCGTCCCAAACCACGCTGCTGGCATCCCAAGCTGCATTCAATATGGTGCCTTCGGGCAGTAATTATGAGAAGTTGAAAACTCCTGCGACTTCCTCGGGTTTGGTCTGGAGCAACGAGGAGTTGTTTGGGTTGAGTTTCTAGAGAGTTGTCATCACTATGACCTTCAAAATGCTTGAGGCAGGAAGAGGAGCTTAATTGACCATGTTTCTGCTGATTCCAATAACCCTGCTCTTCTCTGCAGCCCAGTGGCTTTTTTTTTCCTCCTTGATGTGGATATTTATTGAGTGTCGGTGCAAACTGTGATGCTGAAGGAGGTGCTTTTTTTTTTTGGAGACAGATTACATGCGTGAGCCACTGCACCCGGCCGAGGTGCTTTCTTTGTTGCCTGGGATAGGGTTGCCAGATTTGGCAAATGAAAACGCAGGATCCCCAGTTATATCAGAATTCCAGGTAGTGAAGAATTTTTTAGTATAAGTATGTCCCATGCAAATTTTAGGACATACATTGAAATTATTTATTGTTTTAGTATATAAATATGTCCCACGCAATATCTGTTTTTCTGTTGGTTTGATTGAGTTATTTATTTATTTATTTATTTATTTATTTATTTTTGCCTTTGTTTTTTGAGACAAGGCCTTACTCTGTTGCCCAGGTTGGAGCGCAGTGGCATAATCCCAACTCACTGCAGCCTCGACCTCCTGGGCTCAAGCAATCCTCCCGCCTCAGCTTCTCGTGTAGCCGGGATTACAGGTGCACAACACCATGCCTGGCTAATTTCTAAAGGTTTTCGGAGATAGGGTCTTTCTATGTTGCCCAGGCTGGTCTCTAACTCCTTGGTTCAAACAATCCTTCTGCCTCAGCCTCCCAAAGTGCTGGGATTACAGGTGTGAGTCACCATGCTTGGGCCTCCCGTGGAGTATTTGTACATACTTACATTGTAAATTATTCACTGTTTCTCTGAAATTCAGATTTAACTGGACGTCCTGTATTTACTGAATTTATTTATTTATTTATTTTCTGTCCCTAATACTTTATTGGTCATCTCTAGGCCTGTGTGCAGCTTGGTGGGTTTGGGGGAGGGTGTCACTATTCACCAGCTCCCAGTTGGAGGCATGAGAAGGCCTTGGCCTAACTTTTCAGGGTCCCAGACTGTGGAGTTTGGAGGGGCAGATCTGGCCTTTCCTGGGTCAACCTAGGGCACCCGTGTAGGGGCACAAGCTCACGATCCATCAGCCAGCCTAGTTGTGTTTGAAGAAGTATTCCTTGCTGTCATTCACGCTGGGCTTGATCATGTCACTGTCAGGCTTCCAACCAGCAGGACAAACTTCCGGGTGTTCATCTGTGTACTGAAAGGCCTGGACCAGCTGCAGGGCCTCATCCACAAATTGTCCCACAGGCCAATCATCAACAGTGATCTAGGGAAGGACATCCTTGCCATGGATGATAAAGAGGCCCCTGCAGGCCAGGCGTGGTGGCTCACAGCTGTAATCCCAACACTTTGGGAGGCCAAGGCAGGCAGATCACCTGAGGTGGGGAGTTTGAGACCAGCCTGACCGACATCAAGAAACCCCATCTCTACTAAAAATACAAAAATTAGCCAGGCGTGCTGGCACACTCCTGTAATCCCAGCTGCTCGGGAGGCTGAGGCAGGAGAATCACTTGAACTGGGGAGGCAGAGGTTGCAGTGAGCCGAGATCGTGCCATTGCACTCCAGCCTGGACCACTCCGTCTCAAAAAAAAAAAAAAAAGAAAGAAAAAAGAAGAGGCCCCTGCAGACAATGCCCTCGTCTGTTTTCGGCACGTCATACTTCTCAGACACACTTCAGGTCACGTCAGCAAGCAGAGGGTTGTCCAGGGGGCCCAAGCCTGCCTCCCTCCTTCCAGGGGTGTTGCTCCAAGCCAGATGGGTGAACTGAGTCCACTGAGGTCCCTAGCACTTCGCAGCTTTCAGAAGTCCTCAGCATAGTCGCTGAATGCGATGATCTCTGTGGGGGCACACGAAAGTGAAGTCCAAGGCTCAGTGGCTCACACCTGTAATCCCAGCACTTTGGGAGGCCGAGACTGGCAGATCACCTGAGGTCAGGAGTTCAAGACTGACCTGACCAACGTGGTGAAATCCCATCTCTACTAAAAATACAAAATTAGCAGGGCGGGGTGGCACATGGGCGTCCCAGCTACTTGGGAGGCTGAGGCAGGAGAATCGCTTGAACCCAGGAGGCAGAGGTTGCAGTGAGCCGAGATCGAGCCACTGCACTCCAGCTTGGGCAACAAAGCCAGACTCTGTTTCAAACAAAAAAAGTGCAGTCCAGAGGATGGAAAAAGAGGATCACGTGCTTCCCTCTGTAGTCCAACAGCTTTACCTCCTGTAGGCTCCATCCACCACAGCAGTGGCCTTGAAGTCAGGGGTAAGCTTTCCGATGTGCATGTTACCGGAGGCCATGACTGAAAGCTCCATGGGCAAAGGCCAGACGCGGGATAACCAGATGTGTGGACCTGCGTTCTCAGCACCCTGGGCACCCTGTATCTATTTACCCAGCCACTCTGCCTGTGAAAGACACGAGCAGAATTCTCTTAAGTCATGCAGAGGAGACAGGAGGCCCGTTCCTCTTGTTTTCCAGCCTGAGCCTGCTTCTTTATTTTCTTACTATTTTTTATTATTATTATTATTTAGAGGTGATCTTACTCTGCTGCCCAGTCTCAAGTTCAGTGGCACGATCATGGCTCACTGCAGCCTCTAACTCCTGGCTCAAGCGATCCTCCTACCTCAACCTCCAGAGTAGCTGGGACTACAGGCACACACTACCTCGCCTGGCTAATTATTATTATTTTTTAAATTTCTTCTAGAAACAAGGTCTTGCTCTGTTGCCCAGGCTGCTCTTGAACTCTGGCCTCGAATGATCCTCCCACCTCAACCTCCCAAAGTGCTGAAATTACAGGTGTGAGCCACTGTGCCCAATCTGGCCTGAGCTTGCTTCTTTAGCCCAACTCTCTACCCCTGGGTCACAACATGAGAACACCTGTAGGGACAAGGCCCCAGTGCACTTGCTTTGACTGGCACTCTCTACTGTGCACAGGGCCTCGACAAGAGCGAAACTCTATCTCAAAAAAAAAAAAAAAAAAAAAAAAAGATGGAGTTTGGCTCTGTCACCCAGGCTGGAGTGCAATGGCACAATCTCAGCTCACTACAACCTCTGCCTCCTGGGTTCAAGCGATTCTCCTGCCTCAGCCTCCCGAGTAGCTGGGATTACAGGCACACGCCTCCATGCCCAGCTAATTTTTGTATTTTTAGTGGAGATGGGGGGACGGTTCCACCATGTTAGCCAGGCTGGTCTCGAACTCCTGACCTCAAGCGATCCAACTGCCTCGGGCTCCCAAAGTGCTGGGATTACAGGTGTAAGCCACCGCGCCCTACCCTGTCCTCTTAAAATGGGTCTGCCTGCTGACTTGGTGTTAGAGTGTAGCTCAGAGAGGATTTTTGTTTTTAAGAAGCAGCAGCCACTATCAGTCTAGAGGCCCTACTTCCATAAACCCAGCCACTCTCCTTGAAATCTTGTTATCGAAAGCCCTGAGCCAATTCTGAAGGCAGGAGTCCATATGCAGCCAGGCAGAGTCCCAGCCAGCACCCTCTCCATGGGCTTGCTTTGCTCGGGGGCGGCAGCGACTGGGGGGCACTTTCTGCACTTTTATTCTGGCTCAGCAGGTGAGTCTCCAATAGAGTCTGGGCCAGAGTCCTTAGAGAGAGCTGTGGCATCCAAGAAAACAGAATTCAAACTCACTTCTGGATCTCTTTGTGATGCCAGATGCTCTGCTGGCTCCTGGGGACACACGCTCACTCAACGACCAAATGCCCTGGGACTCCCTTGCAATGGCAGGCCATGTGAATGGGGCCATCCTGCCAGCTGGTGGCCTCCAAGATGGGACACAAAGATGCCTCCCTGTGACCTCTTAAAGTCTGACCTTCAGCCAGAGGACATAAAGTACCAAATCTGTGTTTGTTTGCTGGTCTGCCATGACAAAACACCACCAACTGAATGGCTTAAAGCCACATAAATCTATTGTCTCCCAGTTCTGGAGCCCAGGAGTCAAAATCAAGGTGTTGGCAGGGTCGTGCTCCCTCTGACGCCTGCAGGGGAAAAGCCTTCCTTGACTCAGCCTAACTTCTGGTGGTTTGCTGGTCACCTTTGGCATTCCTTGGCTTCTGACAGGTCCCTCCCACCTTCTTTTGTCACATGGCATTCTCCCCTGTCTTGTGGGCCAGAGGCTGCCCATGAACAAAATATTTTAACACACACTGGTTCGTATTTAACAGACGAAAATCAGAAAAGTGTGGATTTCCATAGGACTTTGTAACTGTGACCACAGCTTAGGCTTTGCTGGGGAGCAGGTGACAGTCTTATCACCAGTGTGAGTGTACATGGGTTTGTTGTGTCTTTTTCCAAGAATAAGCACAGAAGAAGGGTGGAGGGAATAGATTCTGTGCATGTGAGGGGGGATGTGAGAGTGGGGACAGAGGGAGAAAGACAAAATGCCCAGAGGCAGGCTGGACGCAGTGGCTCATGCCTATAATCCCAGCACTTTGGGAGGCTGAGGTGGGCGGATCATAGCCTGGCCAACATGGTAAAACCCTGACTCTACTAAAAATACAAAAATTAGCTGGTCATGGTGGTGCCTGCCTGTCTTCCCAGCTACCTGGGAAGCTGAGGCAAGAGAATTGCTTGAACCTGGGAGGTGGAGGTTTTCTGTGAGCCAAGATCACACCACTGCACTCCAGCCTGGGCAACACAGCAAGACTCCATTTCAAAACAAACAAACAAACAAACAAACAAACAAACATATATATATATATAAAGGAGTTCACTCCTTTTTATATATAAAGAAAGGAGTTTCGCTCTTGTCACCCAGACCGGAGTGCAGTGGCGCGATCTCGGCTCACTACAACCTCCGCCTCCAGGGTTCAAGCGATTCTCCTGCCTCAGCCTCCTCAGTAGCTGGGATTACAGGGGCCCGCCACCAAAAGCAGCTAATTTTTTCTGTATTTTTAGTAGAGACAGGGTTTCATCATGTTGGCCAGGCTGGTCTTGAACTCCTGGACTATATATATATATATATATATATATATATATAGTCCAGAGGCAGGAGCTGGTGGCAAATAATGCCCTGGGTAGGTTGGGGCAGGATAGCTCTGTGTGAGGAGCTGGAGGCCCAACACTCACCCCTCTGTGACCCTGTCCCCGGGCTGTGTTCCTGAAATTCACACAACTGTCCTCACCAGCCCTGGGTCCCTGCAGAACCATCCATCCAACCTCTCAAGGATTTCCTACTTCTCCGACAATTTCCTCAATCACCAGAAGAGGATTTTCTTTTCTTTTCTTTTTTGAGACAGAGTTTTGCTCTCTTTTGCCCAGGCTGCAGTGCAGTGGAGCAATCTTGGCTCATCACAACTTCCATCTCCTGGGTTCAAGCGATTCTCCTGCCTCAGCCTTCTGAGTAGTTGGGATTACAGGTGCCCGCCACCATGCCTGGCTAATTTTGTATTTTTAGTAGAGACAGGGTTTCACCATGTTGGTCAGGCTGGACTCGAACTCCTGGGCTCAAGCCATCCTCCTGCCTCAGCCTCTCAAAGTGCTGGGATTACAGTCATGAGCCACTACATCCAGGAAAATGGATCCTTAATGTATAAATATACTGGGAGTGAAAGAGGGAAAATAGGAATATGTTGTACTGGGAAGAAAAAACTTTTTCTCAATCCTCTTAGGTTTGGAAATTGGAACCCAGGCTGGGCATGGTGGCTCATGCCAGTAATCTCAGCACTTTGGGAGGCTGAGGCAGGCGGATCACCTGAGGTCGGGAGTTCGAGACCAGCCTGACCAACATGGAGAAACCCCATCTCTACTGAAAATACAAAATTAGGCCAGGTGCGGTGGCTCACGCCTGTAACCTTAGCACTTTGGGAGGCTGAGGCGGGTGGATCACGAGGTCAGGAGTTCAAGACCATCCTGGCCAAGATGGTGAAACCCTGTCTCTAATGAAAATACAAAAATTAGCTGGGCGTGGTGGTGGTTGCCTGTAATCCCAGCTACTTGGGAGGCTGAGGCAGAGAACTGCTTGAACCTGGGAGGTGGAGGATGCAGTGAGCCAAGATCATGCCACTGCACTCCAGCCTGGGCAATAGAGTGAGACTTTGTCTCAAAACACAAAAAACAAAACAACAACAACAACAACAAAAAATTAGCCAGGTGTGGTGGCATATGTCTGTAATCCCAGCTACTCGGGAGGCTGAGGCAGGAGAATCGCTTGAACCTGGGAGGCGGAGGTTGCGGTGAGCCGAGGTGGCTCTGATGCACTCACACCTGGGCAATAAGAGCAAAACTCCATCTCAAAAAAAAAAAAAGAAAAAGAAAAAAAGAAAGAAAATAAATTAGAGCCTTGCGAATTAAACTCACAATACAGATTAGCAAGAGGAAAGACAGATTTAATTATGTACATCTGGGATTTTGCAGAAAAATGTGACTCCAGCGAGTGGTTAGAATTTGGGGGTTAAATATCAGCTTCATAGGTGAAGGGAGGGGAGCAGGGCACTTAAGGGAAGACCAATGACTTTTTTTGTTTTGAGACAGAGTTTCACTCTTGTTGCTCAGGCTGGAGTGCAATGGTGCGATTTTGGCTCGCCACAACCTCTGCCTCCCGGGTTCAAGTGATTCTCCTGCCTCAGCCTCTGGAGTAGCTGGGATTATAGGCATGCGCCACCACACCCGGCTAATTTTTGTATTTTTCGTAGGGACGGGGTTTCTCCATGTTGGTCAGGCTGGTCTCGAACTCTTGACCTCAGGTGATCTGTTTGCCTAGGTGACAAATTATTTTTAAGAAAGATATATGGGTCCTTAGAACCGATGGGAAATAGGAGAGTTTTATGACAACGTCTAGGTGTGGTGACAGCTTCTCTTTGTCTCCAGTGATAGAAGTCAGTCTTCCCCGCCCGCTTCTCTGAAGGGAATGTATGGTAATTAAGGTTTTTCATGTTATTTTTGGGGAGGCTCTGCTTGTTAGGCAGATAAGAACTCAAAGGACTTCTCAAAATATTTTTTATGGCTGGCGTGGTGGCTCACGCCTGTAATCCCAGCACTTTGGGAGGCCGAGGTAGGCGGATCATTTGAGGTCAGGAGTTCGAGACCAGCCTGGCCAACATGACGAAACCCTGTCTCTACTAAAAATAGAAAAATTAGCCGGGCCTGGTGGCACGAACCTATAATCCTGGCTAGTCAGGAGGCTGATGCAGGAGAATTGCTTGAACCTGGGAGGTGCAGGTTGCAGTGAGCTGACATTGTGCCATTGCACTCCAGCCTGTGTGACAGAGCAAGACTCCGTCTCAAAAATAAAGACGGGAGTTTATTATTTATTTATTTGCTTTTAGAGCTGGGTGTCCCCCGTCACTCATCCTGGAGTGCTGTGGTATAATCATAGCTCACTGCAGCCTCAGACTCCTGGGCTCAAGTGATCCTCCCACCTCTGCCTCTTGCATAGCTGACACGACAGGCATGTGCCCCTGCACTTGGCTAATTTTCTTATTTTTTGTAGAAATGGAGGACTGGCTATGTTGCCTAGGCTGGTCTCAAGCACCAAGACAAGTGTATTTATTTATTTATTTAAAACATTTTTAAAACAGAAATGGGGTCTTCTTACATTGCCCAGGCTGGTCTTGAACTCCTGACCTCAAGTGATCCTCCTGCCTTGGACTCCCAAAGTGCTGCGATTATAGGCATGAGCCACCACACTCAGCACTTAGCAAGACATGAGTTTATTAAGAAATATTGGCTGGGCGCGGGGGCTCATGCCTGTAATTCTAGCACTTTGGGAGGCCGAGGCGGGTGGATTGCCTGAGCTCAGGAGTTCGAGACCAGCTGGGCAACTCGGTGAAACCCCATCTCTACTAAAATACAGAAAATTAGTTGGGCGTGGCGGCATGTGCCTGTAATCTCAGCTACTTGAAAGGCTGAGACAGGAGAATCGCTTGAACCCAAGAGACGGAGGTTGCAGTGAGCCGAGATCGTGCCATTGCACTCCAGCAGGGGTGACAGAGCAAGACTCCATCTCAAAAAAACAAAAAACAAAAAACAAAAAAAAAGAAAAAGAAAATAAAGAAATAAATATCTACAGCTGAAGGACTCATGGGGAGACCTGAAGAGGGAGACTCTAGACTGTGCTTCCATACAGGTTCCTAAGTGCACTCAGAAATGGCCACCAAGGGAGTGACGGCCACTACCAAAACCAGGGACCACTGTGCCCGATGGTCACTGCCCCAGCTGTCAGCAGCAGGCCAGCCTGTACTCCACAACCCACACCTGCAAAACGCAGGCCTGTCGCGCTGCCTCCCTCCCCACTCAGTTCCAAATCAACGAGGGACAAAGGTCCAGGTGATAGGTGAAACCCACCCCCCAAATCCATCCCTTAGTGGTGAGAGATGCTGGGAATGGAAGTGATTTTTAAATGCTCTGTTGGGAAAGTGGCTTTACTATATGTGGAACTCTTCAGTAGAATTTTATGCAGCGTGGTAGCTCATGCCTGCAATCCCAGCACCTTGGGAGGCTAGGGTGAGACAATTGCTTGAGGCCAGGAGTTCAAGACCAGCCTGGGCAATATAGTGAGATCCTGTCTCTACAACAAAACAAAAACATTAGCGGGGTGTGGTGGTGCATGCCTGTAGTCCTAGCTACTCAAGAGACTGAAGTGGGAGGATCACTTGAGCCCAGGAGTTCAAGGCTGCAATGAGCTATGATTTTGCCACTATACTCCAGCCTGGGCTAAGTATGCATATTACTTTGATAAAAAGAATTTTAAAAGCTGGGCGTAGTGGCTCGCGCCTGTAATCCCAGCACTTTGGGAGGCCAAGTCAGGCAGATCACTTGAGGTCAGGAGTTCGAGACCAGCCTGGCCAACATGGTGAAACCCCATCTCTACTAAAAATATAAAAATTAGCCAGGCTTGGTGGTGCACACCTGTAATCCCTTCTACTCAGGAGGCTGAGGCAGGAGAATTGCCTGAATCTGGGAGGTGGAAGTTGCAGTGAGCTGAGATCGCACCACTGCACTCCAGCCTGGGTGACAAGAGTGAAACCCTGTCTCAAAAAAAAAAAAAAAAAAAAAAAGAAATAAAAAGTATAAAAAAGAAAAAGGTTTTGTGATCTTTAAATAGAGCTAACTTCTAGCATTATCAAGCAATAGGATGCATTGGCATTTTCATGGGAGTAGGCGGAACATTCTCGGAAGCTTTGGTTTTCGTCTTCTCCTTTGTTCTAAAGGCTACAGAGACGCCATCTCGCTGGCCGCACTTAAGTAGAGGGTAGGCAGGGAGCTATGTCTTTAATTAGGAAAGAAAGGCCCTTGGAAAGCTGGTGCCTTCTTCCCCAGGGCCTTCTTACAAGCTCATACTCCTCACTTCCCCTTTTCCAAGGTCCCTGAACATCCAGATCTGTATCAGCATTTGAAACTTGATGATCCTAACAGCAGTCCTCTGAAATTGCACTGTGTCTTTGGTCAGACAGCTGGCTGAGCACCTCCCCAGGGAGAGGTGGCCAAGAAGGAAGGCGGAAGTTGCATACACCCAATGGCATGTTTATAGCAGTTTTGCAGCTTATACACACACACATGCATACACACACACACATATATATTTTTTACAACCTGCCTCATCTAAAGCTTTGTGTTTGGTGTGAGAACCTCTGTGATGAACCAGCCCTGGAGAGCAAAGGAACAGAACAGGGGTAGGAAGAAAGGACCACTTGTCACAGAGAAGGGCAGCGTCAGTCCAGCAGGGGTCTGTGTTACCTGTGAACATGGGTACACTGGAGTGAACCGGCCACACGCAGCCAGGGCTCCCCTGGGCATGTCTGGCTTCGCTGGATGGCAGATCACGGAACACAGAGGGGAAGCCCAGAAGGAACTGCAAGGAATTTTTTTTTTTTTTTTTTTTTTTTTTTTTGAGATGGACTCTTGCTCTGTCACCCAGGCTGGAGTGCAACGGCATGATCTTGGCTCACTGCAACCTCTGTGTCCCAGGTTCAAGCAATTCTCCTGCCTCAGCCTATGGAGTAGCTGGGATTACAGGCACGTGCTACCACACCCGGCTAATTTTTGTATTTTTAGCAGAGACAGGGTTTCACTATGTTGGCCAGGCTGGTCTTGAACGCCTGACCTCTAGTGATCCGCCCGCCTTAACCTCCCAAAATGCTGGGATTACAGGTGTGAGCCACCATGCTTGGCCAGGAATGCTTTTAATGGAATCTTCAGGAAAGGGAGAAATTTCCAGAACAACTTCACATTTAACTAACTTTTAAGGTTCACAGTTTTTATTTATTTGTTTGTTTGTATTTTTAATGGTATAAAGATCACTGATCGGCCGGGCGTGGTGGCTCATGCCTGTAATCCTAGCACTTTGGGAGGCCGAGGTGGGTGGATCACCTGAGGTCAGGAGTTCGAGACCAGCCTGGTCCAACATGGTGAAACGCCGTCTCTACTAAAAATACAAAAATTAGCCAGACGTAGTGACATGTGCCTGTAATACTAGCTACTGAGGAGGCTGAGGCAGGAGAATTTCTTGAACCTGGGAGACGGAGGTTGCAGTGAGCCAAGATCATGCCATTGCACTTGAGCCTGGGAGACAAGAGCAAATTCCATCTCAAAATAAAATAAATAAATAAATAAAAATAGAAAAATAAAGATCACTGATCAATGGGGACACCATACAGTGTCAAGGCCACATTCACTTTCACCGTCCCAGAGTGGAAAGGCATGCGTTTCTTTTCTCCTCGCTGACTTGCTAACTACTCTCACTCTGGCACTCAGCAGAGAGAGCAGCCCCCGCCACACCCCAAATGCACACAGGGCCTGACCCCGGTTCAGTTACTCTTTTATTCACAAATTAGACCCTGGGCACATTGATGACTGATGTACGTTGTGTTTTTTTCTGTTGAAATTCACTTCTGGAAATGGACGGTTGGGGAAAAGAGGTTCCACAGTGAAAACATTATAAAAACCACTTTCTGAAGAAAGAAAGAGGTTGGGCTGAGTGTGGTGGCTCAGCCTATAGTCCCAGCACTTTGGGAGGCTGAGGCAGGAGGATCGCTTGAACCCAGGAGTTTGAGACCAGTCTAGGCAATATAGCGAGATTCCCTCTCTACAAAAATTTTTTTTAAAAAGGTAGGCATGGTGGTGTACGCCTGTAGTCCTAGGTACTCAGGAGGCTAAGGCAGGAGGATCCCTTGAGCTCAGGAGGTTGAGGCTGCAGTGAACTATGACTGAGCCACTGCACTGCAGCCAGGGTGACCGCAAGACCCTGTCTCAATAAATAAATAAATAAACATAAAAGAAAGAAAAGAGAAAAAGAAAATGGCTAAGAGGAGAGGCAGGGGAAGATGCCTCTTTGGAAATGGTGTCTCGCATACTGTCCAGGCTGGGCTCAAACTCGTGATCCTCCTGCTTCAGCCTCTCAAGTAGCTGGGACTACAGATGCATGCTGCTGTGTCCAGCCACTGTGCCCTTTTGCCCCAACTACCTCGGACTCCGGTGCAGAATGAGCACTGTATCCTGGTGTGGCCAGGGACCCAGGTGCCAGGTGGCAACTGGAGCTCAGAGGCTGTCATTCAGGCCTGGACTCATTGCACGCACAGCCAGAAAGGGCTCCGGAGAGGCATCAGCAGCTGGGCACTTCCACCACCATCCAGGGATTGAGGCTGGGAAGGCCTGAGCCCTCACCCCACATGAGGCTGCCTCTGGGAGTGGCTGGCTGGGCCTGCCTTGGGAAGTCGGACAGAACTGAGGAGAGGGAGAATCTAGAGACCATTCCTGACCCTTGAAAGTGTGTCCTGAGATGATGCAATGTAGGATCCTTGAAGAAGTAGTATCAAGACAAGAATAAAAAAGAAAGGTGGGATGCAATGGCTCACACCTATAATTCCAGCACTTTGGGAGGCCGAGGAAGGCAGATCATGAGGTCAGGAGTTCGAGACCAACCTGGCCAACACAGTGTAACCCAGTCTCTACTAAAAAAGCAAAAATTAGCTGGGCGTGGTGGTGCATGCCTGTCATCCCAGCTACTCAGGAGGCTGAGGCAGGAGAATTGCTTGAACCCAGGAGACAGAGGTTTCAGTGAGCCAAGATCGCACCACAGCCCTTCAGCCTGGGCAACAGAGTAAGAGTCAGTCTAAAAAAATGAAAAAAAGAAAGAGAGCTAAAAGGAAACTCACTCACAGGAGACCTGGGTATAAGCGGGCATTTCCCCTTCCCCTGGGTGTAAGTGGGCCTCTCCTCTTCCCCTGGGTTCTGTGCACTTCATCAGGTTGATGACTCACGGTGACTGGGTTATGGCAGCAGCGTTCATCCTGGCGAGCTGGACAAGCACAGCTTTGAGGGTTAGACAAGATAAAGAAGCATTATACCCATGTGTACCTCTAGTGGCTAAGAGGGAAAGGAGAAAACAGAAGCTCCTCCTCAAGCTGATGATGGGCTGGGAGCGGTGGCTCAACCCTGTAATCCTAGCACTTCAGGAGGCTAAGGCAGGAGGATTGCTTGAGGCCATGAGTTCAGGACCTGCCTGGCAACAAAGTAAGACCCCATCTCTATAAAAATACATTGAATTATTTATTTTGAGACATAGTCTTGCTCTGTCACCCAGGCTGGAGTGCAGTGGCATGATCTCGGCTCACTGCAACCTCTGCCTCCCAGGTTCAGGTGATTTCGTGCCTCAGCCTCCTGAGTAGCTGGGATTCCAGGCGTGTGCCACCGCACCCAGCTAATTGTTGGTATTTTTAGTAGAGACAGGATTTTACCACGTTGGCCTGGCTGGTCTTGAACTCCTGGCCTCAAGTGATCTGCCCGCCTCGGCCTCCCAAAGTGCTGGAATTACAGGTGTGAGCCACCCTACCCGGCCTAAACTAAATTTTTTATTTTTGCTTTTATTTTTCGAGACACTCTTGCTCTGTCACCCAGGCTGGAGTGCAGTGGCAAGATCACCAGCTCACTACAACCTCCGCCTCCCGGATTCAAGTGATTCTCGTGCCTCAGCCTCCGAGTAGCTGGGACTACAGGTGCGCACCACCACATCTGGCAAATTTTTGTATTTTTAGTAGAGACAGGGTTTCACTGTGTTGGCCAGGCTGGTCTCGAACTCCTGACTTTGTAATCTGTCCAGCCCAGCCTCTCCCAAAGTGTTGGGATTACAGACATGAGCCACTGTGCCTGGACTAAACTAAATTTTTAAAAAAGCTTATGACTGGCCTGGCGCAGTGGCTCACGCCTGTGATCCCAGCACTTTGGGAGGCCAAGGTGGGCGGATCATGAGGTCAGGAGATCGAGACCATCCTGGCTAACACGGTGAAACCCCGTCTCTACTAAAAATACAAAAAGTTAGCCGGGCATGGTGGCAGGTGCCTGTAGTCCCAGCTACTCGGGAGGCTGAGGCAGGAGAATGGTGTGAACCCAGAAGGCAGAGCTTGCAGTGAGCTGAGATCGGGCCACTGCACTCCAGCCTGGGCGACAGAGCGAGACTCTGTCTCAAAAAAAAAAAAAAGGAAAAAAAAGCTTATGACTAACTGGAAAAAACAATGTTCCCTGAGACCCTGACCAGAGGTGAGAATTATGTTTATCAAATCTTGAGCCCTCTTCTCTTTCTCCTTACTCTACCTTTCCTTGCCCAGGCTAGTTTATAGACATAGAGTGCTGAAAAAAAAAATTCGAACTAGATTTTCAAGTCCCCCTGGGTACCCAGCCCAATTTATGCTAATTTCGAAGTGGTTAAATCAATGATTCCCAGCCCTGATTTTAGGACACCTCCAGGCGTCTTGAATTATTCCAAGGGCTATTGTGAAATTCCAAAAATAAAATCGTTTTTATTTCCTGCATTTAAAAATAAGTACACACCTTGTGCTCTCTAAAATCACACGCTTTTGGAGGAGAAAGATTGTGAAATCCTGCAGAAAATCTCATTTGGATTCCAGCAGTTTGGCCACAGCAATCAAAATACCACTTTATATTTGGGTAACGCTCTGTGGCTTTGAGAGCACTTTCTGATAAGTAGGTTAGTGGGGACATGTGTGAATCAACACAAAATATGCTTTTTCTAGCCTGGACATTGCACCACAGGTAGGAAACAACCACGTGGCCTTCCTTTGGAGCACATACTGGTTCCTCTGGGACATTGCAGTTTGTCACCAGCTGGTGGAGGGGGAGTCTGGAAGGAGGTTGGTGGCACAGGCGTGGGCGGCAGTGGCCTGGTATGGGCAAGGCCAGCTGGGTGATGGGGGCATCTGGTCACTGTCAAAGTGAAGAAAGAGGAGGCTTTCCCTTGAGCCCCAATGAGTCTCCAAGTCAAAGCTCGAGGCAGCACCACAGGATGGCCGGGTCCCCGACTCCAGAACTTTCCCTGGCTGCCACATGGGCAGCATTCTTTGCTTTATAGTGAGAAAGGGAGGCCATCAAACCTTATGTAATTGATGTCACTGTCGAGGATCCTGTGACTGCCATGGCTACTGTCTCCAATGTGTCTTCCCTGTACAGTGTCCCCGGGGTCCTGGGGAGGCCCAGGGTTGAGGACTGTCTCTGGAGCCCTGAGGAAATGGACATGGCACCTGAGTTGGGGTGTGGGAGAGAACCTGTGAGCTTGCTGAGCTTCCAGTGGAGCCAGGGGAGCAAAGAGCAAAATGCCAAGGCTGGCGTGGAACACGCTATACTCTAGGGAGCAACTTTTCTTAAAAGCCACTTTAGGCCAGTGCAGCAGTGGACACCTGGGAGCCCCAGCACTTTGGGAGGCCGAGGCAGGTGGATCACTTGAGCCTGGAAGTTCGAGACCAGCTGGCCAACATGGTGACACCCCGTCTCTACTAAAAATACAAAAATTAGCTGGGTGTGGTGGTGGGCTCCTGTAATCCCAGCTACTCAGGAGGCTGAGGCACAAGAATCGCTTGAACCCGGGAGGCGGAGGTTGCAGTGAGCCGAGATCATGCCACTGCACTCCAGCCTGGGTGACAGTGTGAGACCTTGTCTCAAAATACACACAAAAAAGGAAAAAGAAACCCTTATCCACAAGCCATCAAAAAGATGGGGACTCCCTTTCCTCCTCTCTTGGCTCCCTACAAATAGACACCTTGCTTTCTCCCACTACCAACGTCAATATAAATATCTGGTCTTACTACACCAGGGAGCCAACCCCAGTTTGGTTCTACAACACTACAGCAACTTCTGCCATTTTTGCAGATTAGAGCACGAGCCTTAGGCCATCAGCGGGGAAGGCAGGAACCTGTTTCTCCGGCTCTGGCTGGGCTCGGTTCCCTGGTTGCTTCCTCCTGCCGGCAGCCCAGGTTAGCAACCTGAGTTCGGGAGTGGTTTCTTGGCAGTGAACCAGGCACTTGGGGACTGAAGAGAGCAATTTACCTTTTCTAGGTTCTTCCACCTCAAGGGCCTCCCAGCAGCCTAAATAAGTTGCTAATCCAAAGTTCCTACAGCACTTTACAGTTTACAAGATGTTTGAGCAAGTATCAATTCAGTCCTCCAAACGACATTATGAGGCAATAACCTGATGTTAATGTACCTACCCTGGGTTGGCAGATGCTTCCTTACCTTAGTGATTGGGTTTGCTATTTTGCAGATGAGGAACTGGGAGGTCCAGCAAGTAACGGAGCTGGTGACCAGCAAGGATGGGACTGAAGCTCAGCTCTGCTTTATTCCGAAGCTCATGCTCCTCACCAACTCAGTGTGCCGCCTCTCCGTAAAATTCTTGGAACTTGGTTAGTTCAGACATTCAAGGGTCTGCTCCCATGGGAGGTGGGGTACCTGCATTCATAATAGGTTGGTAATTATTTTACTTATTTTATTTTTATTTTTTTGAGACAGAATCTCAGTCTGTCGCTCAGGCTAGAGTGCAGTGGTGCTCACTGCAACCTCCGCCTCCCGGGTTTAAGTGATTCTCCTGCCTTAGCCTCCCGAGTAACTGCAATTACAGGCACCCATCACCATGCCTGGCTAATTTTTTGTATTTTTAGTAGAGACAGGGGTTTCACCATGTTGGCCAGGCTGGTCTTGAACTCCTGATCTCAGGTGATTCGCCCGCCTCTGCCTCCCAAAGTGGTGGGATTATAAGCATGAGCTACTGTGCCTGGCCTGATAATTATTTTAAACCAATACCATGGAAATTGAATATCCGAGAGCAAACTTGGTTTAAAAATATATATATATATATGCATAGGCCAGATGCGGTGGCTCACACCTGTAATCCTAGCACTTTGGTAGGCTGAGGCAGACAAATCACCTGAGGTCAGGAGTTCAAGACCAGCTTGGCCAACACGTTGAAACCCCATCTCTTCTAAAAAAACCAAAAAATTAGCCGGGCATTGTGGGACTACATGCCTGTAATCCCAGCTACTCAGGAGGCTGAGGCAGGAGAATCTCTTGAACCTGGGAGGAGGAGTTTGCAGTGAGCCAAGATTGTGCTACTGCACTCCAGCCTGGGCAACAAGAAAGAAACTCTGTCTCAAAACAAAACAAAACAAAACAAACAAACAAAAAAGATAGATAAACATAAGACAAAAACCAAGAGAAAATACTTCTAGATACTTCTAGTGGAAATAAAATTTGGAGAGGTTCAGGAAGGCCTCTACTTAACTGATAATGCTCTTCCCTCCTCTTGCCTCCAGGATCACCCTGCTCAGCACTGCGCCCACCTTGTCTATTCCCATGTGCAGGGCTAAATCAGGCATTCTCCTTGTGCTTTTGATGTCGTGGTGGACAGGATAGCTCAGGGGTCTCAGGACTGAGCAAATGGCTAAGGGTGGAGGAAGTACTCAAATGACAGATAAGACCAGCTAGAAAAAGTTAGCAAGGGACGTAATCAATGAGGTTTTGGGTATTTGTCCTCAGAAATCTATTCCAAAGGGTATACTTAGTGTTTAATGAGTGAACTAAAGTTGAAACATAAAACTGCGTATTAGGCTGGGCACATTGGCACAACAAATCTGTAATTCCAGCACTTTGGGAGGCCAAGGCAGGAGGATTGCTTGAGCCCAGGAATTTGAGGCCAGCCTGGGCAAGAGCAAGACCCTGTCCTATTAAAAAAAAAGAAAGAAAGAAAGAAAGAAAGAAAATTTAAATAGCTGGATGTGGTGGTATGTGCCTATAGTCCCAGCTACTGGGGAGGCTGAAGTAGGAGAATCACTTGAGCCCCGGAGATCAAGGCTGCAGTGAGCTAGGATCACACCACTGCACTCTAGCCTGGGCATCGGAGCAAGACGCTGCCTCAAAAAAATAAAAATCAATTAAGAATAAATAAAAATTAAAAGTAAAAATGCATATTATACCAATAATTCATGCGACTCATGTATGAAATTCACACATAATGTGTATTATGGTAATGTTGCCGGAAATGGTCCTGATCCAGACCCCAAGAGAGGATTCCTGGATCCAGTGCAAGAAAGAATGCAGGGCGAGTCCAGAGAGTAAAGCGAAAGTACATCTATTAAGAACGTAAAGGAATAAAAGAATGGCTACTCCATAGGCAGAGCAGCACCGAGTGCTGCTGGTTGCCTTTTTTTTTTCTTTCTTTTCTTTTTTTTTTGAGATGGAGTCTCGCTCTGTCGCCCAGGCTGGAGTGCAGTGGCACAATCTTGGCTAACTGCAACCTCCCGGGTTCAAGCAATGCTCCTGTCTCAGCCTCCCAAGTAGCTGGGATTACAGGCGCCCACCACCACACCTGGCTAATTTTTGTATTTTTAGTAGAGATGGGGTTTCACCATGTTGGCCAGGCTGGTCTTGAACTCCTGACCTCAAGTGATCTGCCCGCCTCGACCTCCCAAAATGCTGGGATTACAGCACAGTAAACCACCTCGCCCAGCTGGTTGATCTGCCCACCTTGGCCTCCCAGAGTGCTGGGATTACAGCGTGGTAAGCCACCGCTCCCAGCTGGTTGCCTATTTTTATAGTTATTTCTTGACTATATGCTAAACAAGTGGTGGATTATTCGTGAGTTTTCCAGGAAAGGGGTGGGCAATTCCCAGAACTGAGGGTTCCTCCTCTTTTTAGACCACAGAGGGTAACTTCCTGCAGTTGCCATGGCATTTGTAAACTGTCATGACACTGGTAGAAGTAACTTTTTAGCATGCCAATGCATTACAATTAGCGTATAATGAGCAGTGAGGACGACCAGGAGTCACTTTCGTTGCCCTCTTGGTTTTGGTGGGTTTTGGCTGGCTTCTTTACCACAGCCTGTTTTATAGCAAGGTCTTTGTGACCCGTATCTTGTGCTGACCTCCTAATCTCATGCTGTGGCTTAGAATGCCTATTCTGCTGAGAATGCAGTCCCTAAAATAGGTCTCAGCCTTATTTTATCCAGCCCCTACTCAAGATGGGGTTGCTCTGGTTCAAATGTCTCTGACAGTAATAAACACAATTTTCTGATCCATAGGTGAAAATCATTTGGCAAATTAATAATAATGATAATCAGTTGGGGAAGGGGCAGGAGCAAATAAATAAATAAAATCATGATAATCATATCAGCTATAGATAACCAACACATAAATCCACATAGACTCCTAGGATTTGGCATAGTTTATTTTTATTTGTGAAAATCATAGCTAAAGCTGTGTAAGTACATCAAGGTTCACTTTATCATTTGAAGAATTATCCTATTATGTTTTTGTTTTTTGTGAGGTGGAGTCTCACTCTGACATCCAGGCTGGAGTGTAGTGGCATGATCTTGGCTCACTGCAACCTCCGCCTCCCTGGTTCAAGTGATTCTCCTGCCTAAGCCTCCCGAGTAGCTGGGATTACAGATGTCTGCCACCATGCCTGGCTAATTTTTTGTATTTTCAGTAGAGATGGGTTTCACCATGTTGGCCAGGCTGGTCTTGAACTCCTGACTTCAGGTGATCCTCCAGCCTTAGCCTCCCAAAGTGCTGGAATTACGGGCGTGATCCACTGCACCTGGCCTTATTATGTTATATTTTACTCTCAAAAAATAAGACTATAGTTTTTTGAGTAAAAAAAGTATTTCAGGCTGGGCGAAGTGGCTCACGCCTGTAATCCCAGCACTTTGGGAGGCCGAGGCGAGTGGATCACGAGGTCAGGAGTTCAAGACCAGCCTGACCAACATGATGAAACCCCGTCTCTACTAAAAATACAAATATTAGCCAGGCATGGTGGTGTGCGCCTATAATCCCAGCTACTTGGGAGGCTGAGGCAGGAGAATCGCTTGAACCTGGGAGACGGAGGTTGCAGTGAGCCGAGATCAGGCCTCTGCACTCCAGCCTGGGCGACGGAACAAGACCCTGTCTCAAAAAAAAACCAAAAAAAAAACAAAAAAAAAAACCCAGTATTTCAGAAAAGTATTTCTTTCCTCTTTGAATAGATCATATCTGATCATATCTGACTGTGTGCTTTTAATTTATTTCAGTATTACTACCATGTGAAGTTAGATCTGACTAAAAAACAACTGTCATTCCCCAAGGAATAATATAGAAAATTGCTGTCATTCTGCATTTATACTGACAGACAATTACTAAATGAAAGATCTGGGATTTAGATTTTACTTCATTTTCTGCAGTTGTCATGCAAAGCAAATGTCTATTTTCATCTGGGAAATAAGATACATTTAAAAAATCAGATTAAAAGATGCATATAGTTGAAACTGTGTGTAGCTTCAAACACTGGAGAATATTCTTAATGTAATGTTTTATTCTTCCTCATTATTAGCTTCCATTATCAGATATGGATGAAAGGAAAGGACAATTTCTGAAAATTACTTTTTCAGAAATCATGTGGCCAGGCGCAGTGGTTCACGCCTATAATCCCATCTCTTTGAAAGGCTGAGGCAGGCAGATCACTTAAGACCAAGAGTTTGAGACCAGTCCGGGCACTATAACAAGACGTTGCCTCTACTAAAAAATAAAAGAACTAGCTGGGCATGGTGGTGTGTGCCTGTAGTTCCAGTTACTTGAGAGGCTGAGGTGGGAGGATTGTTTGAGCCCAGGAGGTGGAGGCTGCAGTGAACCATGATTACACAACTGCACTCCAGCCTGGGCAACAGAGCGAGATTCTGTCTCAAAAAGAAAAAAAAGATATAGGTCATAAAGACCTTACTGATAAAACAGGCTGTGGTAAAGAAGCCGGCCAAAACCCACCAAAACCAAGATGGCAATGAAAGTGACCTCTGATTGTCCTCACTGCTCATTATACGCTAATTATAATGCATTAGCATGCTAAAAGACACTCCCACCAGTGCCATGACAGTTTACAAATGCCATGGCAACATCAGGAAGTTACCCTATATGGTCTAAAAAGGGGAGGAGCCCTCAGTTCTGGGAATTGCCCATCCCTTTCCTGGAAAACTCATGAATAATCCACCCTTTGTTTAGTATATGATCAAGAAGTAACTATAAGTATGCTTAGTCAAGCAGCCCATGCCACTGCTCTGCCTATGGAGTAGCTGTTCTTTATTCCTTTACTTTCTTTTTTTTTTTTTTTTTTTTTTTTGAGACGGAGTCTTTCTCTGTCCCCCAGACTGGAGTGCAGTGGTGCAATCTTGGCTCACTGAAACCTCCGCCTCCCGGGTTCAAGTGATTCTCCTGCCTCAGCCTCCAACCTTGGCCTTCCAAAGTACTGGGATTATATGCATGAGCCACCATGCCCAGCCTCCTTCACTTTCTTAATAAACTTGCTTTCACTTTACTCTATGGATTCACCTCGAATTCTTTCTTGCACAAGGTCTAGGAACCCTCTCTTAGGGTCTAAATCAGGACCCCTTTCCAATAACAATAAGGCTACTGTAACTAACGGACTGAACTTATAATGTTATGATATTTTCAACAATTTTAATTTAAATAGCCACCAGTACTAGTGGCTATTGCTAACCAAAAATAAAATTCTATGCCTGCCCCTGCAACCAGCTGAACAGACCCCTCCTCTTGGTCAAGGGCATTCCAAAGTTAATATGAAACACTAATTCAGGCTGTGATGGGAATGGGTGGTCGGACATGCCTCATTCCACCTTCCTCCCTTTGGAATTCAGGTACAGCAACCAGCATTAACGTTAAAACAGAGAGCTTAAGACTGACCAAACAGACTTTTAGTAGAAATACGATACCAATGTGATAGATAGCAAGCTCTGAAATAAACTGAAGAATTTTACCCTGAAATACATTTCCCTGCAAAGCTGTCAGTTGGGAAAATCTACATTCTGTAGAGAATCCCTTTCCCTTTCCAGGTTTTTTTCCTGATCCAGGAGAAATTAACTAAGAATCTGGCACATTTTAAAATCTGATAAGAAACATTTCTCATCTATTCTCTCTGAAGCCACCTACTTGGAGGCTTCATCTGAATAATAAAAACCTCGGTCTTATTAAATGTCTTAATCTAGACATTTCCTTCTAGAGATTTCAGGTCTTTAGATAAACTCTTTCAACCAAGTGCCAATCAGAAAATCTTTGAATCTGCCTATTCTTACCAGAAAAGGATCTGATCCTGATCCTAAGAGAGGGTTCTTGGATCTTGTGCAAGAAAGAATTCAAAACGAATCCATAAAGTGAAAGCAAGTGTATTAGAGAAGGAAAGAAAAAAGGCTGGGCGCAGTGGCTCCTGCCTGTAATCCCAGCATTTTGGGAGGCTGAGGCGGGCGGATCACTTGAGGTCAGGAGTTCAAGACAAGCCTGCCCAACGTAACGAAACCCTGACTCTACTAAAAATACAAAAAGTAGCTGGGCATGATGGCTGGTGCCTTTAATCCCAGCTACTTGGGAGGCTCAGGCAGGAGAATCGCTTGAACCGGGGATGCGGAGGTTGCAGTGAGCGGAGATCGAGCCACTGCACTCCAGCCTGGGAGACAGAGTGAGACTCTGTCTCAAAACAACAACAACAACACACAAAAACAAGAAACAAAAGAACAGCTATTTCACAGGCAGAGCAGCAGCATGGGCTGCTCAACTGCTTATATTTATTGTTACTTCTTTTTGGCGGGGGGCAGGGGGTGGGGGGTTGCGACAGAGTCTTGCTTTGTTGCCCAGGCTGGAGTGCAGTGGCATGATCTCGGCTCACTGCAGCCTTCGTCTCCTGGGTTCAAGTGATTCTCCTGCCTCAGCCTCCCGAGTAGCTGGGATTACAGGCGCCCACAATCACACCCAACTAATTTTCGTATTTTTATGCGGAGTTTTGTCATGTTGTCCAAGCTGGTCTTGAACTCCTGACCTCAAGTGATCCTCCTGCCTCAGCCTCTCAAAGTGCTGGGATTACAGGCGTGAGCCACCACACCTGGCCATTACTTCTTGATTATATGCCAAACAAGAGGTGGCTTATTCATGAGTTTTCTAGGAAAGCGGTGGTCATTTCCAGGAACTGAGGAGTCCCCTTTTTAGACCATATAGCGTAACTTCCTTATGTTGCCAGGCATTTGTAAACTGTCGGCGCTGATGGGAGTGCGTTTTAGCATGCTAATGCATTATAATTAGCATATAATGAGCAGTGAGAACAACCCGAAGTTACTTTCATTGCCATCTTGGTTTTGGTGGAGTTTGGCTGACTTCTTAACCACAGTCTGTTTTATCAGCAAAGTCTTTGGAACGTGTGTCTTGTGCTGATTTCCTATCTCATGACGTGACTTAGAGTATCCTAACCTCCTGGGAATGCAGGCCAGTAGGTCTCAGCCTTATTTTACCCAGTCCCTATTCAAGATGAACTTGCTCTTGTTCAAATGCCTCTGACACTATCCAGGTAAGTGTAATCCAGGTTTCAAAAACCTGGATTCCAGTTGTCTCGCCTTTCCAGGTTAAACCAATGTACATCTTACATGTATCGATTGATGTCTTGTGATGTCTCCCTAAAACGGGTGAAACCAAGCTGTAGCCCAACCAACTTGGGTGCACGGTCTCTGGATCTCCCGCGCCTGTGTGATGGGCCATGGCCACTCATATTTGGTTCAGAACAAATCTCTTCAAATATTTTACAGAGTTTGACTCTTTTCACTCATACTATTATATCAGACAATGCAGCTCCAGATCCTAATATCCTAACTTAATCAAAAATCCTAATTTTGCCCATTAGTTCAATTACATTTGATACTAAATCCTTTGTCAGATCTACTGTCAGGAAGCCAAATGGATTTGAGATTTGCCTCCTCTCCAGGTTCACAGAGACCTTAGGGCCAAGAGCTGAATGAGAGAGGGAGAATGAAAGCTTAGCTAAGAAATGGAATTAACTTAAAAATTTTTTCAATTTTAATTTTATATTGCGTGTCATCCTCGCTCAGGATCCATGCTAATCTCTGTATCATTGCAATTTTAATAAATGTGTTCCGAAGTGAGCATGAAATTGAACATTTAAAAAAATGTCTGTAGGGCCAGGTGCAGTGGCTCACACCTTAATCCCAGCACTTTGGGAGGCCGAGGTGGGCGGATCACCTAAGGTCAGGAGTTCGAGACCAGCCTGACCAACATGGAGAAACCCCATCTCTACTAAAAGTACAAAATTAGCGGGCGTGGTGGTGCATGCCTGTAATCCCAGTTTCTTGGGAGGCTGGGGCAGGAGAATAGCTTTAACTCGGGAGGCAGAGGTTGCAGTGAGCCAAGATTGCGCCATTGCACTCTAGCCTGGGCAACAAGAGTGAAACTCTGTCTCCAAAAAAAAAAAAAAAAAAAAAAAAAAAGTCCGTGGTGGACCTGGAGGCACATAATCACTTTTTGCAATACAGTTTGTCACTTTTAATTGAAAATAACTAAATAATGTCAATGTGTAACTGAAGATCAGATGTCAAGGTTGGGAAGGGAGCATCTTCCCTTAAATGCTGTTTGTTGTGACAGAAGCACATGCTATCATCGAAAGCAAACAAAAGAGAAAAACAAAAACCTTGGGTGTCAATAGTAAACAGTGGTTACTACACACCTACAGAAATTGGATTTCCTGTTGGCTATGGGATTCTAGTCAAGCAAGGTCCAAAGTCTTTGATATGTACTTGAATGCATTTACAGTAAATGAGATTTAGAAAGCTAATCTTTTCCCAGAGGCAATGCTGCCTAACTATTGTCTGGAGATGCTCAGGGACCATCCCTAGATTCCATTAAGAAGTGGTTTCTTCAGAGGTTGCAGTGAGTCCAGATTGTGCCATTGCACAATACCCTGGGCCACAGGGTATTGTTTTGACTCTGTCAAAACAAACAAATAAAAGCGACCACTTAACATGTACCCACCGCAAAATGAGCCGTGAGTTGTGACTCCTCTGAAATGCAACTGGGGAAGGGAGACTGAATCACAGCCGTGAAAATGTGGTCACAAAGGACAAAGAGTCAGGGTAAGAGTTTGCCAGGTGGCTCCAGTCATGTGCTGCGTCAGAGCGGTCGCCGGGGCAGGCTGACACACGTCCTCCCATGGGCTAGGCGGGGGTGGGAGCCGGCCCCACAATGGAGGCTGCTGTCTCCATTTGATATCGCTTTGATAATAGGATCCTCCAAGGATATGGGTTTCCTTTGTTCTGTCTTTATGTTCAATAAGTAACTTTCCATCCTAATTTGCATTTCCAAGTGGGTTTTCCCACAGGGGAGAGGCTGTGATGACTGGTTGAAACAAGTCGTGTGGTTTTACACGGTTATACACGCCTTCCAGGGAGATGAGTGCGTTTGCACTGGACACTGTCTACACTCAGTCTTGAGAGAGTGTGAATCTGGGGAGACTGCGTCTATACGGAACCATCGCAGGCTTGGAATGAGAGGCCCGGGCTCCATCCTGAGTCTCCCTGCTCACTAATGTGTGATCTTGACCTTGCTGCTTAGCACTTCCTTCTGTGTCAACTAGAACTGATTGAGTTTTGCAGAGCTTGGGTGAAAAGTGAGAAACTTTTAGGCAAAGCACTTGAGATCATGCAATGCAGTGGACACGGGATAAATGGTGCTACTAATAAATGCCACCCAAAGGAAGGCCTCACTCTAAAAATAAATACATAAATAAAATAAATGGCACAAGTGTTCCCCTGAGTGAACTGAGGGTGCAAGCCGCCCCTGGCACTGGAGTGACCCCAGACCTATGCAGTGACCTCTGAGCCCCTCAAGAACCAGCCCGCCAGCTCCCTGCTGAGTTTATTCAGGTTTGGGGCATCAGATAAAGCTGTGAAGACAGGAGCCCGGATCTAGACCCGGTTCTCCCATGAGCGGGCTCAGTGACTGAGGAAGTGATATAACCTCCCCGGGCCCCAAGAGTCCCCGTCTATTATGTGACAGGGACTTGGACTAGATTAATTTTTTTTCTTTTTCTTTTTTTTCTGAGACAGGACCTGGCGCTGTCACCCTGGCTAGAGTGCAACAGCATGATAGCAGTTTCGAACTCCTGGACTCAAACGGTCCTTCCATCTCGGTCTCCCAAAGCACTGGGATTACAGGCGTGAGCCAATGCGCCCAACCCTGTTTCATGATTTTAGTCAACTTGGCCTCCTGAGAGACAAACAGAAAAGAATCACAAATCACAAAAGACAAAAGATGGGAGTAGCGGCAGAGGAAAAGGTCAAAGACAATAGAATGACTGGTTCCATTTCCTATATGCCCTTTCTCCTCTCCGAATCCTGTTTTCCTGGATGCTGACTGACGACACCTGTGACTGTTGCCCAGCCATCAGTGGGGTCAGCTTCAGAGCAGGTGCCCTTGGTGCAGAAGGAAAGGGCCTCTGTGAGGACGGGCAGTGAGTCTTTGCCCAGGGCAGGGCTGCGCCTGACTGGGAGTGCCTCTAAAGTCAGACATAGGGAGCTCCTTTCAAATTGTCTTCTGAAGAATTTGAAAATGCTTTTCCTGAATGAAAGACGGGTCCCTTAAAATAAAACATTTTCTGGCATTTAGTGAAAATTTTATAACTGAAGTGTTGTATCAGAAGCAAGATGTAAATGGTATAAGATCCTACAGGAAGGACTGAATTCAGTTTCCCTCTTTCACAAAACCCAGGGAAGAGAGTACAATGGTGAGGGCTCAGATGGGTGAGATACTTTGGGAGGCCAAGGTGGGTGGATCGCTTGAGGTCAGGAGTTTGAGACCAGCCTGGCCAACATAGTGAAACCCCATCTCTACTAAACATACAAAAATTAGCCAGGTGTGGTGGCGGGTGCCTGTAATCTCAGCTGTTCAGGAGGCCGAGGCGGGAGAATCACTTTAATCTGGGTGGTGGGGGTTGCAGTTAGCCGAGATTACACCACTGCACTCCAACCTGGGCGACATAGCAAGCAAGACTCTGTCTCAAAAAAAAAAAAAAAAAAAAAAGAAAAGAAAAAAGTCTGGATGTGGTGGCTCACACCTGTAATCTCAGCGCTTTGGGAGGCCGAGGTGGGCAGATCACCTGAGGTCAGGAGTTCAAGAATAGCCTGGCCAACATGGTAAAACCCTGTATCTACTGAAAATACAAAAAATTAGCCAAACATGGTGGTGGGCACCTGTAATCCCAGCTACTTGGAAGGCAGAGGCAGGAGAATCACTTGAACCCGGGAGGCGGAGGCTGCAGCGAGCTGACATCATACCACTGCACTCCTGCCTGGGCGACAGAGCAAGACTCTGTCAAAAAAAAAAAAAAAAAAAGTCCCCAGTGGCCATGATGGGGCTACATCCAAGACTCAATTCTTAGTCCTCCTCTTCCTTGACCTCTCTGGGGCTCTTGGCACAGTTGATCACTCCCTCTTCCCTACATAATTATCTTCATTTGGCTGCAGGGACACTGCATACTCTTAGGTTTCTTCCTGTGTCCCTGGCTGCTCCTTTTATGTCTCTTGTCCTGTCCTCCTCACCCCAAACTCTGCCTGTCGGGGTGCCCTGGGTCCTCTCCACTTCTGGTTATTTAATCTAGTATCTTGGCCACCAATGGGCTGATGCCTCCCAATTTCATACCTCTAGCTAAGACCTATTCCTTTAATTCCAAACTTTGTGACCAACTGGCTTGATGAACAGATATCTCAAGCCTAACATGTCCAACATGGACCTTTTGCTCTTTCTTTCAAAACTCGCTTCTCACCTGACTTCTCATTTCAGTAAACGGCAAGTCCATCCTTTCAGTTGCTGCTATGGACTAAATTATGTCTCCCATCCCAAATTTATATGTTGAATCCCTGACCCCTCATTTGACCATATTGGAGATAGGTCCTGTAGGGAGGTGATTAAGGTTAAAAAAAGTCTTAAGGCTAGAGCTCTGATCCAATAGAACTGGTGTCTTTATAAAAAAAGAAGAGACACCAGAGCTCTTTCTCCACCATATGAGGACACAGGGGAGAAGGTGACTGTCTGCAAACCAGGAAGAGAGTCCTCACCAGAAACAGACTATTCTGGCACCTTGTCTTGGACTTCCCAGCCTCTAGAACTGTGAGAAATAAATTTGTGTTGTTTAAACCATCCAGTCAACATATTTTGTTATGGCACCCTGAGCTCACTAAAATAGTTGTTGTAAATAAAAAAGTAACTGAAGCAGATCTCAATCAACTGGAGGTTTGTTTTGCCAAGGTTGAGGATACGCCTGAGAAAAAAACACAAATCACAGGAGCATCTGTGATCCTTGCTTTTTCCAAAGAGGTTTTAAGCACTTCAATATTTAAATGGGAAGGAGTGAGCAGGAGGAGAAGGAGGAAAGGAAAAAAAAGTAGGCCAGATGCGGTAGCTCATGCCTCACATGCCAGCACCTGAGGAGGCTAAGGCAGGTGAATTGCTTGAGCCCAGGAATTTGAGACCAGCCTGGGCAGCATAGCAACACCCGTCTTTATAAAAAAAAAAATTAAAAATTAGCTGGACATGGTGGCCTGTGCCTGTGGTCTCAGCTATGTGGGGGGCAGAGGCAGGAGGATGGCTTGAGTCCAGGAGTTTGAGGTTACAGTGAGCTATGACTGAGCCACTGCACTCCAGACCCAGCCTGGGTGACATAATGAGACTTTGTTTTTAAAAAGAAAAACGAGGCCAGATGCGGTGGCTCACTCCTGTAATCCCAGCACTTCGGGAGGCCAAGGCAGGTGGATCACCTGAGGTCAGGAGTTTGAGACCAGCCTGGTCTCGAAACCCCATCTCTGCTAAAAGTACAAAAATTGGTTGGGTGTGGTTGTGGGCACCTGTAATCCCAACTACTCAGGAGGCTGAGGCAGGAGAATCACTTGAACCCGGGAGGCGGAGGTTGCAGTGAGCCTAGATGGTGCCACTGCACTCCAGCCTGGGAGACAAGAGCGAGATTCTATCCAAAAAAAAAAAAAAAAAAGGAGAAGGAAAAACGTGGACGGAGGATAGGCAATGAGGCAAGTAGTCAGTTACATTCTTGTGAAACTTTGATTAGCACTCAGTGAATCCACATTTTACATGTGAAAAGAGGGAGCAGAGGAAATGGCAATTATGCATTCATCTCTTGCTCAGTAATTCTACATTTTGCATTAGATAAAGTAAGCATGTAAAATTACAGCTTACTATTGCTATCTGTTTAGGGACAAAAGGAAGGCAGTTTTTGCATGACTCATTTCCCAAGCTTAACTTTGCCTTTGGCATAGCCAGTTCAGGGTCCCGAGATCCTGTTGTTGGTTTTTTTTTTCCACATTGCCAGGGCCCAAAATGTACGATCATCCTTGAATCTTCTTTTTCTTTCACATTTACGTTCCAATCCTGTCAAGTCTACGTTCATTCGGATTTTTTCTACTACTTATCACCAACCTGATTCAGGCTGCTGCGGTCTTTCTTGGGTTACAGCAAACACCTCCTAGCACAACTCCCAGCTTTGGATTCTATGCTCTCAAGCCCACTCTATTATCAATAACAGCAGCAGAGCAGAGCAGTGCTTTTTAAATTTAAATTGTACTTTATTTTTGAGACAGAGTCTCGCTCTGTCACCCAGGTTGGAGTGCAGTGATGTGATCTTGGTGCTCACTGCAACCTCAGCCTCCCAGGTTCGAGCAATTCTCTTGTCTCAGCCTCCTAAGTAGCTGGGACTATAGGCGCGCGCCACCACGCCCGGCTAATTTTTTGTATTTTTAGTAGAGACGGGGTTTCACTGTGTTAGCCAGGATGGCCTCGATCTCCTGACCTCGTGATCTGTCTGCCTCGGGCTCCCAAAGTGCTGGGATTACAGGTGTAAGCCACTGCACTCAGCCAGCTTTTGTTTTGTTTTGTTTTGTTGTTGTTGTTGTTGTTAAGACAGGGTCTTGCTCTATTGCCGAGGCTAGCATGTAGTAACATGATCCCGGCTCACTGCAGCCTCAATCTCCTGGGCTCAAGTGATCCTCCCACCCCAGCCTCCTGAGTAGCTGGGACTACAGGTGCACAACACTACACCCGGCTGACTTTTTAAATTTCTATTTTTATAGAGGAAGTGTCTCCCTATGTTGCCCAGGCTGATCTCAAACTCTTGGGTTCAAGCGATCTCCCTGCCTCAGCCTCCCAAAGTGTTGGGATTGTAGGTGTAAGCCACTGAGCATGGCCCAGAACAGTGCTTTTAATGCTAAAATAGATGGTGTGTCAACCAGGCGCAGTGGCTCAGACCTGTAATCCCAACACTTTGGGGTCCAAGGCAGGCAGATCAACTGAGGTCGGGAGTTCAAGACCAGCCTGACCAACATGGAGAAATCATGTATTGCTAAAAATACAAAATTAGCGGGGCATGGTGGCGCATGCCTGTAATCCCAGCTACTTGGGAGGCTGAGGCAGGAGAATCGCTTGAACCCAGGAGGCGTAGGTTGCGGTGAGCCGAGATGGTGCCATTGCACTGCAGCCTGGGCACTAAGAGTGAAACTCCATCCCAAAAAAAAAAAAAAAAAAGATGGTGTGTCACTTCCGTGTTAGAACACCCCATCTTACCCAGATAAAAGTCATCCTCTTTGGGAAATGGCCTACAGGGCCTGGTAAGATTTGTCTGTGCTCCTCTCCCACAGTATGATCCTGCTTTCCCCACCACCTCCGCTTCCCCAACCACCTCCAAGTCCACCTCCCTCACTCCACTTCTGTCACACGGGTCTTCCAGCTGTTTCACACCCAGATTTACACGTAGCTGTGTCCCTCCCATCTGGGATCAAATGTTGTCCTCAGCAAAACCTTCTCTGACTAACCCCTACTGGGAATTGCAGCCCCTCCATCCTACCCTACCATCTCCCACCCCACCATCACACACACACACACACACACACACACACACACACGCATGCACACACAGGCTTCCTCTCCTTTCCCTGTCTTGTTCTTTCCCATAGCACTGATGCCATCTAATATTGTGGTTTGCTTGCTTGTTTCCTATCTGTCTTCTGCCACTAAAATGTGAAAGCCTTGGTTCAAAGAGGGCAGGGATTGTTGTCTCTCTTTCTCTCTCTCCTTCTCTCTGTTTTTTTTTTTCAGTCTTGCTCTGTCGCCCAGGCCGGAGTGCAGTGGCACCATCATAGCTGACTGCAGCTTCAATCTTCTGGGCTCAAGTTATCCTCCTGCCTCAGCCTCCCAAGTAGCTGGGACTACAGACACAATCCACCACACCAGGCTACTTTTCAATTTTTTTGTAGAGATGGGGTTTCACTGCGTGGCCCAGGCTAGACTCAAACTCCTGGACTCAAGCAATCTGCCCACCTTGGCCTCTCAAAGTGCTGGGATCCCAGGCGTGAGCCACCACACCCAGCTTCTGTGTAAATATGTGTTGAATGAATGGATAAAATTCATTTCTTTAGATTTTATTCAGAAAGCACAATATTTTGAAGTGAAGCATTTTTTAAAATATTGGTTTACCATTACTGTCTTTATTATTTGTTTTTCCTTTTTCTTTTTTGGGTAGAGACAGAGTCTCATTGTTGCCCAGGCTGATTTTGGACTCCTGGCCCTAATCCCTCCCAAAGCATTGGGATTACAGGTGTGAACATCCACCCTGGCCCACATAACTGTCTTTAAATAAAGACTTTTACTCTTTTTTTTTTTTTTTTTTTTTTTGAGATGGAGTCTCACTCTCAGCCAGGCTGGAGTGCAGTGGTGTGATCTCAGCTCACTGCAACCTCTGCCTCCCAGGTGCAAGCAATTCTTCTGCCTCAGCCTCCCGAGTAGCTGGGATTACAAATGCACGCCACCGCGCCTGGCTAATTTTTGTATTTTTAGTGAAAACGGGGTTTCACCATATTGGCCAGGCTGATCTCAAACTCCTGACCTTGTGATTCACTCACCTTGGCCTCCCAAAGTGCTGGGATTACAGGTGTGAGCCACCACGCCCGGCCAACTTTTAGTCTAAAAAGTATCATCTCTCTTTTAATTTGCCCCACAGCTGGCTGAATTGAGGCAGTTTGAACCACATGGTCACCCCATAGCAGCATGCTATTTATTGTAGGCAAAATCCTACAAGGAAAAGAAACTTCTTGAATGCTGTGTTTATAAATCTTAAGGAAAAACAACATTATAGCAGTATTTTTAAAAAGTAAAGGTTGGGCTTGTTAAAGGATGCTTTTTAAAACAAATTAGTTGGAACACTTGGGTTTATTTGGAAAGAATTAAGCCTGTTGCCTTCCACCTGCTAACTAAAAAGGTTTCTATGGGCCAGGCATGGGGGCTCATGCCTGTAATCCCAGCACTTTGGGAGGCCAAAGTGGGAGGACATCTTGAGGCCAGGAGTTCAAGACCTGCCTGGGCAACAGAGCAAGACCCTGTCTCTACAAAATAAAATCTAAGAATTAAAAAAAAAAAAAAAGTCTTCTGTGGGAACATGGGAAGTTTCTATTCATCTGGGATTGAATATCCCTTGGAGAAAAAGTCTATGGTATTCTGACAGTCTAGGTGGTCTTCTTGGGACTCACCTGTAGAAAAAGGAAACAACCCAGAAAAGCAGCGGTCCCATGCGTCCCCAGTGCCCGGGACAGCCTGCTGAGAGCACGTTCCCAGGACGCCTGTAGAAAGCATTCCGGTTCCAAGTCTGCTTCATCTTCCCGCCAACTGCACCCTGACCCCCAGGAGGAAGCCTGACAGCTCTCTGGCTGCAGCCAAGGACTGACATTAGAACACCATGTTCTAACATCCCCTGCGGAGACCGTGGACAGCTTTTGCTTCAGAATCCTCTCCTCCAGGAAAAGCCTTCTGCAGAACACATCTAAAATTCTAGAAGACCACAAAAAATACTCTTTCTGACAAAGAGGATGGAAGAGCCAGGGGACTGCCTGACCTTTGAAGAGGAGTGTCCTCCTTGACTGGCCCAGTCCGTGCCTGCCATGCATCTATTTGCTCCAGCCCAGAAATTAACCCCAGCTTCTTCTTCTTTTTTTTTTTTTTTTTTGGAGACAGAGTCTTGTTCTGTCTCCCAGGCTGGAGTACAGTGGCACAATCTCGGCTCACTGCAACCTCCATCTCCCGGGTTCAAGCGATTCTTGTGCCTCAGCCTCTGAGTAGTTGGGATTACAAGCACCTGCCACCATACCCAGCTAATTTTTGTTTTTAGTAAAGACAGGGTTTCACCATGTTGGCCAGGCTGGCCTCAAACTCCTGGCTTCAGGTGATCCGCCTGCCTTGGCCTCCCAAAGTGCTGGGATTACAGGCATGAGCCACCGCGCCTAGCTGGCTTTTTCCTTTAAGGCCAGAACTTACAATGTGCTTCTGTGACAAATCCACGCTGCCTCCGAGGCTCCAACTTGGTGGAAAGATGGTTCTGGAGAGGCCAGTCTTTGGGCTCAGCTCCTGTCAGCCCTTGACTGTGAGGTCTGATGGACTCCAGCTAACCCCGTCAAATGTGCTTCTCTTGATGAATGTCTCTGCTCATTTCTGAACACGTTCTCAAACAGACTGCCACGCAACGGGTGTGACTTCAACCTTCAGTGGCAGCAAAGGAATAAGAGCAGAATATAATGGATGTTTACAGAGCACCTTGAATACAGTCCCCAGACTCCAAAGGTTGCTTTCTGTTTAATGCTATATGACTGTGGGTGGGTGTAAATGAATTGCTTAATATATTTTAGTATATTGCTTAATGTTGTCAAAATTGTGACAGAATTGCTACATGTACCTGCTTTTAAAAATCCAAACAGCTTGGCCAGACGTAGTGGCTCATGCCTGTAATCCCAGTACGGATCAAGAGGTCAGGAGTTCAAGACCAGCTTGGCCAAGATGGTGAAACCCCCTCCCTACTAAAAATACAAAAATTAGCCAGGTGTGGTGGCACGCGCCTGAACTCGTGCCAGCTACTCGGGAGGCTGAGGCAGATAATTGGTTGAGCCCGGGAGACAGAGGTTTCAGTGAGCCGAGATCGTGCCACTGCACTCCAGCCTGGGCGGCAGAGTGAGACTCCATCTGAAAAAAAAAAAAAAGAAAGAAATATTCCAAATAGGCATGACAGGTGTGGTGGGTGGCTCATGCTTGTAGTCCCAGCACTTTGGGAGGTTGAGGTGGGACAATTGCTCAAGGCCAGGAATTCGAGACCAGGCTGGACAACGTAGTGAGACTCCATCTCTGCCAAAAAAAAAAAAATTGGCTACACGTGATGGCACGTGCCTGTAGTCTTAGCTACATGGGAGCCTAAAGCAGGAGGATGGCTTGAACCCAGGAGTTCAAGGTTACAGTGAGCTATGATCACGCCACTGTACTCCAGCCTGGGGGATAGAGCAAGACCCTGTCTCTACTTTTTTTTTTTTTTTTTGAGACGGAGTTTTGCTCTTGTTGCCCAGGCTGGAGTGCAATGGCGTAATCTTGGCTCACTGCCACCTCCACCTCCCAGGTTCAAGCGATTCTCCTGCCTCAGCCTCCCAAAGCGTAGCTGGGATTACAGGCATGCACCATCACACCCAGCTAATTTTTTTGGTATTTTTAGTAGAAATGGGGTTTCACCAAGTTGACCAGGCTGGTCTCGAACTTCTGACCTCAGCCCGCCTCAGCCTCCCAAAGTGCTGGAATTATAGGCATGAGCCGCTGCCCCCAGCCCTCTAATTTTATTATTATGATCTTGTAACTAAAAAGTAAACTTTAATGTCGAAAATGCAAACTTGGGGAAGATAGAAAAGATCACACACAAGGCTGTCACTTCACACTTGGAAGGCTGCACAGCGGCCAGGCAGAGGCGCTCCTCACTTCCCAGACGGGGCAACGGGACGGAGGTGCTCACTTCTCAGATGGTGGGCAGCTGGATAATTATTATTATTTTTTAATCCAAATTGTACAGAAAGTCTTCATGAAAAGCAACAGCTCCGGGCTCCACCTCTCTCTGCCTCCCTCACTCTCCCTGTCACCTTTCAGCAGGGTACTTTTAATTTTAAATAGTCATAATTAACTTCCATTGTGTTCTTCTCTAGAAACACAATAAACCTGGTGTGTTCTATCTACAGACTTATTCCAAACATTTGAGACAAATAAACAGTGTTTGTTATGCAAATGTCAAGGCTTTTTAAGATCTTTTGGTTCTAACTCCCTGAAGGCTGTGTCCTTGGGAGATCACAAAACAAAACTCTGGCACAACCTAGCCGGTTATCTTCCAATCATGCCCTTTGGGGTGGCAGATCCCATCACGTAGACTCTCCATTCTGCACGTATATAAGTGGCTGGAGACCAGGCTTGTGAGGCACAACACAAAAGTTGTGCAATTACCCGGGAAGTAATTACTGACTGTGTCTTGCTTGCTGCCTTGCAATAAAAATCAGGGAGAAGGACACCACAGCTCCACCACGTTCAGGTTGCCAGAAGGCCCTCAGGGATGTTAGGATTTAGGACAAGAGAGCCAGCAGAGATGGGAATCCAGGCTGCAGTTCAGCTGTTCGTGCCTGATGTCATTCTGCACCAGCAGCAAGAAAACTGAAAACATAAGAACGAGGCCAGGTGCGGTGGCTCACGCCTATAATCCCAGCACTTTAGGAGGCAGAGGTGAGTGGATCACCTGAGGTCAGGAGTTCAAGACCAGCCTGGCCAACCGGGTGAAACCTGTCTCTACTAAAAATACAAGAAATTAGCAGGGCATAGTGGTGGGCACCTGTAATCCGAGCTGAGGAGGCTGAGGCAGGAGAATTGCTTGAATTAAATTTTTTTTTTTTTTTTTGAGATGGAGTTTAGCTCCGTCGCCCAGGCTGGAGTACAGTGGCCCACTCTCGGCTCACTGCAAGCTCTGCCTCCCGGGTTCTTGCCATTCTCCTGCTTCAGCCTCCCGAGTAGCTGGGACTACAGGCACCCACCACCACGCCCAGCTAATTTTTTGTATTTTTAGTAGAGACAGGGTTTCACCGTGTTAGCCAGGATGGTCTTGATCTCCTGACCTCGTGATCCACCCGCCTTGGCCTCCCAAAGTGCTGTGATTACAGGCGTGAGACATTGTGCCCGGCCTTAAATTTTTTAAAATTTTTTTAAAAAAGAAAGAACATGTGGTATACACATCACAGAATTTTATTTTATTTTATTTTATTTTATTTTATTTTATTTTATTTTATTTTATTTTATTTTAAGACAGAGTATCACTCTTGTTGCCCAGGCTAGAGTACAATGGCACGATCTCAGCTCACTGCAACCTCCGCCTTCCCAGTTCAAGCGATTCTCCTGCCTCAGCCTCCCGAGTAGCTGGGATTACAGGCATGCACCACCAAGCCTGGCTAATTTTTTGTATTTTTAGTGGAGACGGGTTTCTCCATGTTGGTCAGGTTGGTCTTAAAATCCTGACCTCAGGTGATCTGCCCACCTGGGCCTCCCAAAGTGCTGGGATTAGAGGTGTGAGCCACTGCACCCGGCTTATATCACAGAATACTACTCAGACATACAAAATAATGAAATCATGTCTTTTGTAGCAAGATGGATGGAACTAGAGGCCATTATTCAGTGAAATGTTCAGTGAAATGACTCAGAAATATAAAGTCAAATATTGCATGTTCTCATTAGTGGGAGCTGGACAATGGGTATCCACGAGTGGAATAATAAACATTGAAGACTGAGAAGAGCTGAGGGTTGAAATACTACGCATGGGTACAATTTTCGCTATTCAGGTGATGGGTTCACTACAAGCCCAGACTTTGCCACAGTGCAATATATGCATGTTAAGAAATCTGCACTCGTGCCACCTAAATATCTAACACAAAATTATTTTCAGAAATAGTACTGTTTGTGGGGCATGCTGGCTCACACTTGTAATCCTAGTGCTCTGGGAGGCCAAGGTGGGTGGATCACCTGAGGTCAGGAGTTCGAGACCAGCCTGGCCAACATGGTGAAACCCCATCTCAACTGAAAACTACAAAAATTAGCCGGGTGTGGTGGCATGCACCTGTAATCCCAGCTACTTGGGAGGCTGAGCCAGGAGAATCGCTGGAATCTGGAAGGTGGAGGTTGCAGTGGGTTGAGATCACACCATTACTCTCCAGCCTGGGTGACAGAGCAAAACTCCATCTCAAAAAAACAAGAAAGAAAAGAAAAAAAGAAAATCATGCTGGGTACAATAGCTCATGCTTGAAATCCCAGCACTTCAGGAGACTGAGGCAGGAGGATTGCTCGAGACTAGGAGTTTGAGACCAGCCTGGGTAACATAGGGAGACCTTGTCTTTACAGAACCAGGCATGGTGGCGTGCACCTATAGTTCCAGCTACTCGGTAGGCTGAGTAGGGAGGATTACTTGAGCCTGGGAAATCAAGGATGCAGTGAGCCATGATCATACCACTGCACTCCAGCCTGGGTGACAGATTGAGACCCTATTCGAAAGAAAGAAATTCTTTATGTGATTCCCCTAAATTCCTCCCTTCCTTCTTTCTTTTCTTTTCTCTTCTTTCTTTTCTCTCTTCTTTTTGACAGAGTCTCACTCCCTCACCCAGGATGAAGTGCAGTGGCACAATCTTGGTTCACTGCAACCTCTGCCTCCCAAATTCAAACGATTATTCTGCCTCAGCCTCCTGAGTAGATGGGACTACAGGTGCGTGCCACCACGCTCAACTAATTTTTGTATTTCTAGTCGAGACACGATTTTGCCATGTTGGCCAGCTGGTCTCGAATTCCTGGCTTCAGGTGATCCGCCCACTTCAGCCTCCCAAAGTGCTGGGATTACAGGCGTGAGCCACCATGCTGGGCCAGGTTCCCATACTTTTGAGCTACTGTCCTTTTCTGTTCCAGGGCCCATTAGGACACCACATTAGAGGAGTTGTCATGCCTTATTAGGCTCCTCTTGGCTGTGGTCGTTTCTCAGATTGTTTTTCATGACCTTGATGATTTAAAAAAAAGTCTTGCTATGTTGTCCAGGCTGGTCTTGAACTCCTGGCCTTAAGTGATCATCCTGCCTCAGCCTCCCAAGTAGCTGGGATTACAGGGACAGGCCACTGCGCCTGGCTCCAACCTTCGTTGGTTTTCAGGAGTGTTGCTCATGTGTTTTGTAGATTGCTGCTCTATTAAGATTTGCCTGTTATTCTCATGATTCCATTGGGTTTGAGGTTTTCGAGAGGAAGGGAAAGCGCTGTTCCATGTACTATCAGCATGAGTTCTTACTGTTGATGCTGTCCTCGATCCTCCGCATGGGATAGTGTTTATCAGGTTTCTCCACTGTCATCCAGGCTGGAGTGCAGTGGCTCGATTATTGCTCACTGCAGCCTTGCACTCCCGGGCTCAAGTAATCCTCCTGCCTCAACCTCCTGATTAGCTAGGACTATAGGTGCATAGCACCAGGCCTGCCCTCTCTCTCAAAAAGAAAGAAAGAGAGAGAGAGAAAGAGAGGCAAGAAGGAAGGAAGGAAGGAAGGAAGGAAGGAAGGAAGGAAGGAAGGAAGGAAGGAAAAAGAAAGAAAGAAAGAAAGAGAAAGGGAAAGGAAAGGAGGAAGGAAGGAAAGAAAGAGAGAGAGAAAGAAAGAAAGAAAGAACGAACAGAGTGAGAAACAGATGTATTGTGCAAGGGGAAATATCTAGTTGTTTTGCTTAAAGGAAAGGAAGTTGGTAAAATGAAATAAATTCAGATATTCTTTGGAAGTTTTCAATAATAGATTTCAGAATATCTTTTTCTCAAAACAGATATTATAATAATTTTTTTGTAAGATGCCCATTTTCCATTTGACATCCTATTAAAAAGTCAAGATTCTTGTGAGATATATTTTTCCTAATGGGTTAAATTGATTTTCTTTTTTCTTTTCCAGTTGGGGGTCTCTGTCACCCAGGCTGTAGGGCAATGGTAAGATCATAGCTCACTGCAGCCTTGAACTCCTGGACTCAAGGGATTCTCTCATCTTTTAAGTTCAATTATTAAGTTGTTAAAAAACAAAAAACAAAATAAAAGGTTACCAGCTTCAGGCCAGACACAGTGGCTCACGCCTGTAATCTCAACACTTTGGGAGGCCAAGGCGGGTGGATCATTTGAGACCAGCCTGGCCAATATGGTGAAACCCTGTCTCTACTAAAAGTACAAAAATTAGCTGGGCATGGAGGTGGGTGCCTATAATCCCAGCTACTTGGGAGGATGAGGCAGGAGAATTGCTTGAACCCGGGAGATGGAGGTTGCAGTGAGCTGAGATTGTGCCATTGCACTCCAGCCTGGGCAACAGAGCGAGACTGTCTGAAAACAAACAAAAAATGGTGAGCCTTAGGACTCACGGCTTCTGTAAAAGGACTGCATCCCTTCTGCACATTGAGAAACCCAGTCCAGTGGCTGTGCATTATGTCGGTGTCCTGGTGCACATCAGCACTGAGCTTTAGGTTCAGGGAGAACAGCTGCAGGGGGAGAGCTCTGAGGCCGGGAGACCCTCACAGGCTGTCACATCACCTGGGCATGAGAGGATGACAGGCCACTGGGAAAGGGAACGGATGTTCAACAAGATATGTCGATAATGGCATTGATGGTGTTTCGCAGTTGCCAGGGCAGGGGGTGAGAGGAAGTGAAAGCCAAATGTGACCATCATCTTGGTAACAAGAGCGTCTGTCACATCCCCAAACCCCCACAGCATGGCTCTTGAACTGGATTCCATCCCCGTCCCCAGGGTTTCACACATCACATGAATGACAGGGCGGGGGTGAGACTAGCATTCCCAGATAAGCCAAGCCCTCAGCCCAGGCTTGCACACACCTCTGAGATGTCCCCATGAGGATCCCAACTCCATCGTGTTATCTCCCATCATTTAAAGACCTCCTTCCCGCCTCAACCCTGTCTCTGCTTCCCTTTAGAGACAAACTTCTCAGGAGGCCGCCGTCTGCATTTCCCCCTCCTGAGTGGGATCTCCACTCCATGGCCATGGTCCCAAATGGAATGGATGCTTTTCCAGTCTCCTTTTTCATTTTTTATTTTTTCTTGAGACAGGGTCTTCCTCTGTTGCCTAAGCTGGAGTGCAGTGGTGTGATCTCGGCTCACTGCAACCTCTGCCTTCTGAGCTCAAGTGATTCTCCCACCCCAGCCTCCCAAGTAGCTGGGATTACAGGCATGTGCCACCATATCCAGCTAATTTTTATATTTTTTATAGAGACAGGGTCTCACTATGTCGGCCAGGCTAGTCTTGAACTCCTGGGCTCAAGCCATCCTCCAGCCTTGGCCTCCCAAAATGCTAGGATTACAGGCATGAGCCACCGTGCCTGGCCCAGTCTCCTCTTAAATAACCTTTCAGCGTCACTTGGCAGCAGCGTCCCCTCCTTGCTTACCTCTCCTCCTCCCTCCCAGCTATGTCCCCTGCGTTTCCCTGGCTGCACCTCTTGTCTTTCTGGCCACTCCTTGGTGGCTTCCTCTCAGAGGTCATGTGCAGGCCTTCTGTTCTCGTAGCACTCCCTCCTCCCAGCTGACTTTCTCTGCATCCTCACCTTTAGATACCATCTGCCATCAAGGTCCAAATAATAGACATCCGCAGACCCCAGATTTGAGCTCCAACCTTGCACACCTGGTTCCCTCTTCTGCCTGTCTGCGCTTCAGTCTCACACGCCACAGTTTGCTCCTCGTCCCTCTGCTTTCATCTGCAGCCTGCTTCCTGCTGGTATTCCTCATTTCTCAGGCTGCCAGTGGGGGAGCTGTTCTCAGCATCCTCCCCTCCTTCCGACCCAGTTCATTTCACTCACTACTTCCAGAATCCACCTGCCAGCCTCACTCCGTTTCCTCCACCACCATTAAAGTCCAAAAAAAAGTTTCTTTCTTTTTCTTAGATGGGTTCTCACTCTGTGCCCAGGCGGGACTGCAGTGGTGCAATCATAGCTCACTGCAGCCTTGAATTCCTGGCATCAAGCCATCCTCCTGCCTCAGCCTCCCCAGTAGCTGGGACTACAGGCACACACCACCATGTCGAGCTATTTTTTTTTTTTTTTCAGAGATGGAGTCTCACTGTGGTGCCCAAGCTAGTCTCAAACTCCTGGCCTCAAACAATCCTCCCATTTTGATCTCCCAAAGCACTGGGATTACAGGTAGGAGCCACCACACTCGGCCACTAAACTGTTTTTTTCCTTTCTTGTTTTCTTTTATTTTGAGACAAGGTATCACTCTGTTGCCTAGGCTAGAGAACAGTGGCACAATCTCAGCTCACTTCAGCCTCGACTTCCCTGGTTCAAGCAATCCTCCCACTTCAGCTTCCCGAGCAGCTGGGACTGCAGGTGTCCGCCACCACACCTGACTAATTTTTGTATTTTTTGTAGAGATGGGATCTTGCTGTGTTGCCCAGGCTGGTCTTAAACTCCTGAGCTCAAGCAATCTTCCCACCTCAGCCTCCCAAAGCACTGGGATTACAGGTGTGAGTCACCAAACTCAGCACTCAACTATTTCTTATAGTTCTCTAGTTTCCAGCAAAAATATCTCACAAGAAGCATAAAAAACAAAACAAACAAACCAAAAACAACGCAAACTTTACTTGGATCATTATAATGGATTTGTTTGCTTCCAGACAGCAAATCTTTTAGGAATACTCCCTCCTTTGACCGCCTGGCCAGGGCATGGAGAATTTCCATGTGTAGGAATGTCAGAATCACACAGATTGAAGTATCAGCCTGAATTGAAAAAGCCTTACATAATTTGTTTAAACTAACACTCACCAACTAAATTGGACTAAAGCCAAAGGGAAGACAGGACACTTGCTAAACGGGGAGCCTCAGGGGCCAGGGAAAGGGGTTCGAGACCAGCCTTAGGACATAGTAAGATCCCCACCTCTACCAAGAAAAAGTAAAATACATACATAAATTTTATTTATTTATTTAGAGACAGAGTCTCACTCTGTTGCCCAGGCTGGAGTACATTAGTGCGTACTCCACATGTGGCCTAAAATACATAAATACATTTTAAAATAAGTAAATAAAGGCCAGGTGTGGTGGCTCATGCCTGTAATCCCAGTACTTTGGGAGGCTGAGGTGGGTGGCTCATCCGAGGTCGGGAGTTCGAGACTAGCCTGATCAACATGGTGAAATCCCATCTCTACTAAAAATACAAAATTAGCCGGGCATGGTGGCGCATGTCTGTAGTCCCAGCTACTCAGGAGGCTGAGGCAGGAGAATCGCTTGAACCCGGGAGGCAGAGGTTGCAGTGAGCCGAGATCGGGCCATTGCACTCTAGCCTCGGTGACAGAGCAGAAACTCCATCTCAAAATGAATAAATAAAATAAAGTAAAATAAAATAAAATAACTAAGTAAATAAAAAGGGTGAGTATGTTCAGGAGGGTGCCTGGGAGCAAGTGGAGGCTGATGAGTGTGTGGGGATGGAGGTGGAGCCTGTTTACCAAGGACACCTATGGCTTCATGTGCCCTCTCTGGGAGCCGTGAAGGGGATTTCCCTGTTCCTTATTATGGTCATCACTACCATCCTTCTTTCTGTCTGTCTCCTCAGTTGTAAAATGAAGATAACAGATCTACATTGTTCCTCAATTGGATATTTTTAAGATGAATGGGTCATTATACCGGGTTTTCATGCATTTTGGTTTTTTGTTTTGTTTTGTTTTGAGACAGAGTCTTACTCTGTCGCCCAGGCTGGAGTGCAGTGGTGACATCTTGGCTCACTGCAAACTCCGCCTCCTGGGTTCAAGCGATTCTCCTGCCTCAGCCTCCGAAGTAGCTGGGATTATAGGTGCCCACCACCACACTGGGATAGTTTTTGTATTTTTGGTAGAGACGGGGTTTCACCATGTTGGCCAGACTAGTGTTGAACTCCTGATCTCAGGTGATCCTCCCACCTCGGCTTCCCAAAGTGCTGGGATTACAGGCACAAGCAACCATGCCCAGCCTCATGCATTTTAAAATGAGATGTTCCAGGGACTAAAACTGTGCAGGGACCAAAGAAAAAATGAGTCCAGAGAAAGAGTTGGCTGAGAACATTACTGAGGAGAATTTACCCTGCTGCTGCAGGCGGCTAAGAACATAGACGACCACTGCACGGCAGTGTCTCCAGGGACCAAAGTGGGAAAATATCTGGCTTTGCTCTCTGCTGCCTTATCAATATGCAGCTGACAAAGGGCTGGGTTAGTTGAGGCTGGAACCACTGGGTGCCATGCACGTGCTAACAATCCACACAGGCCAGCAGGCACTGCCCCATTGTTCTGTCCATTGATCAAGAATATGACAGTCAGGGCCACCACCACTTTGTTCCTGCAATGCAGGGAAACTGCAAATCTATGAAACTTGAAAACTTTGCTCAGAGAATGTGCTTAGGGAAATTGCATTCCTCCAAGACACAGCAGTCTTGCTGTCTACTTCCCACACAGGAATGGCAGATCAAGTATTTAGAAGGGGCTGCTCTCTGTCTGGGATTCTCCAAGGAGCTGTTGGAATAGTAAATGCCCTTTTGACTGGCTAGACTGTTTCAACTGAATCCCAGTCAAAAATGGAAAAGCAGGTGCCTTCTCTCCCTTCTCCAGCTCTCTCTCCCCTTCAGTCGAGCCTTCCAGCTGTTGTCAGAGCAGAACTGCCCTGGGGTTCAACATTGGTGGAGAAGGCAGCTGCCCAGTTTTGAGGAGGGCAAAATCTCTCTGCCCACAGTCCCCAACTCACATCCCCATCAAATGTTGGGAGTTCCACCGTTAGAGATGCAGCTGGGGCCGGGCGCAGTGGCTCACGCCAGCACGTAATCTCTGCATTTTAAGAGGCTGAGGCGGGTGGATCACCTAAAGTCAGGAGTTCAAGACCAGCCCAGCCAATATGGTGAAACCCCAACTCTACCAAGAATACAAAAATTATCTGGGCGTGGTGGCATGTGCCTGTAATCCCAGCTACCTGGGAGGCTGAGGCAGGAGAATTGCGTGAACCTGGGAGGCGGAGGTTGCAGTGAGCTGAGACCATGCCACTGCACTCCAGCCTGGGTGAAAGAGCGAGACTCTGTTTCAAAAAAAAAAAAAAAAAAGAGTGATACAGTTGGGCTCGATGCAGTGGCCCACATTTACAATTCCAGCACTTTGGGAGGCCAAGGCAGAAGGATAGATTGAGCCCAGCAGTTCCAGATCAACCTGGGCAACATAAGGAGATCCCACCAAAAATAAAAATAAAAAAAACTGGGCATGGTGGTGCATGCCTATGGTCCCAGCTAATCAGGAGACTGAGGCAGGAGGATTGCTTGAGCCCAGGAGGCTGAGGCTGCTGTGAGCTGTGATTGTACCTCTGCAGTCCAGCCTGGGCTACAGCATGAGACACTGTCTCTAAAAAAAATAAAATAAATTTTAAAAAGTACAGTTGGTCCTTGAGCAACATGAGGGCTGAGGTGGCAACCCCTGTAGTGCTGACTCCCCAAAACCTTAACTACTGATAGCCTACTGTTGACCAGAAGCCTTATCTGTAACATGAACTGTCAATTAACCATGTTTAGTATAAATATTCTATACTATATTCATACGATAAAGTAAGCTGGAGAAAAGAAAAGGTTATTGAGAAAATCATAAAGAAGATAAAATGTATTTACTATTCCTGAAGTGAAAGTGGATCATCATAAAGGTCTTTATCCTCATCATCCTCACACTGAGTAGGCTGAGGGGGAGGAGGAAGAAGAGGAGGGGTTGGTCTTGCTGTCCCAGCGATGGCAGAGGCAGAAGTGATGTAGGGGGTGGGAGGCAAGGCAAGAGAGGCAGGCGCACTTAGTGCAACTTTTATTGAAAAAAAATCTGCATGTAAGTGGACCCCTGCAATCCAAACTTGTGTTGTTCAAGGATCAACTGTATTTCTCTAGGGTTTCTTAGTGACACTGGAGAAGGTGCTTTAAAATGCCAGTATGGGCCGGGCACAGTGGCTTATGCCTGTAATGCCAGCACTTTGGGAGGCCAAGGCAGGTGGATCACCTGAGCTCAGGAGTTCGAGACCAGTCTGGTCAACATGATGAAACCCTGTCTCTACTAAAAATAAAAAAATTAGCTGGGCGCGATAGCACACACCTGTAATCCCAGCTACTCAGGAGGCTGAGGCAGGAGAATCACTTGAACCCGGGAGGCAGAGGTTGCAGTGAGCCAAGATTGCACCACTGCATTCCAACCTAGGTGACAGAATGAGACTCTGTCTCAAAAAAAAAAAAAAAAAGAAGTTTTTAATTTTGATGTAGTTCAATTTATCTACCTATTTTTTGTTGTCTGTGCTTTTGGTGCCATATCCAAGAGATCATTGCCAAATCCATTGTCATGAAGTGCTTTCTCTGTGTTTTCTTTCAAGAGTTTTATAGGCCAGGTACAGTGGCTCACAATTGTAATCCCAGCACTCTGGGAGGCTGAGGCGAGAGGATGGCCTGATCCCAGGAACTTAAGACCAACATGGGCAAAATAGTGAGACCCCATCTCTTAAAAAAAAAGGTAAGAAAGAAAAAGAAAAAAAAGAGTTTTATCATTTTAGGTCTTACATTTAGGTCTTGGATTCATTTAGAGTTGATTTTTGTATATAGTGTAAGGGTCCAGGTTCATTCATTTGCATGTAGATATCCAGTTTTCCTAAAATCATTTGTTGAAAAAACTCCTTTCTCCACTGACTAGTCTTGGGACCCTAATTTAAAAACTATTGGACTAGGCCGGGCATGGTGGCTCAAGCCTGTAATCCCAGCACTTTGGGAGGCCGAGACGGGTGGATCACGAGGTCAGGAGATCGAGACCATCCTGGCTAACACTGTGAAACCCCATCTCTACTAAAAAATACAAAAAACTAGCCGGGCGTGGTGGTGGGTGCCTGTAGTCCCAGCTACTCAGGAGGCTGAGGCAGGAGAATGGCGTGAACCTGGGGGCACGGAGCTTGCAGTGAGCCGAGATCATGCCACTGCACTCCAGCCTGGGGCACAGAGCAAGACTCCGTCTCAAAAAAACCCCCAAAAACTATTGGACTATATGTATGAGAGTTTATTTCTGGACCCTGTATTCTTTTAATTTTTTAAAATAATTTCTCACTTTTGCTTGTCATCCTTGCACAGGGGCATGCTAATCTTCTCTGTATCTTTCCAATTTTAGTATGTGTGCTGCCAAAATGGGCACTTCTGGGCTTTCTGTTCCATTCCATTATTCTATATGTCTATCTGTATGCCAATACTACACAGTTTGTTTGTGTTTTTTGAAACAGCATCTCATTCTGTTGCCCAGGCTGGAATACAGTGGCACAATCTTGGCTCACTGCAGCCTCAACCTCCTGGGTTCAAATAATCCTTCCACCTCAGCCTCCTGAGTAGCTGAAACTACAGGTGTGCGCCACCATGCCTGGCTAATTTTTGTATCTTTTGTAGATGGGGTTTTGCCATGTTGCCCAGGCTGGACTATACTGTTTTGATCACTGTGGGTTTGTAATAAATTTTAGAATTAGGAAGTATGAGACTTCCAACTTTATTTTTTATTTTTTATTTTTATTTTTTACCAGGTCTCACTCTGTCACTCAGGCTAGAGTGCAGTGGCACAATCTCGGCTCATTGCAACCTCCGCCTTTCAAGTGATTCCCCTGCTTCAGCCTCCTGAGTAGCTGGGATTACAGGCACCCACCACCATGCCCGGCTAATTATTTTTTTTGTTTTTGGTAGAGACGAGATGTCTTTTGTTTTGTTTTGTTTTATTTTATTTCCCTTTCTTTCTTTCAATGGAGTCTTGCTCTGTCGTCCAGGCTGGAGTGCAGTGGCACAATCTCGGCTCACTGCAACCTCTGCCTCCTGGGTTCAAGCAATTCTCCTGCCTCAGCCTCCTGAGTAGCTGAGATTACAGGCATGCAACACCACGCCCTGCTAATCTTTGAATTTTTGGTACAGACAGGATTTCACCATGTTGGGCAGGCTGGTCTCATACTTGTGACCTCGGGTGATCCACCCACCTTGGCCTCCCAAAGTACTGCAATTACAGGCATGAGCTACTGCAATTAAAGGTGTGAGCTACTGTGCCCAGCCTCAAAGTTGTTCATTTTCAAGATTGCTTTAGCTATTCAGGAACCCTGCCATCTGAATTTTAGAATGGGGTTTTCTATTTCTTCAAAAAATGCCCTTGAGATTTGATAGAAATTGTATTAAATCTATAGACTGCTTTGATTAATATCAACATCTTAGCAATATTACGTGTTTTAACCCACAAACACAGGATATCTTTCCATTTATTTGTGTCTTCTTTAATTTCTTTTGGCCATGTTTTGTAGTTTTCTTTTCCTTTTTCTTTCTTTCTTTCTTTTTTTTTTTTTTTTTGAGACTGGGTTTTGCTCTGTTGCCTAGGCTGCTGGAGTGCAGTGGTGTAATCATGGCTCACTATAGCCTTGACTTCCCAGGCTCAAGTGATCCTCCCACCTCAGTCCTCTGAGTAGCTGGGACTACAGGTGCAAACCACCATGCCTGGCTACTTTTTTTAATTTTTATTTTTGTAGAGACAGAGTCTTGCCAAATTGCCCAGGCTGGTTTTGAACTCCTGGGTTCAGGCAATCCACTTGCCTCAGCCTCCCAAAGTGCTGGGATTACAGGCATGAACCACTGTAACTGGCAGTAGTTTTTAGTGTGTCATTTTTTACCTCCTTGGCTGAGTTATTCTTCAATATTTTTTTGATATTATTGTTAATGGAATTATTTTCTTAATTTCCTTTTGGATTATTCATTGTTAGTATATAAAAGTGCAACTGATTTTTGTATGTTGAGATTGTATCCTGCAGCTTTGCTTAATCCATTTTTTAGTTCTAACAGATGTTTTTGGTGGAATATTTGTGGTTTTCTACCTAAAAGATCATGTTGTCTGTGAGCATAGATCATTTTATTTCTTCCTTTGCAATTTGATGCTTTTTTTTTTGTCTTACCTAATTTGATTGGCTAGGACTTTCAGTGCTATGTTAAATAAAAGTGGTGAAAGTGGGCATCCTTGTTTTGTTTCTGATCTTGGAGAAAAAGTTCTCAGTCTTTTAGCATTGAACATGATGTTAGTTGTGTGTGCTTCTTATATATGACCTTTATTATGTTGAGGCAGTTTTCTTTTTTTCTTTTTTTTTGAGACGGGGTCTCACTATGTTGCCCAGGCTGAACTCAAACTCCTGGGCTCAAGTGATTCGCCTCCCTCAGCTTCCCAAAGTGCTGGGATTACAGGTGTGAGCCACCACACCCAGTCATGGTTTTCTTCTAATGTCATACATCTTTATTATCCTATATCACATTGTTGATTTTCATATGTCGAACCATCCTTGCATTCCAGGAATAAATCTTACTTAGTCAGCATGTATAATATTTTACTTGTCCTATTGAACTCTATTTGCTCATATTTTGTTGAGAATTTCTATGTCAATATTCACCAAGAATATTCGTCTGTAGTTTTCTTTTCTTGTAGTGTCTGTTTGACTTCCATATCAGGATAGCGCTGGCTTCATATAATGAATTTGGAAGTATTCTTTCCTCTTCAATTTTTTTGAAATTAATTGAAATGCATATAAATCTACTTTTAATAATGTCTGTGGTTAGCATTCAGTTTGCAAGATTCCTGAAAACTTAACAATGGGCTCTCCTGAGCTTGGATGAACTAGCTCCAGTACCATCCTGAAGGTGATCATGCTTGAGGAGCCCTAAAGTGTTCATTTTGTTGTTAACAAGATTCTAGCCAGGCGCGGTGGCTCAAGCCTGTAATCCCAGCACTTAGGGAGGCCGAGACGGGCGGATCACGAGGTCAGGAGATCGAGACCATCCTGGCTAACACGGTGAAACTCCGTCTCTACTAAAAATACAAAAAACTAGCCAGGCGAGGTGGCAGGCGCCTGTAGTCCCAGCTACTCGGGAGGCTGAGGCAGGAGAATGGCGTGAACCCGGGAGGCGGAGCTTGCAGTGAGCTGAGATCCGGCCACTGCACTCCAGCCCGGGCTACAGAGCAAGACTCTGTCTCAAAAAAAAAAAAAAAAAAAAGATTCTGTACAGACAGAAAGAGACTACTTTTTTTATTTTTGTTTAAATTAAGACAGGATTTCACCATGTTGACGAGGCTGGTCTCAATCTCCTGACCTCATGTGATCCACCTGCCTTGGCCTCCCAAAGTGTTGAGATTACAGGCGTGAACCACTACACCCAGCCAGAAAAGGGACTACTTTTTAATTGAGAAAGGGAACTATTTCTTACTTGCTGAGAAGAAATGCTTTTCCTAATGAGTTCATATGCCTAACAAAAAGACATACATAGAAGTTTTTATTGAAACTGTACTTACATTACAGTGGTTAAAGGGTGAAAGCAACTCAACTATTCATCTGAAATAAAAGAGATAAGTAAATTGTGGTCTATTTATACAATGCAATACTAACCCATCCATAAAGTGAAGGAACTTTAGCTGCATGCGACAACATGGATAAACTTCATATGCATAATGTTGAGTGAAAAGAGTAAGATGCACACACAAAAATACTTATCACTTGATTCCACTTATACAAAGTACAAGAATAGGTGAAACCAATTCATATTGTTAGAATCAAGATAGTGGTTACCTCTGGGGAGCTCTTGATTGGGAGAGAGCAATGAGCAAATCTTCCAGATGACCGGAAATGTTCTACATCTTGACATGAGAGGTGGTTATGTGAATGTGTACATATGTAAAATCTCATTGAGCTGTACGCTTAAGATACGTGCATGTTACTGAAAGTTTATTATATTCCAAAAAAAGCTAACAAAATGCCTTTCTTTATTTTTTAATTGTACTTTTAAATTTCAAGAGCCACAGGCTTTTAAAAAAATTGTTTATATTTAAATAAAAATTCCTTCGTATTTCTACTTAGACTGCATTACAGGCTTGTTTTAAGAGCCTAAAAAACAGAGGAGCTAAAAGAAAATTCCTTCCAGCCCCTTGACCCCTTCGCTACTCTTTTTTCTAGTGTTCACAATTTAATGTCTTCCTTCCACTCATTCTTGATACCCATGAATGCTGGAACAAAAATGGTTCTGTCTTATTCAACCTTCAGAAAAAGAGCCGAAACCCAGCTCCTTCTCACCATCTCCACTGGTAAGACCAGGCTCCAAGCAGGGTCCTCTCTTGTTGGGGTTAGTGCAGTCGCTTCCTGTTATGAACTGAATTATGTCCTCCCAAAATTCATATGCAGAAGCCCTAACCCACGGCATGACTATATTTGGAGATAGTGCCTTTAAAGAAGTGAAAGGAGAGGATAATTGTGGAGCCTGGATTCAATACGACTGTTGTCCTTAGAAAAGGGAGAGACACAGGGGTGCACACACAGAGGACAGGCCATGTGAGGACACAGCACAAAGGTGGCCGTGCACAAGCCAAGGGGAGAGGCCCTTTGAGAAACCAAACCAGCCAACACCTTGATCTGGGACTTCTAGTCTCAGGAACTATAAGAACACAAACGTCCGTTGCTGAAGCTGCCCAGGCTGCAGTATTTTGTTATGGCAGCCCTCGCAGATTAGAACAGCTCCCAACAGGTCTCTCTGTCCTGCCCTTGCTCACAGTAGTCTATGATAACACAGAAGCTGGGGAGCCCATTAAGATGTAATCAGGGCATGTCTGTCTTCTTTGTAAAACTGTTGGCTTCTCCTCCACCCAGCAGTAGCCCACAACCTGATGCTGGTCACAAGTCTTGTATCATTCGGCCTCTACTCCCTCTCTGACCTTGTCTCCTACAGTCTCGCCTCCTCGCCTGTGGCCTCTGCTCTTTCTTGGACATTTCAAGCATAGTCCTGTCTTAGGGCCCTTGGCAGTGTCCTCCCGCCCTAAACAGGCCTCCTCCAGAGAGCTGCATGACTCGCTATCCACTCCTCCTCCTCCTTCAGGGTGATCCTCAGTGTCCTATTGTCAGTCAGGCTTCTTCCTTCTTTTCTCTTCTTTTCTTTTTTTCTTTTCTTTTCCTTTCTTTTCTTTCCTTTCCTTTTTCTTTTTCTTTTCTTTTCTTTCTTTTCTTTTTTTTTTTTTAGACGGAGTTTCATTCTTCTTGCCCAGGCTGGAGTGCAATGGCACGATCTCAGCTCACTGCAATGTCCACCTCCCAGATTCAAGCGATTCTCCTGCCTCAGCCTCCTGAGTAGCTGGGATTACAGGCATGTGCCACCATGCCCAGTTAATTTTGTATTTTCAGTAGAGACAGAGTTTCTGCATGTCGGTCAGGCTGGTCTCAAACTCCTGACCTCGTGATCTACCCGCCTCGGCCTCCCAAAGTGCTGGGATTATAGGCATGAGACATTGCGCCCAACCTCTTTCTCTTTTTCTTTTTTTTTTTTTTTTTTTCCCGAGATGGAGTCTTGCTCTGTCACCCAGGCTGGAGTGCAGTGGCATAATCTTGGCTCACTGCAACCTCCACCTCCCAGGTTCAAGCAATTCTCATGCCTCAGCTCCTCAAGTAGCTGGGATTACAGGCACCTGCCACCACTCCAGGCTAATTTTTGTATTTTCGGTAGAGATGGGGTTTCACCATGTTGGCCAGGCTGGTCTTGAACTCCTGGCCTCAAGTAATCGACCTGCCTCAGCCTCCCAAAGTGCCGGAATTACAGGCGCGAGCCACCAAGCCCAGCCTTTCGGTCAGGCATTCTGACCAAGCAACACGGAATAACAAACTCTACCCTCACCCTGACATTCTTTTTCTTTCTTCCAGGAGTTAGGTAAAGTTATTTATGCTACATCTATTCCACTGAAAATTAGGCAATGATCCCACAATTCAAAATGAATGTGCAGATGTTAAGTGGCATGGGAGAGAAAGTAAACGTAAACAGAAGATATAGAAGAAAATGGAGGGTGTCAGTTTGAATGTTTGTCCCTCCCTCAAACCTCATGTGGAAATTTGATCCAGTGTTGTGGCTGGGTCTAATGGAAGTGTTTGGGTCATGTGGGTGGGTACCTCATGGACAGATTAATCCCTTCCCTGGGGTTGGGGGTTTGAGTGAGTTCTCACTCTGTTAGTTCCCTCCAGAGTTGGCTGTTAAGAAGAGCCTGGTGCCTCCCCTCTCTTTCTTTTGCGCTGTCTCTTGCCGTGTGATCTCTGCACACACTGGCTCCCCCTCACCTTCCCCCATGAGTGGAAGCTTCCTGAGGCCTGCACAGAAGCAGATGCTGGCACCATGCTTCATGTACAACCTGCAGAACTGCCAGCCAAATAAATCTCTCTTCTTTATAAATTACCAAGCCTGATATTCTTTTGTAGCAAGACTAACAGACTGAGATATACTGTATGCTCACCCTTTTGTCGGAAAAATATAAATACATTCAAACACATGTATGTCTATAACCAATATTTGATGGAAGTTATTTTTGGTGATGGTATTATGGATGATTTTTTCTTTGTCTTTCACTTTTTATTTCCTTTTTTCTTTCCCTTTCCCTTTTCACTTTTCATTTTCAATTCTTTTTTTCTTTGCCTTTTCGTTTTCTATAGATAATGACTGCAGTCTCTATAATGAATATGTGTGTGTGTATATACATGTGTGTGTGTGTGTGTGTATATATAATTATTATTATTTATTTTTTAAGACAGAGCCTTCCTCTTGTTGCCCAGGCTGGAGCGCAGTGGCACGACCTTAGCTCACTGCAACCTCCACCTCCTGGGTTCAAGCAATTCTCCAGCCTTAGCCTCCTGAGTAGCTGGGACTACAGGTGTCCACCACTACGACAACTATTTTTTGTATATTTTAGTAGAGATGCGATTTCACCACATTGGCCAGGCTGGTCTTGAACTGACCGCAGGTGATCCGTCCGCCTCGGCCTCCCAAAGTGCTGGGATTACAGGCGTGAGCCACCATGCCTGGCCAGAATTTGTGTAATTTTTATAAGAAGAAAAAAATTTTTCAAATGAGGGTGACCATTTCATTGTCCTCAGGACTGGATGCTATGTCAGGACAGGTAGATTCTGATATTTTGTGCCTCTAAATCTTAGACACTAAATGAGTCTAAAAATGAGCTGAAATCTCTGTGGGAAGGTCAGGGCTTATTTGCCTTGGAGATCTTTTGGAGTTGGCCTGCTGAGTTTAAAATGTTTTCAATTTCAGCTCTCTTACCATTGCAATCGAGTTGAACCCTCCTACGGTAACAAAAACATCCTCTTGATCAGTTTGAGACTCCAACATTCTTTATTTATTTAACTAAAATTTACTTCTTTTCATGATTCTTCTTCTGATGTTCTACATATTTGCTTCTTTGTTTTATGTATGTATGTGTGTATGTATGTGTGTATTTGAGACAGAGTCTCGCTCTGTCACCCAGGCTGGAGTGCAGTGGTGTGATCTTGGCTCACTGCAACCTCCATCTCCTGAGTTCCAGCGAGTCTTCTGCCTCAGCCTCCTAAATAGCTGAGATTACAGGCATGTGCCACCACACCAGGCTAAATTTTTTGTATTTTCAGTAGAGAGGGGGTTTCACCATGTTGGCCAGACTGGTCTCGAACTCCTGACCTCAGGTGATCCACCCGCCTCAGCCTCCCCAAGTGCTGGGATTACAGGTGTGAACCACCATGTCTGGCCCCAGCCTACTTCTTTATTGTTTATTGTTTGAATTTGTTTATTGAGTGAACAAATGAATGAATGAAATTTCTTCTGTGGTCTGATTTTATTCCAAAAGATCTCTGATGCAAGCCTGAGGAGGCTGTTTGTGCAAACAATTAGGAACAAAGTCCTGGCTGCTTCTCAGATGCTCAGGTTCATGATTTTCAGTGGGGATTTATGAGTCTTCAAGGCTCTCGGGACCTGGGACGTAGCAAAAGATAACAGGTCATGAAAACTGGGTCCTTGTTACTCTGATCCTTATGCTTAAGTGAGACAAGCACAAGCCAATTGGCTGCTGTGCTCCCATCTCTCAATAGGGGATAAATATATTCCAATTGCATATCATTAACAAAAAGTTGATGCTGTGAATTGGGGTACCAGCTGCCACTGGCCATCATTAAAATGGAGTGTTATGGTGTTACAATTCCGGTGAATGCAAAACCGTCTTGCAGCTAGTGGGAACACATGAAGAATGAATCTCATTAAACATAAGTACTTACTCAGATGGTTCCATCAAACTCCCTCAAATGCCACTTACTGCGCGCCTGGGAGATGCGGGTGGAAGCGCACACCCTTTGATGTGTGTCGCAGAGTGGCAGCTGCCCCGAGCAAAACAAAGCTCCTGCTCCGTCATAGCTTCAGTGCGGATGGAAATTGAGGGAGGATGACACAGCTGTATTTCTGAGCAGTGAGCATTCAGCAACATCCAAGAGGACAAATAAGCCTCTTAAATTCATTAGTATCTTGATAAGACTGATTATGCAGTGAGCAGTGAATGGCTTTGACTTCTCAGGAAAATGAAATGAGAAGAAAGGGCAAGGAGGGGGTGGTTCTTTCCTGGAGCTGCTGTGAAGTCCCTCAGGAGGTGGTGAGCCCTGGAGAGCAACTGATGGCACACAAAGGACAGCAGCTGAAAAGGAGCCTCTGGGGGTCACCCTCCCAGAGAGCCCCTAACCTGGCCGGCCCGGAAGGGCAGAGGAGAGGGCGCCCTGAGCTGCGCTGCCAGGTGACAGCTGCAGCCGCAGCCCCAGTGCACCCTACAGGGTCGTTTTCCAGGGTTGAAGCTGGAAGTGCGGATGGTGGCCCCGATTCAGCTGTTTGGGTAATGCAGAGCATTTGACATCGCATCTGGTGTCAGCGATTTGGTTGCTATCGTAGATATTTCATGTCACGTTGGGTATTAAGGATGAAGACGGTCGCCCACAGAGGCAGGGAGTGTGGAGAAAGAACCCACTTCTGTGCAAGTCATGGGGTCACAAGGTTAATACGCTTCTGCGGCTCCAGTAAAAACTCTGCTAATTGAGGCATGGCTCGGGTCTGGGAATATAGGAAGCTTTCCTCCTCTGGTCATCACTGTATGATGTGGATACTTCACCATCTCCTTCTGGAGGTGACCCCCTCACCCCAACTACCTTTCCCAGGAGGCTGCCAAGTGCCAGGGCAGTTCTTCCCCAGAAGTGGTCATGTTTTTAATGTCAGTTGCCAGTAATTTACTATTAGCAGAGGTTGCAGTGAGCCAAGATCACACCATTGCACTCCAGCCTGGGTGACAAAGTGAGACCCTGTCTCTAAAAAAAGAAAAAAAGCTATGTCTGACCTACCTGGACTGTCCAAGGGAAAAACTGGCTACAGGTTTATAGGCTGAAGTTTGTTACGTTCTGCCTTTAAGAATCTGAACACATATTACATAATAAGCCTGATGAGTAAAAGTTCTGTCACTGTGTGTAGCAATTCTGGCATTCAGTTGAAGTAGGGGATAACTCACTTCATATCTTCTGAATTTCTGTTTTTTTAAAAAGGTACTTGAGTCATGTTTTTAATGTCAGTTGCCAGTAATTTACTATTAGCTCTGTGAAAGGAGAACATCTCTGATGCTTAACTCAAGTCATAGACATGAGATCGTTTCAAGAGAGGATGCAATTCCCTGAGAGTCAGTAAACACAAGGTACGGTTATTAGACGAGGTTACTAGACTAACAGGGGCAAGGAGGGCTGTTTGAGGCCAAGTGTGGTAATCTTAGTGCTTTGGGGGCCAAGGCAGGAGGATCACCTGAGGCCAGGAGTTCAAGACCAGCTTGGGCAACATAGCAAGAATCTATCTCTAAAATTTTTTTTTTTTTTTTTTTTTTAATGAGCCGGGTTCGGCGGCGTGCACCCGTAGTCCCTCCCAGCTACTTGGGAGGCTGAGAAGGGAGGATCTTTTGAGTCCAGTTCAAGGCTGCAGTGAGCTATGGTGGTGCCAACTGCACTCCAGCCTGGGCAACAGAGTAAGACCCTGTCTCTAAAAGCAAAAAACAACAAAAACAAAAAACAAGCAAAAAAAGAACCTTAATATAAGTGCTGTGTGAATATTGTCTTGTTAGGCAATAATGACAAGGAAAGAAAAGCCTATACATGTTTAGTACAGACGCAATATTTTTCCTAATATTTTTCAAACTCCTGAGCTCAAGAGACCCTCCTGCCTTAGCAGTGGTGCAGTCTCGGCTGACTGCAACCTCCTCCTCCCAGGTTCAAGTGATTCTCCTGCCTCAGCTTCTCGAGTAGATGGGACTACAGGCATGTGCCACCACGTCTGGCTAATTTTTCTATTTTTAGTAGAGATGGGGTTTACCATGTTGACCAGGCTGGTCTTGAACTCCTGACCTTAGGTGATCTGCCCGCCTTGGCCTCCCAAAGTGCTGGGATTACAGGCATGAGCCACTGCACCCAGCCTTTTCCCTAATATTTTTGATTGGTGGTTGGTTGAATCCATGGATGTGAATCCGCCGATGCAGAGGGCATGACTTCCTGCACCTTGCATCTGTCTGGTATTTATGAGGTACAAGGATAAGAACTGGATTTTTAAAGAGTATCTTTGAGGGGCAAAGAAGACTTTGGACTAACACTCCCTTTAGGTCCCTGTAGAATCTAACTTCAGCATTTAGAAGAAAAAGAAGGCCGGGTGCGGTGACTCATTCCTGTCATCTTAGCACTTTGGGAGACTGAGGTAGGAGGAGTGCTTGAGGCCCAGGGTTCGAGACGAGCATGGCCAACATAACGAGACTCCATCTCCCTGAAAAAAAAAAAGGAAAAGAAATACAAATTAAAAAAAGAAAATGAAATTTCCGACATTAGCTCCAAGCTCTCCATACAAACATAACGTTTTGCCAAATCGATTTGCATGTTAACAAGGGAGAATTCCATATTAACATATGATATTGAATCATGGAGCTGATGGGAAGAAAGACTGTATACAAGCAGCCACAGAGCCTCTCAGTAATCTAGGCCCAGGTTTCTCAGGTCGAGGCTCTTGGTGGATTCAGTCATTGACATATTTGTGAGCAAATGGTGTGTGGGCTTATGTCAGGCAACCACATGTGAATGAGTCAGAAGAACTTTTTAAAAAATCCAAGCTGTTCGTGAAATCAAGAAATTAAACACAGGCAGAAACATCAACACTGTGCCACTCCGAGACAATCTACAGACAGCTCTGATGTGGAATGAGTAAACTCAGATGCTGAGTCCTGAAATCATCAATCTGTCCTTGTTTTCTTTCTTACATCGCAGTATTGAAACTCAGAACATGTAACTCTGCTCAACAAGTTGATTTTGACTAACAGTTTCTGGGCCTGAATGGAATTGGGCCAAGCTGTAAAGAAATCACATTTACATTTAAATTAAAGATACTACTTGTTATGTGGATATGATGATTTCCAGGTAATATCTCTCTCTGCCATCAAATGCCACTTCTGGCCAGGTATGGTGACTCACGCCTATAATCCCAATATTTTGGGAAGCCAAGGCATGAGAATCGCCTTAGGCCAGGAGTTCAAGACCAGCCTGGGTAATGTGGTGAGACCTGTCTCTACAAAAATTTAAAAACTAGCCAGGCATGGTGACTAGTGCCTGTAGGCCAAGTATGAAGGAGGCTGAGGTGGGAGGATCACTTGAGCCCAGGAGGTCGAGGCTGCAGTGAGCCAAGATCACACCACTGCACTCCAGCCTGGGTGACAAAGTGAGACCCTGTCTCTAAAAAAAGAAAAAAAGCTATGTCTGACCTACCTGGACTGTCCAAGGGAAAAACTGGCTACAGGTTTATAGGCTGAAGTTTGTTACGTTCTGCCTTTAAGAATCTGAACACATATTACATAATAAGCCTGATGAGTAAAAGTTCTGTCACTGTGTGTAGCAATTCTGGCATTCAGTTGAAGTAGGGGATAACTCACTTCATATCTTCTGAATTTCTGTTTTTTAAAAAATGTACTTCTTCCATACCTTCTTTCCTTATGAGGTGATCAAATGTTGATATAGAAATAAATTCACCATCTAAGACCTATCTTTGCTGTTTGCATGAAGTGCCCCAAAAATTTTGAGGGCTTCCTTTCTGGTTTTGCAGTTGCTTCACATGAAAATTACTTGAGCTTCCACTTTTGCTTCCATCATTACCCACATCTTACTAGACACTTTTACATGCTGATGTAATTAGTGTTCCTAAGAATCAGTTATATCCTGTTTCCATGAATAACTATTTTTAGGATGGAAAATAATGTGTAGGGCCGGGCGCAGTTGCTCACACCTGTAATCTCAGCACTTTGGGAGGCCGAGATGGGCAGATCACGAGGTCAGGAGTTCGAGACCATCCTGATCAACATGGCGAAACCCCATCTCTACAAAATACAAAAAATTAGCCAGACGTGACGGTGTGTGCCTGTAATCCCACCTACTCAGGAGGCTGAGGCAGGAGAATCATTTGAACCCTGGAGGCGGAGGTTGCAGTGAGCCAAGATTGCGCCACTGCACTCCAGCCTGGGTGACAGAGCGAGACTCTGTCTCAAAAAAAAAAAAAAAAAAAAAGTGTAGAAACTACTCATAATATTTTGTCTTTTTCAAAAAGCACTATTATAGTTAATGACAATGTATTATATATTTGAAATAGCTAACAGAGTAGATTTTAAATGTCCTCACCACAAAAAAAGACGTGAGGAAATTGATATGTTAATTAGCTTTAGTCATTCCACAATGTGTTCATATATGCAAACATCATCTTGTATACCATAAGTACATACAATTGTTGTTTGTCAATTAGAAAAAAGAATGTAGGCCAGGCGTGATGGTTCATGCCTGTAATCCCAGCACTTTGGGAGGCCGAGGTGGGCAGATCACTTGAGGTCAGGAGTTCAAGACCAGAACTGGCCAACATGGTGAAACCCCATCTCTACTAAAAATACAAAAAATTAGCCAGATGTGGTGGTGTGTGTCTGTAATCCCAGCTACTCAGGAGGCTGAAGCGGGAGAATCACTGAACCCAGGAGGTGGAGGTTGCAGTGAGCCGAGATCGCACCATTGCACTCCAGCCTGGGCAACAGAGAGAGACTTGGTCTCAAAAAGAAAGAAAGAAAGAATGTGATTGGCTGGGGAACCACCAGATGTGAGATTTGCTTCTTCTGGGCAGAGTCATTTGCATCTCAGAGTGTTCCTGGTGGACTGGGCGAGAAGATCTTCAGGAAATGAAGACTTTTCCTGCACATTCTTTATCAGGAAAAGTAAAATAAGTTTTCAGCCTGGCATAAGGGGCAAGCAGACATCACTAGATCATTAGTAGGTGACTTTCCTGAAAATGTTAGTAATTTTTCTGTAGATAGTATATTGCTTTTTGGTTCAATTTACGAGATGCTCAAGGAAATGGTTACCATTTGAACCACATGATCATCTACTCAAAATGATCAACAAAATCAGCTTAGGTGGCCAGGGGACATTTTCCATGTGCATTTCTCTCTCTCTCCCTTTTTTTTTTTTTGAGATGGGGTCTCACTCGGTTGCCCAGGCTGGAATGTAGTGGCGCAATCTCTGCTCACTGCAAACTCTGCCTCCCAGGTTCAAGCGATTCTCCCACCTCAGCCTCCCGAGTAGCTGGGATTACAGGTGTGTGCCACCATGCCCGGCTACTTTTTGTATTTTTAGTAGAGACGGGGTTTCACCATGTTGGCTAGGCTGGTCTGGAACTCCTGACCTTAAGTGACCTGCCCACCTCAGCCTCCCAAAGTGCTGGAATTACAGGCATAAGCCACCACGCCTGGCCTGCATTTCTTTTTTCTTTCTTTACTTTTCTTTCTTTCTTCTTCCTTCCTTTTTTCCTTCCTTCCTTCCTTCGCTCTCTTTCCCTCCCCCTCCCCTCTCCTCCTTTCCTTTCCTTTCCTTTCCTTTCCTTTCCCTCCCTCCCTCCCTTCCTCCCTCTCTCCCTCCCTCTTTCTTTCTTTCTTTCTTTCTTTCTTTCTTTCTTTCTTTCTTTCTTTCTTTCTTTCTTTCTTTCTTTCTTTCTTTCTTTCTTTCTTTCTTTTCTTTCTTTCCTTTTCTTTCTCTCTTTCTTTCTCTCTTTCTTTCTTTCTTTCTTTCTTTCTTTCTTTCTTTCTTTCTTTCTTTCTTTCTTTCTTTCTTTCTTTCTCTCTTTCTTTCTCTCTCTCTTTCTTTCTCTCTCTCTCTCCTTCCTTCCTTCCTTCTTTCATTTATTTTTAGACAGAGTCTTGCTCTGTTGCCCAGGCTGGAGTGCAGTGGCATGATCTCAGCTTACTGCAACCTCTGCCTCCCAGGTTCAAGACATTCTCCTGCCTCAGCCTCCTGAGGAGCTGGGATTACAGGCACATGGCACCACCCTGAACTAATTTTTTTTGTAGTTTTAGTAGAGACGAGGTTTCACCACGTTGGCCAGGCTGGTCTCGAACTGCTGACCTCTTAATCTGCTCACTTCAGCCTCCCAAAGTGGTGGGATGACAGGCATGAGCCACTGTGCCCTCTCCTCCCCTCCCTTCCTTTCCTTTCCTTCTCAAGACAGGGCCTCACTCTGTCACCCCGGCTGGAGTGAACTGGTGCAATCATGGCTCACCACAGCCTAGAACTTCTGAGCTCACATGACCCTCCTGCCTCAGCCTCCATGCCTGTCTAATTTTATTTTTTTTTGTAGAGACCAGATCTCACTGTGTTGTACAAGCTGGTCTCAAACTCCTAGGCTCAAGCAATCCTCTCTCCTCAGCCTCCCAAAGTGCTAGGATTATAGGCATCAGCCATCACGCTTGGCCAACCATGTGAGTTTCTCTATCACGCTAGAGTAATTTGGCCATATGGAGGCTAATTTGAAAATAGATTAAGATGAAGCTATGAGATGATAATTTTTAATTAACAAGATAAATCAGTTGTTCTTTTTCTTTTCCAAATCATTCTACAAGCCAATCCCTCACATGAGGCAGGTGATCGGCTGTCAGGGACAAAGATGCACTAATGAGAAGCCAACGTTCTAGACTTCCAGACTATGGCTGACGATGACAATGTCTAACACTGCCCTTAGGATTCCATCTAAGGAGTTAATTAAATGTCAGTCAAACAGCCTCCCTCGGGAAATAACAACTCACACTCACAACCCACAGAATCAGAGAAAATGTCTACAAATCACATATCCAATAAGGGGCTTGTATCCTGAATATATAAAGAACTCTTACAACTCAACAATAAAATAGAGCTGTGTGTTATTTCAAAGAGCTGGAAAGAAACTGTTTTTTTGTTTTTGAGATGGGGTTTCACTCTTGTTGCCCAGGCTGGAGTGCAATGGCATGATTTCAGCTCACTGCAACCTCCCCATCCTGGGTTCAAGCAATTCTCCTGCCTCAGCCTCCCAAGTAGCTTGGATTACAGGCGCCCGCCACTATGCCCAGCTAATTTTTTGTATTTTTAGTAGAGACAGGGTTTCACCATGTTGGCCAGGCTGATCTCGAACTCCTGACCTCAGGTGATCCGCCCACCTTAGCCTCCCAAGTGCTGGGATTACAGGTGTGAGCCACCTTGTCCGGCTGGACAGAAACTTTTGAAGCGGAAGCATCAAGGTAGCCTTGTCAACCATCCCCTTTCCTAGGATCTTGTGTTTGTCATGCCTCTTTGCCGTGGTTCACATTCAGACATTATGTGGATGCTACCACTTTGTGGCATGGCACAGAGCTCACCAAGTCCTTTCTGGCTGGGGCAGGCCTGGAGTGGGGCATTTGAGGCTCTGGTGGTGATGGGAGAACTAGAGAGGCCAGGAAGGGCAAGGCCAGGCAGTCCTTTCTGCAGAGGGAGAGTTCCCACAGGAGGCGCCGGATACCTCATCCCACTCATTCCAGGATGGGGCTGCTTGGATCGCCACGCTGTCCACTCACATTCACCTCTGAACATCTTAACTTTCCCAGAATGTCCTCCTCACATTGCACTATTTTGTACTATTTTTGTTTTTTCATTTGTTTGTTGAGACACAGTCTTGCTCTGTCACTCAGGCTGGAGTACATGATCTTGGCTCAATGCCACCTCAACCTCCCTGACTCAGGTAAACCTCCCACCCCAGCCTCCTGGGTAGCTGGGAATACCAACATGCACCACCACGCCTGGCTAATTTTTAAAGTTCTTGTAGAGACAGGGTCTCACCGTGTTGCCCAGACTGGTCTCAAACTCCTGGGCTCAAGCGATCATCCTGCCTCGGGTCCCAAAGTGCTGGGATTACAGGTGTGCCCGGATTACACTGTGCCCGGCCTTGTGCTATTTTTGAGTTAGGCTGTTGATGGAAAGTCAGCAGATACTGTTTTCTGTTTCATGGTGATACTGTGGACCCTCCATTCTGATCACTCATTTTTTATCTCCAGAGATGGTATTTAGAGAGCAAGGGTTGGACACTTGGCAGACGCTCAGTAAACACAGATTGAGTGATAGACTGACTGGCTGGTTAATTGATTATAGGCTCTCTGCTCTCTGCTTAGGTCTTGGTAGCGGAGCTAAGGGTAAATGCATCCATCCGACAGGGGGGTGTGGGGGAGTGTGCTCTGTAAATTTGGAGAGTGGGCTATGCTGCAACAAGCTTAAAGGTCTAGAAAACCAGGTACGGTAGCCCATGCCTGTAATCACAGCACTAGGGAGGCTGAGGTGGGCGGATCACCTGAGGTCAGGAGTTCGAGACCAGCCTGGCCAACATGGTGAGACCCTGTCTCTACGAAAAATACAAAAATTAGCCAGGTGTAGTGTCACACACCTGTAATCCTAGCTACTTGGGAGCCTGAGGCAGGAGAATTGCTTGAACCCGGGAGACAAAGGTTGCAGTGAGCCAAGATTGCACCACTGCACTCCAGCCCAGGGGACAGGGCGAAAGTCAGTCCCCAAAAAAAGAACCAGAAAACCACTTCATCGGCTGGGAATGGTGGCTCACACCTATAATCCCAGCACTTTGGGAGGCTGAGGCAGTTGGATCACTTGAGGTCAGGTGTTCAAGACAAGCCTGGCCAACATGGTGAAATCTTGTCTCTACTGAAAATACAAAAATTAGCCAGGCATGGTGGCAGGCACCTGTAATCCCAGCTACTAGGGAGGATGAGGCAGGAGAAGCGCTTGAACCCAGGAGGCAGAGGTTGCAGTAAGCCAAGATTGCGCTATTGCACTCCAGCCTGGGCGACAAGCAAAACTTCGTCTCAAAACAAAAAACAAACAAACAAAATGAAAACCATTTCATCTAAGAGATTCAGCTCTGAGTGATAAAGGGTTGTATGATTAAGACCAGAGAGGCATCAAAACACTCACAGCCTCAGGATTAAAATGTCATGGGGTTGGCAGGGGGTGGGCAAGAGAGTTCATTTGTAGCAGCTTGCAGGCTGCTCTACAATGTTTTGTGGCTCAGGGCCATGTGCAGCCAAACAAAACAAGTGTTATAGGCCTGCTGGTTTCTGGCTGAATTCACTAGTCAGAAATATGGCCAGTTTTTTCCCCCTATGAGCTCCATAGTCTCCTACTACAAAGAAGCTAGCAGATTCATGGATCTGAACTGCATTGAGAAAATATAACTCTGCTGGTATTCTTGAACCTAAAACCTAAGTCTTTAGGTTTATTGTTAAACATTGAGGATACGAATTTCATTGTAAGTCAGAGACACTTTTAGCTGCTGTCCCTGCAGTTGGAGCTGACTCAGCAGACATACGGTTTTTGATTTACTGTGCCTGGCAAAAGTTATTATACTGAGGCATGTTCTTTATTATAAACTTTTCTTGTATAATAACAGACAATTTGGCCAGGCTAATTGCTAAATTAAGCTCACCTCTAGTCAAGCTCAGCTGATTCATTTAAAAGGTTATTGACTATTGACAATTTTACAAGTGTTTAAGCAGACTAGTAAGTACTCTTAAAATGGAAATTTTGTGACAACCACACTCTGAACCTGATAAGTAAAAATATGCACTGTAAAGCCCCACCCACTACCCACAAAAGGAAAAATTATAGCATATACATATATACACACACACATCTCCTTTCAGCTGAAATCCTATAATTTGTTACATATGATTATAGAACAAGAACAAATAAGAAAATGGTTCAGGCTCTGATGAAATTTTAGTAATAAAGTGTGTTAGAGTGGCTTGTAGCATGTTTAAATGAAGCTTAAAAGAAAATCACTCTGCCCTGATAGGTAATAAATGTAGAAACACACACCCTTGGCTGGGTGTGGTGGCTCACCCCTGCAATCTCAGCACTTTGGGAGGCCAAGGCGGGGGTGGATGACCTGAGGTTGGCAGTTCAAGATCAGCCTGGCCAACATGGTGAGACGCCGTCTCTACTAAAAATACAAAAATAAGCCGGGCATGGTGGCGGATGCCTGTAGTCCCAGCTACTAGGGAGGCTGAGGCAGGAGAACCACTTGAACTCAGGATGTGGATGTTGTTGTGAGCCGAGATTATGCCACTGCACTCCAGCCTGGGTGACAGAGCGAGACTTTGTCTCAAAAAAAAAAAAAACCAAAAAAAAAACACACACCCTATTTTGTGTTTTCAAATGAATAAAATTCAGATGCAAAAGACTTCACCCTGAAGAGCCAATTTTAGCTATCAAAGATATGGTCCTTTTGCCAGGAGATTTCAAAATCCATGCCACATATACCTGAAAAACATGAAGGCTTAATTGGCTGGTTTTCCTTATGTGATAATAAAATGATCTGTTCTCTAACCTCTCATTTTTATGCTTGGCAGGAATGTGACTGTACTCGAACCAAAAAGACATCTGCTAGCAATTTGCAGTCTCGGAGCGGCCCACGGTTTTATGGAGCTTCATCTGAAACTCTGATTCATTTTTGAAAAAGTTAGCTAATGCAAGTGGGGGTAAGGGCAGCCGGCTCCTTGCTGGGGGATTGGCAGAGGAGGAGTTGTTTCTGTCAGCCCGGGTTACAGTTCTGTGCTCTGTCTCCCAGGGTCTGTCCTGATGAACTCAGGGTTTCTGGGCTGCCCCAGAGTGGGCAGTGGTAGGTGGGAGGTGCCTGTGTTGGGCCTGAGATTTGGTACTGAGAATTCGATCTCCTGCTTAGTAGTCCTACTTTTCATTTAATTCAATTTTTACTCCTGTCTTACTCTGACAGATGGGTATATTCTGACTTGATACAGAAAGTTTCCAAACTCATAAAATTGGAAACCGTCCATGCACATGCACACAAGTGCACACACACACATGCATATGTATGCACACTCACACACGTACGCAGCAATTAAAGGAAAAGCAACTCAGGTCTTGGCCTCACACAGAGAGGGCTTCCAATCCAGTTCAGTTACTCAGAGCTCTAGGATCTCGGGGAAATGAATTAACTTTCTCATTTCCTTATTTAGAAAATGAACATCATAATGCCTGCTTTGATGGAGATGACACGATATATGTAATGCTCCTGGAACAGAGGACAGTATTATTTTATATGGCTGGTGTACTTCTTCCTCCTGTCCCCCCTACTTTGTGCTATTTATCGGAAGATCTATTTTAGGTCCTGATGTTTGCACAGACCCATTCAGAGGACAGATTTGGAAATCTGGTCAGATTTTCTTTTTCCTGTTGCCAGAAGGAAAACAAACGATAAGCCTGTTTTAGGTCTTACTAGTGGTGCAGTTTCCTCTCGGCCTAAATATCTGCACGGGCCTACAGTGGAAAGAGATGAGCTTAGGCTGGGTGAGGTTGGGAGCATTGCTTAATTGCTTCGAACTTGAGTTTGTTCAGATACATACCAAAGAAATTAATATCTAACTTCTAGGATCATTTTGATATGATAAATAATGTATGTAATACAAATGGTTGTTGCTTTTTACTCTCATATTGCCTAATATTTCTTTTTCTCTTTCTTTTGTATTAGGAATTCACTGTGGAATCACTTAATATTTCTTTTTCTTTCTTTCCTTTCTTTTTTTTTTTTGAGACAGAGTTTCACTCTTGTTGCCCAGGCTGGAGCACAATGGCACTATCTTGGCCCACCGCAACCTCCGCCTCCTGAGTTCAGCTGATTCTCCTGCCTCAGCCTCCTGAGTAGCTGGGACTACAGGCGCGTGCCACCACGCCCAGCTAATTTTTGTATTTTTAGTAGAGACAGGGTTTCACCATGTTGGCCAGGACGGTCTGGATCTCTTGCCTTGTGATCCGCCCGCCTCGGCCTCCAAAAGTTCTGGGATTACAGGCGTGAGCCACCGCACCCGGCCTCCTAACTCTTTATAAACCAGAAAACATTGATTAGAACTCCCTCCCCATTCCCTCTTATTTTGCATGTGGCCAGAAGTGGGCACAGACACTCCCTAGATAAATCACTGCCCGGGGGAATGGAGCCCTTAGAACAGGCTGAAAATGCTAAGGTTTGCCTCTGAGCCTTAGAGGAGATGTGTGGACACCATGACAAAACTAGGACTCTCCCAGCACAGGAGAAACTGGGGAGTGGCAGTGGCTGGCCATGCAGCATGTGCGTCGCACCAAGTGACATGCTCCAATTTGCCTTGGAAGCTTTTCTGTTCTTGTTAATGTACCGATGGCCTTTCCCTGTTCCCCTTGCAGATGAAGTGGGAATGCCTCAGTCCCTGACATTTCCCCAGCCTCACAGGGACATGCAGAGGCCACTGCTCGTGACGTGAGATTTGCCTTTGGTGGCTCTCTGTGGCCAACAGGCTGGGCTGTGTCAACTGTTGGGCACCAGCCTCATCCTCTTCGACATGCTCCATGCATCCTGACAGGGTGGTCTGTAACTTTTGCTTGCACTCCAGCCTCCGAGGTCAGGCTCTCACGCCCTTCCAAGTGGAGTGCCTCGGCAGCGGGTTGTTATTTCAGGACGCAAAATCAGTCTCAACACGAGCCAAGGGGGCCAAGACTCTTCACAAGTGTGTCTCCCGGGGAAAGGTTTATCCACCAGGATGCCCCATGTGTTTGTGAATCTGACTTGGGAATCTCCGGTGAAACGAAGTCCATTTCAGTCATATCTGTTCTTATGCTTTAAACTCTGGCTAACATTTCTTTATCTGGAGTGTGTGGACGAGATGAAGGCTGCAGGGCTTGCAACACGTATCCAGCAACCCTAAGGAGTCTTGGAATTTTGGTGGAAAAGGTGGTGTGAGCCATCACGATACTCAGAGCAATTATCCTGTCTTTCGAAAAATAGAATTTGCTTCCTGCCACAGCCCTAGGTGTCCTGATCCGATGAGAAGTACTCCAGTTTATGTCCAGCCCAGATTTTGAAAACTGATCTGCTGTGATGATCTCCTGGTTTTCTAATTTGCATGTCTCCCTGTTTCTACCCAATGTGGTGGAGGCGGCTGCAACCAATCAGCCCCATCCGAGGGAAGGCAGGGAAGGCGGATGCAGGCCTGGGCAAGCGCTCTGCAAGCTTGCTCTCTCTGTGTCCTGGATGAAGTGAGTGTCTCTCTTCTCATCCAGGTAGACCTGGCATCTAGGAAGAAAGCAAGAGTCGATTCTTTGTAACACAGGCTGAAAATCTCCCAATCCTTTGCTTCCTACCTTGTTTTTATCTATAACTTGATTTTTGTTTCCTCTGAAAATTCCCCCATCAAACCACATCCTTCTCTCCTAATTCCTCCCTGCATTTAACACGATTCACTTTTGCCTGTGTGTTGTAGGATAAACAGCCTGCTGCCCCAGTGAGAAGAACAACAAACAGAATAATTTAAAAACCAACCAACTGACAAATCCGAACAAGCTTTGGTGGTTAATTAACCCGATTAATTACACTTGTCCACACCCAAGCCTGGCAGAAGGGGGTGCCCTGGGAATGTCTGCAGAAGCCAACCCCATGCCTGAGGGGTCAGGGGTCAGAGTTGACAGCACTTCCCTCAAGCTGGATGAGACCCAGCCCGGGAGTAACTCCAGCCTGAAAGAGAACTAATTGAGAAAGCTTCTTCTAAAGGTAGTGACTGCTATGTTCTGTCTGCTGGGTTCCCTTTAGAGTTCATGGGATACACTCCATCCAGGTGCAGGGCAAGAACCATTAGTTCTAGGCATGGAGACCTGGGCTTACAAGCAAGTGCTCAACCAGGTGCAGCCGAAAAGGGGAGAAATCCCGGAAATACAGGATAGTCAAGTTCCTCCTGGGAACTTGGCAGTCATGATTTAGACAACATGCACCTAAGAATATGCTGATTTTACAAATACCTCAGCTAACTTGTAGAAATACCAGATACCATGTGGGTCCCCAGCTGCAGTACTAATAGGCTAGGCTGCCTGTTGAAGCCATCAAAAGTCACTTACACTGTGTAGTATGGGAGACACCAAATGCTTACTAGCCACGCACCCCCCCACCCCCGCCACCCCATGGCCTTCCTCTTAACAGGACACAGTACCTCCAATGCCTGAATCTTTTATTTAAAGGAGCTAAAAGTCAAGGAAATCCACAATTAAAACAAATGTGGGCTGGATGAGGTGGCTCATGCCTATAATCCTAGCACTTTGGGAGCCCAAGGCAGGAGAATCTCTTGAGCCCAGGAGTTTGAGACCAGCCTAGTCCACATAGCAAGACCCTGTTTCTGCAAAACAAACAAAAAATACACAAATACGCTACACCAAAGGGCATCACAGAACCCCATAATCATCCATTAAAGATCACTGGAAATGTTGTTTATCTGAGGAGGTAGCTACTCAGAGGAGGGGGCCTCTTGAATAAGGGCCAGGAATCTCCCAGTTTTGAAAGAAGGTCTGGAACTCTCTGGAACTTTCCTTCTTTCTTTCTTTCTTTTTTTTTTTTGACGGAGTCTTGCTCTGTCACCCAGGCTGAAGTGCAGTGGTGCGACCTCGGCTCAGTGCAACCTCCGCCTCCTGGGTTCAAGCGATTCTCCTGCCTCAGCCTCCAGAGTAGCTAAGATTATAGGTATGCGCCACCACACCCGGCTAATTTTTGTATTTTTAGTAGAGATGGGGTTTTGACATGTTGGCCAGGTTGGTCTTGAACTCCTGATCTCAGGTGATCCACCTGCCTCAGCCTCCCAGAGTGCTGGGATTACAGGCGTGAGCCACTGTGCCCGGTCTCTCTGGAACTTTCTGATGCTATATAAAAAGAGGCAATAGAAGCAGCGAGTGGCCTTGTGCTGCCTGCTGAGGAATGAACCCACAAAGGAATGTGAATTAAGGGTGTGGTGTTGGGCAGCCATCTGGGAGAAGAACATGGCCATTGGCTGATTCCAGACCCAGCACCTAGCGTTCACCTGAGGCAACTGGCCCAGACTCAAAGTTGTGTCAGATTGCATTTTCTAAACAGTGATCACAAAATTGTCCCCAAATTATTCCCATGTAATTTTTTGAAAGTTATTTGTTTCTTATGATTTTTGCATTAATACATGAGATGCATTTGTAGTTTTCTTGGTTAAAGTGTGCCATCTCAAGTTTTGAAATCAATGCTATATTTCATAAAATAATTCAAGCATATTCCTTCTTTTGTATGTGCTAGAACAATTTAAACAGAATTGAGTGCTACCTGCTCTTTAAAGGTATCTTAGAATGTCCCTGTGACACTAGCTGGGCATTTCTGAGGGAACTCTTTGACAACTTTTTCTCTTTGTTGTATGAGAATCAGAATGCTTTGATTTTTTTTCTCGTTAGGGTCCATTTTGCTAAATTATGTTTTCCAAGAAAATTGTATTTTTCATCTAAGTTTTCAAATTTTACTTTCATGGAGTTAACCAAAATAGTTCCTTATGGTTGTTTTAATTTAATATAGTTTTGTGGTTATTTTTCTCTTAGTCTTCCTTATTTTGTATATTTGCATTTTCTACTTTTTTTTTCTGTATTAGGTTAGCTAGTGCTTTTCTATTTTTTAATTCTTTTCCCCAAAAATTCAGTTTACTTCTTTTTTTTCTTTTTTTTCTTTTTTTTCTTTTTTTTTTTTTTTTTGAGACGGAGTCTTGCTCTGTCGCCCAGGCTGGAGTGCAGTGGCCAGATCTCAGCTCACTGCAAGCTCCGCCTCCCAGGTTCACGCCATTCTCCTGCCTCAGCCTCCCGAGTAGCTGGGACCACAGGCGCCTGCCACCTCGCCCGGCTAGTTTTTTGTATTTTTAGTAGAGACGGGGTTTCACCATGTTAGCCAGGATGGTCTCGATCTCCTGACCTCGTGATCCGCCCGTCTCGGCCTCCCAAAGTGCTGGGATTACAGGCTTGAGCCACCGCGCCCGGCCACTTCTTTTTTTTCTGTTTTCTAATTCGCTGTTAGAAAGTTCTGTTTTTAGTTTTATTAATTCATTCTTTCTACATCCCTTCAGTTTATTTTATTATTTTTCTAAGATAGATGCTTGATTCATTTGGTTTTTATTTATTATTTATTTAAGTATTTAAACCTATGAATTTTCCTTCCACTACTACCTTAACACTATCTCATAGATTCCAAGGTGTGGAAAATGTATCGTTTTTTGTTATTTTTATTTTATTTTCTAGAAGTCCTGTGATTTAGGTTAATATATTTTGATCCAAGAGTTAAGAAGAATTTCTTTAAATTCATATAAGATAAACTTTAAAAATGTTCGGGGGAAAAGGAATTTTTGTTATTTGATTTTAAAAATTAATTTATCACGTTATTGCATTGTGACCAAAGAAGGTTGCCTATGCTATTTCTACGTTCTGGAATTTATTGAGGTATTTTTTGTGGCTTCATATGTGGTCAATTTTCCTGAATGTTCTATTATTGAATATTCTTGAAATAAGAATATGCTCTATGTGTAGGGAATATATATATTTTATATATATACATATGAACTATCATGTTTAACATAGATTATATGAGAGTTCTATATTATTGAGTTTATTTTTATTCATTTGATTTGTCAGACTATAGAGTCAGGAATGAAACCAGCATGATTCTGTTTCTCCTTTTGTATCCTATAATTCCAAGTTTATGAGTGCCATTGCATTGTTATTTTTTACTAAGCTATTTATAACTATTATATCTTCACTGTGAATCATACCCTGTAGCATTATAAGGTGTTTTTATTGGTCTTACTTAATTGTTTTTTTTTTTTTTTTTGCCCTGAACTCCAATTTACCTAAAATTAAATTAAAGCCATGACCTGGCCAGGTGCGGTGGCTCATGCCTGTAATCCCAGCACTTAGGAGGCCAAGGCGGGTGGATTACCTGAAGTCAGGAGTTTGAGACCAGCCTGACCAACATGGAGAAACCCTGTCTCTACTAGAAAGACAAAATTAGCTGGGTGTGGTGGTGCATGCCTGTAATCCCAGCTACTTGGGAGCCTGAGACAGGAGAATCACTTGAATCCGGGAGGCGGAGGTTGTGGTGAGCCGAGATCACGCTGTTGCATTCCACCCTGGGCAACAAGAGCGAAACTCCGTCTAAAAAAAAAAAACACGACCTTTGCTTTCTTCTGGTGTACTCTCCCTTAATATAGCTTTACTCATCTTTTTATTTTCAATATTCTGTTCTAGTTGTGTTTCATATAGAGAGAATTATGTTTTGCCTTACGATTTAATGTTTTTCTCTTAGTTGGGATGCTAACCCCATTTGTATTCGTAGATGTGACTAAGGTATGTTTAGTCTTAGATCTGTTATATTGTTTTCCATTTTTAAAAATTTATCTGTTTGCTTTTGCTTTGTTTTTTATATGTAGTTCTTCTGATATTTAGAAAGATGAGTATATTTAGAAAGATTAGTTTTTTTTTCTAGTAGACACTTTTATAATGATAACTTTATTTTATTTTATAATTTAGTTTTTATTTTTATTTTTATTTATTTGTTTCGAGATGGAGTCTTGCTCTGTCACCCAGGCTGGAGTGCAGTGGCGTGATCTCGGCTCACTGCAACCTGCCTCCCAGGTTCAAGTGATTCTCCTAAAATTTGTAATCTATTAAAAATTTTTGTATTTTTAATAGAGACGGGGTTTCACCATGTTGGCCAGGCTGTTCTTGAACTCTTTACCTCAGGTGATCCTCCTGCCTTGGCCTCCCAAAGTGCTGGAATTATAGGCGTGAGCCACCGCACCAGGCCTTCCTTATTTATTTATTTATTTATTTATTTATTTATTTATTTATTTATTTAGAGATGGAGTCTTTCTCTGTCACCCAGGCTGGAGTGCAGTGGTGCGATCTCAGCTCACAGCAACCTCCGCCTCCTGGGTTCAAGCAATTCCCCTGCCTCAGCCTTCCAAGTAGATGGGACTACAGGCACGTGCCACCACACCCAGCCAATCTTTTGTATTTTTAGTAGAGACGGGGTTTCACTGTGTTAGCCAGGATGGTCTTGATCTCCTGACCTTGTGATCCACCTGCCTCAGCCTCCCAATCATGCTAGGATTACAGGCATGAGCCACTGAGTCCAGCCCTTAGTTTTTGTTTTTTTTTAAGATGGAATCTCACTCTATTGCCGAGGCTGGAGTGCAGTGGCACAATCTCAGCTCATTGCAATCTCCACCTCCTGGGTCCAAGCAATTCTCCCACCTCAGCCTCCCAAGAAGCTGGACTACAGGCATGTGCCACCATGCCTGGCTAATTTTTGTATTCTCCAGTAGAGACTGGGTTTCACTATGTTAGTCAGGCTGATCTCAGACTCCTGACCTCAAGTGATCCATCCACCTCGGCATCCCACAAGTGCTGGGATTATAAGCGTGAGCCACTGTGCCTGGCTATAATGACAACCTTTTTTTTTTTTTTTTTTTTTTTTGAGACAGAGTTTCTCTCTTTTGCCCAGGCTGGAGTGCAATGGCACGATCTCAGCTCACCCCCATCTCTGCCTCACAGGTTCAAGTGATTCTTCTGCCTCAGCCTCCCGAGTAGCTGGGATTACAGGCATGCACCACCATACCCAGCTAATTTTGTATTTTTAGTAGAGACGGGGTTTCTCCTTGTTGGTCAGGCTGGTCTCGAACTCTCAACCTCAGGTGACCTGCCCACCTCGACCTCCCAAAGTGCTGGGATTACAGGCGTGAGCCACCACGCCCAGCCAACCTTTGTTCTTTTAATGTATTTACAGTTTTATTACTTGAGCTGTCAATTTTAGTATCAGTCAGGGTCTAGAAAAACAGAAACCTCACTAAAACCTTTAACACCTTAGGTTTTAAAGACTTTAGGCTGGGCTCGGTGGCTCACACCTGTAATCCCAGCATTTTGGGAGGCTGAGGCAGGTGGATCACCTGAGGTCAGGAGGTCAAGACCAACCTGGGCAACACGGTGAAACCCCATCTCTCCAAAAAAAAAAAAAAAAAAAAATTAGCTGGGTGTGGTGGCATGCGCCTGTAGTCCCAGCTACTTGGGAGTCTGAGACAGGAGAATCGCTTGGACGCATGATGTGGAGGTTGCAGGGAGCCGAGATCACGCCATTGCACTCCAGCCTGGGTAACAGAGCAAGATACCGTCTCAAAAAAAAAAAAAAAAGAAAGAAAGAAAGAAAAGAAAAGAAAAGAAAAGAAAAGAAAAAGCAACAACAACAAAAAGCTAATGATTGACTTTAATTCAGGAAATTGGCTGTACGAGTGGTAGCTGTGACTTCCTCTAGGTGGGTGGGAGGAGGTAGTGTGACTGGGGATGGGGGTTACCTGGTAGTAGCTGTGACCTAAGAAAAATGTGTGGGCCAGTAAGGTGGCTCACGCCTGTAATCCCAACACTTTGGGAGGCTGAGGTGGGTGGATCGCCTGAGGTCAGGAGTTTGAGACCAGTCTGGCCAACATGGTGTAACCCGGTGTCTACTAAAAATACAAAATTAGCCTGGTGTGGTGGCGTATGCCTGTAATCCCAGCTACTTGAGAGGCTGAGGCGGGAGTATCACTTGAACCCAGGAGGCAGAGGTTGCAGTGAGCACAGATCATGCCATTGCACTCCAGCTTGGGTGACAAGAGTGAAACTCTGTCTCAAAAAAAAAAAAAAAAAAAAAGAAAGAAAAGAAAAGAAAAGAAAAATGTTGTGCGGTAGAAATTTAGCCCCAGAGGCAATGCAGCTCCTACTGGCAATGTTGCCCAAGCTTCTCTCCTTCCTGTCACTTTCCAGTTGTCCTCTTGTGTTTTGACCTGGCTGACCCAGAAAAAGTCAGGAGACACAGGAGCTGTGAAACACAGCTTTCAGGACCCAGCCTTCTTATAACATTGATCAGAGCAGCAAAGGGGTGAGGACTGGATCTGAGAGCAAGGGGGCCAAGGACCAGGTTTAAATGGTACCCTTTGAAGACCAGTTACTACTTCTTTTTTTTTTCTCTTTCTTTTTTTTGAGATGGGGTCTTGCTCTGTCACCAGGCTGGAGTGCAGTGGCGTGATCTTGGCTCACTGCAACCTCCGCCTCCCAGGTTCAAGCAATTCTCCTGCCTCAGCCTGCTGAGTAGCTGGGACTACAGGCGCGCACCGCCATGCCCAGCTAATTTTTGTATTTGTAGTAGAGATGAGGTTTCACCATGTCGACCAGGATGGTCTTGATCTCTGGACCTCATGATCCATCTGCGTTGGCCTCCCAGAGTGTTGGGATTACAGGCGTGAGCAACTGTGCCTGGCTGACCAGTTACTACTGATGACATGTTCACGTGCTTATCCCCCTTCCTACCTCATTTCCCCACTCCCTGTTTGTGTCAGAGGCATCCTTTCTGCGTTGTCAAGCATATGCCATTTGCAGTCTGTTCTGTCACCCTCCTCCCACCCCATCTGTTTTAGTCTTAGTTCCGTGGCTCTGGATATTCAAGACCCATCCAGAGTATCTTACCCTCATTACTCCAATTATTTTCTTACTCAGCTAAAATAGACACCCTAGTAGTGTCTTTAAGGATGACACAAGGATCAATGTACTCTGCATCTTGGCCAGCTGTGGTGGCACACACCTGTAGTCCCAGCTACTCAGGTAGTTGAGGCAGGAGAATCGCTTGAACCTGGGGGTGGTGGAGGTTGCGGTGAGCCAGGATCACACCACTGCACTCTAGCCTGGGCAACAGAGTAAGTGACACTCTGTCCCAAAAATAAAACAAACAAAACCAAACAAAAAACAAAAACTGCATCACAAAAACTGTCCTTTGGTGACTCACACCAAAGGACAGTTAGGCTCGACAGGCCATTCTTGTCCCTTTCTTTCCTTAAATATCTTGTGGGTATTGTTCTACTGTTTAATATGGGCTAAAATAGTGCACAAAGGAATCCAAGGCCAGCCTAAGTTTTCCCCTTTTGTAAATAACTAGATTTTTGTGTGCTGGGCTGCCCAAAAAAAGCCTATCATTTCATTAAAAGTTCAATAACTTTTCTAGAATATTTATCTCTGACTATTTGGGATCAATTTTCTTTGTGTGTGTGTGTGACAGGGTCTTGCTGTGTTGCTCAGGCTGGAGGGCAATGGCACGATCTCAGCTCACTGCAGCCTCCACCTCCCAGGTTCAAGGATTCTCCTGCCTCAGTCACCTGAGTAGCTGGGACTACAGACACACGCCACCACGCCCAGCTAATTTTGTATTTTTAGTAGAGACGGGATTTCACCATGTTGGCCAGGCTGGTCTCAAACTCCTGACCTCAGGTGATCCACCCGCCTCGGCCTCCCAAAGTGCTGGGATTACAGGTGTGACACCATGCCTGGCCAAATTCCATGTTCTTGATTCTTCATGACAGGTAATTTTGGATTGATCCTGGAGTTCAAATATTAAATTGTGGAGATTCTGGATTCTGCTGTTTTTCTCCAATGCGTGATTTTCCCCCTTTGTGTTAGCAGGAAATTTTAGTGTGAAGAGTGTCTCTTGGATGGTAGCTGTGTTCTCAGTTTAGGTTTAATTTCCTGAACTGGGCTGCTTTAAGCCTGTTTCACATATGTGTGCCTCTGGGATCTGTCAGAGATATAATTGGAGCATCCCATCTCTAAATGTCTCCCTCTAGGAGCCTCTCATTCTCCAGCATTCATGGTTTTCTGGCTTCATTGTTCTTGTTCCCCATGCCAGAAAACCGGTGGATTTGCCATGTCTACTGGCCTTCATGCTACATGGACTGCACACGGCCAGAGTAAAAAAGCCACAGAGATGGGATTTGCTTGTCTGGCTCTCTCCCTCCGTGCACCAGCACTCCAGCTGCACTCCTCACCAGCCGCTGTCACCTTCCGTTCATGCTCCAGGACTTTCCCGTCGTTGCTTTTCATGTCATGTTCAGGTTTGATCATTGTTTTCTGTGGGGGAGGGGTCTATATTCAAGTCCAATATACCCAGGGCAAAATCTGGACTGCAGTTTTGATATCAGAATAGACATGATTAGACTTTTAGCACCTGAAAAAGAGACTTCCTGTTATTACCTGAAAGTCACTGAATATCATGTTTCTATGAGTCAGGGGAAAACTTCAAGTAGTGTGTATTTGAAAAAAAGGGCAATGGCTGGGCGCAGTGGCTCATGCCTATAGTTCCAGCACCTTGGGAGGCTGAGGCAGGTGGATGACTTGAGTCCAGGAGTTCGAGACCAGCCTGGCCAACATGGTAAAACCCCATCTCTACTAAAAATACAAAAATTAGCCAGCCTTGGTGGTGCGTGCCTGTAATCCCAGCTACTCGGGAGGCTGAGGCAGGAGAATCCCTTGAACCTGGGAGGCAGAGAGTGCAGTGAGCCGAGATTGCACCACTGCACTCCAGCCTGGGCGACAGAGCGAGACCAAAAAAAAGGGGTTCTCTGACAACTTATTAATTATACTGGGTGCAAGTGGAGAAAAGCATTTATTTATTTTCCACTACACACAAACATTGCTTTTCAATACCCCCAATCTTATCAATAGGGTTGTAGCACAGTTTTTGTTTAATTAATTTTAATTGTTTACATTTTATGATCTGTGTAGTATTTTTCATAACAGACATTGAGTATACTATGAATACATTTTTTTTGGTCTTGTTCTGTTCCCTTCTGGAGATAGTAATTGATTTGAACTTCGTTTCTACATTTGAGTTTTTGTTCACTTGGTATCACATTTGCCTATTATGCCAACTTCTAACGTTCTCAACACAGCACAATGTCCCTTAATACATTCAGAATCATTGTTATCTATTGGCTTTATGTTTATTTTGTTGAATAATTTTTATTATTTTTATTGTTATCTTACTGTTTTTCCCCCTTGAGAATTCTTGATCTTTCCTTCACGGCCCCTCCTCCAGCTTCCCCTCTGTCCTGGTTGCTCTTTGTGGAGCCATCATCCTGGGAGGCTCTTCCCACCACCCTAGGGGTTCCTTCTCTACCTCCTATGCTGGACTTCCTGCTGTCTTCATCCTGTGTCTTTTTTTTTCAATTTATTCCCTCATTTAAATGAGGTATATCCTCTAGGATATTCCTAATCTTCTTCTTAAAATTTATTTCCTGACCAAGTGCAGTGGTTCATGCCTATAATCCCAGCACTTTGGGAGGCCAAGGTGGGTGGATCACCTGAGGTCGGGAGTTTGAGACCAGCCTGGCCAACATGGTGAAACCCCATCTCTACAAAAAATACAAAAATTAGCCATGTATGGTGGTGCATGCCTGTAATCTCAGCTATTTGGGGGGCTGAGGCAGGAGAATTGCTTGATCCCGGGAGCTGGAGATTGTAGTGAGCCAAGATTGCTCCACTGTACTCCAGCCTAGGTAAGACTCTGTCTTTAAAAAAAAACAACAACATTATTTCCTCATTTAAATGAGGCATATCCTTTAGGATAGTCCTAAGAAACAGTACATAGGATGTCATGTTTTGAAACTTTACCAGTCTGAAAATGTCTTTATTATACCTCCTGTTTGATTAACAGTTTAGTTGGGTAGATTCTTAACCATTGAGTCTCTGCTGCTTGTATTATGGAACGATATTTACAATGAGCAAAAACAAACAGCCTTATAAAGAAGTAAAGTTATCTAAGTAAGAAAGTTCTGGTGGATTTTTCTTTTTTTTTTTTTTCTTTTTTTTTTAGATGGAGTGTTGCTCTGTCATCCAGGCTGGAGTGCAGTGGCATAATCTCGGCTCACTGCAACTTCTGCTTCCCAGGTTCAAGCAATTCTCCTGCCTCAGCCTCCCAAGTAGCTGGGACTACAGGTGCATGCCACCACGCCCAGCTAATTTTTGTATTTTAGTAGAGATGAGGTTTCACCATGTTGGCCAGGATGGTCTTGATCTCTTGACCTTGTGATCCACCCGCCTCAGCCTCCCAAAGTGCTGGGATTACAGGCGTGAGCCACAACGCCCGGCCATGGTGGACTTTTCTACCTCACACAAGCAGTGGACTTTGTTTTCTTTTGTTGAGGTTATGGTTTTGGAATGGAAGTGACTATGGTGTATTTGTCTGTAAGCATCGCTTACTTAGAGGAATCGCCTCTGTCCCATTTCTTGTGGATCTGATCAATCACAGTATCCTCCATCTGACCACAGAGGTCAGGAGGCTGAGCTGGGAGGATCGCTTGAGCCCAGGAACTGGAGACTGCAGTGAACTATGATTGTGCCACTGCACTCTAGCCTGGGTGACAGAGCAAGACCCCATCTCTAAAAAAAGTTAAAATAAAACCCAAAAGTTATCAAGTGATGGAACAGGATTCGAGGAGAACGCTCATTGTCACCACCCCGTGCCACCCCAGGATGACTCAAGGTTAACGACATGAGTGTGGGTTGTAGGTAGTTGATTTTGTTATTACCATTCTTTTTTTTTTTTTTTTTTTTTTTGAGATGGAATTTTGCTCTTGTTGCCCAGGCTGGAGTGCAATGGCACTGTCTCGGCTCACTGCCACCTCTGCCTCCCAGGTTCAAGCGATTCTCAGCTTCCTAAGTAGCTGGGATTACAGGTGCCTGCCACCACACCCAGCTAATTTTTGTATTTTTAGTAGAGATGGGGTTTCACCATGTTGGCCAGGCTGGTCTTGAACTCCTGACCTCAGGTGATCTGCCTGCCTCAGTCTCCCAAAGTGTTGGGATTACAGGCGTGAGCCACTGTGTCCAGCCTGTTACTATCATTATTATATTTGTTTGCTATAAGCAAAAACAACATTAAAAGTATATGAAGCATATAAAGCAAAACTGAAAAGGAGAAAAGTTTCTTGGGTATTTTCTTTCCTCTGTCTCAAAATTAAAAAAAAAATACTGGCTCCATGGCAGTTTAACTGTGTCCCTTTATATTCTCTGGGGAAACAGGAAAGGACGCTCAGTTTGGTTTGTGTCAGAAAATGAGTGTTGTTTAATCGGGATTAAAAATGTTCCCAGTTCTATTCATGGAACATACCGAAATAAAATGTAAGGAGTTGACAACACTCAGTGACATATAATCAATTTCATAGTTTGTAGTATTATTATTATCCACCCTCAGGATAGTGGATGGTTTTATAGGCATGTATTTACACCTGTAGATCTCTATTCTTTTTTCTACGTATTTGGAAAATAAGAACACAAAACACGACAGCGTGAAATGCACGCAATGCGGGAAACAAAGACACAAGATCAGGTTGTACATTCGTCGTTAGGGAAAAAAGGACTCCTATTACTAAGAACTACAAAAGAAAGCAGCAAACGGTGTTCCTGTGGGAGTTGTGTTAGACCATCACTAAGGATATTTAAAGCAACTGAGAGCAAAATGCCAGGTGGTGCCCTGAGGGTTGCAGTCATGGGGAGACGACAGCTTGGCTGGTAACATCACACAGCTTCCAGCTCCACTCCCTATCACGGTGTTTCGTAAACCTCACTTCGTGTAGCCGATGGTATAATGTAGGTTACACATTTAGGTCGATGACTTTTAAAGTGCCATTTTCACCCTTGACCAGATTTAACCAGTCAAGCTTTGGGAGAGAAAATGAAGAGTGTTTTTGTTTCATTTTCAAGTCAAAGCACATGCATCTGTGTTGTCAATGAAATCCAGAAGGGGCCAGGAGCAGTGGCTCACGCCTGTAATCCCAGCTTGAGGGATCTGGGGATTTTGGGAGGCCGAGGCAGGCGGATCACCTGAGGTCAGGAGTTCAAGACCAGCCTGGTCAACATGGTGAAACCTCGTCTCTACTAAAAATACAGGCCGGGCACGGTGGCTCAAGCCTGTAATCCCAGCACTTTGGGAGGCCGAGGTGAGTGGATCACGAGGTCAGGAGATCGAGACCATCCTGGCTAACACGGTGAAACCCCATCTCTACTAAAAATACAAAAAAATTAGCTGGGCGTGGTGGCAGGCGCCTGTAGTCCCAGCTACTCGGGAGGCTGAGGCAGGAGAATGGCGTGAACCCAGGAGGCGGAGCTTGCAGTGAGCCGAGATAGTGCCACTGCACTCCAGCCTGGGCGACAGAGCAAGACTCCGCCTCAAAAAAAAAATAAATAAATAAATAAAAAATAAAAATACAAAAATTAGCTGGGTGTGGTGGCATATGCCTGCAATCTCAGCTACTTGGGAGGCTGAGGCTGGAGAACTGCTTGAACCCGGGAGGCGGAGGTTGCAGTGAGCCAAGATCACAACACTGCACACTCCAGTCTGGGTGACACAGCAAGATTCTGTCTCAAAAAAAAAAAAGAAAGAAAGAAAGAAAGAAATCCAGAAGGTTAGGGAGCCAGAGGCTGAGGTGCACGGTGGGAAGAGCGTCCGTTTGGGAAGCAGGGTCCCCGGCCAGCCCTTTGAGGAAAGAAAGGTATCGCAGAGGAGTTGCGTCTGTGGAGTCCTAAAGGTGGGAGAAAGTGGCTTCACTGAAATCGATGGGCGGAATTTGGGATGAGACATCACAGGAAACTATCCACAGGAAATAATGACTGCTAGTCTTCTGAGTGTCCAGTATGAAAAGGAATGATTTAAACCCAACGGATGTCATACTAGTGAAGTCACATTTCCAGTATAATAACTGACATGTCCAGAATCCAACCACTTCTCACCAGTTCTGCTGCCACCTCCATGGTCCCTGCCACCCACATGTCTTACCTGCATGTTTGCCATGGTTCTCTGATTGATCTGTCTCCCGGTGCGCACCCTTGCCTCCTTCAGACCAAGGTGCTGTAAAAATATGCAGGAAGACTCGGGCGCAGTGGCTCACACCTGTAATCCCAGGACTTTGGGAAGCTGAGGCCGGTGGATCACTTGAGGTCAGGAGTTCGAGACCATCCTGGCCAAGATGGTGAAACCCCGTCTCTACTAAAAATACAAAAATTAGCCAGCCATGGTGGTGGGTGCCTGTAATCCCAGCTACTTAGGAGGCTGAGGCAGGAGAATCGCTTGAACCCAGGAGGCAGAGGTTGCAGTGAACCAAGATGGTGCCACTGCACTCCAGTGTGGGCGACAAAGTAAGACTCTGTCTCAAAAAAAAAAAAAGAAAGAAAGAAAGGCTGGGCGCGGTGGCTCATGCCTATAATCCCAGCACTTTGGGAGGTGGAGGCGGGCGGATCACGAGGTCGGGAGATTGAGACCATCCTGGCTAACATGGTGAAACCCCGTCTCTACTAAAAATACCAAAAAAAAAAAAAAAAAAAAAATTACCCAGGCATGGTGGCGGGTGCCTGTAGTCCCAGCCCTTAGGGAGGCTGAGGCAGGAGAATGGCGTGAACCTGGGAGGCGGAGCTTGCAGTGGGCCAAGATTGTGCCACTGCACTCCAGCCTGGGCGACAGAGCAAGACTCCGTCTCAAAAAAAAAAAAAAAAAAAAAAAAAAAGCAGAAAGAATGCCAGGCTCCAGTGCCTACTGGCTGAAGAACAGCTCTGCTTCAGACTGTCACCAACAGAACAACCAGGGTGACCCTGTGACAGTGTTGGTCTGATTGTGCCACTCTTAACACCAGAACCTCTGCACAGCTGCCCATTTCACTTAGAAAGCAAGTCAGTTTGGCTGGGCACAGTGGCTCACGCCTGTAATTCCAGCACTTTGGGAGGCCGAGGCGGACGGATCACCTGAGGTCAGGAGCTCGAGACCAGTCTGATCAACATGGAGAAACCCCATCTCTATTAAAAATACAAAATTAGGCCGGGCGCGGTGGCTCAGGCCTGTAATCCCAGCACTTTGGGAGGCCAAGGCAGGCGGATCACGAGGTCAGGAGATCGAGACTATCCTGGCTAACACGGTGAAACCCCGTCTCTACTAAAAATACAAAAAATTAGCCGGGCATGGTGGCGGGCGCCTGTAGTCCCAGCTACTCGGGAGGCTGAGGCAGGAGAATGGCGTGAACCCGGGAGGTGGAGCTTGCAATGAGCCGAGATCGCGCCACTGCACTCCAGCCTGGGGGACAGAGCGAGACTCCGTCTCAAAAAAACAAAAAAACAAAAAAAACCCAAAAATACAAAATTAGCCGGGTGTGGTGGCAGGCGCCTGTAATCCCTGCTGCTCGGGAGGCTAAGGCAGGAGAATCGCTTGAACCCGGGAGGTGGAGGTTGCGGTGAGCTGAGATTGCACCGCTGCACTCCAGCCTTGGCAACAAGATCAAAACTCCATCTCAAAAAAAAAAAAAAAAAAAAGAAAGAAGGAAAGAAAAGAAAGAAAGTCAGTCTTGACAGTGACCCCCTGCACATTCCCTCCTATGAGCACGCATCTCCCACTGTGCCCCCTCCTCATTCTGTTCCCTTGATTTCTCTCCCAAATCATTTCCCCAGGGCCTGTGTACCTGCTGTTCCCACTTCCTCTGCAAGATACTGGAACTGTCCTCTATTTCCTTCATATGGTTACAAAAATGTCACTTTGAGCAGAGTGTGGTGGTGCACATCTGCAGTCTCAGCTACTCGAGAGGCTGATGTGGAAGACTGCTTGAGCCCAGGAGTTTGAGGCCAGCCTGGGCAACACAGGAAGACCTCATTGCTTAAAAAGAAAAAGTCACCTTCACGTGAGCCCTTTCAGGCCATCCGTAGTTAACGTTGAAATCCCTGTAGTCAAAACTCTCGACCCCATCCCCTGATTTATTTTCCTTCATAGTTCTGATGATTAAATCTGTTGGATTTGCTGCTTACCCTCAATACAACAGTGCCTGGCACATTGTGGGCAGTCTATAGATGTTTGTTGAGTGAATAAATGATCAAATGAAGGCATGAATAATGGTGAGTAAAAGAAAGTAGTCCCACAATTTATATCATAATGATGCTATGGAGGTTAGACTAGGGAGAGAATTACAGGAGTAAAAATGAGCCAAAGTAATATATATATTTAAGAGGATAAACTGAACAAAGGGATTCTATCAACAGGCCAGGATAATGTTTATATTAAAAAGAAACCTAGCCATTTTTCAAAAGTAAATAATATCTCCTAAAGGAATTATAATATGATAAAGGAATAATACAAGAAGTGCATTTGTTCTGCTCAGAGCCCATATTAAGATAGGCTTAAAATAATATAAAATTGACTGGGGGAAATTGGGTCTTTGGAGCAGAGATAGATGCTCCTACCTGTCCAGGCCCCAGGAACTCGAGTTTCTGGAGAATAAAGCAGCTTCTGCTGAGACAGACAGGATGGGTATGCGTTTATCCAGCCAGCCATGGGCAAAATTGGGAAATATCATAAAAGCCTTTATGCAGTGCTTTATGGTTTAAAGAGAGCTTCTTTGTATGCAATATATTTTCTTGATCCTCAAAGAAACCCTATAAGGTTGGGAGATACGAAAAACTGATTTTCAAGAAAAGATTTGATCTGGATTGCCAGCTATCATCATCCAGCAACCTGTGCCTCCAGCCCACAGCCCAGATATCCTGCCTGCAGCCTCTAAGCTTTGCCCAGGACCTCCCCCGTGCCCTCTAGGGTTGCCCTCCCCTAAACATCCAGGTTCTGAGCCTTGGCTCCCCTCCCCTCCCCTGCTAATACAATACACAGTCATTATAGCCGCTATTTCTCACTTCCAGGCATTTCACTTAACCCAGGACTCCAGTTAATCCCCCCAACAACTTTCTGTAGCTCACAGGTACTGTTTTCTGAGTGTTTTTGTTTTGTTTGACAGAGTCTTGCTCTGGAGTGCAGTGGTGCGATCTTCGTTCATTGCAACCTCCGCCTCCCAGGTTCAAGTGATTCTTCTGCCTCAGCCTCCAGAGTAGCTGGGATTACAGGTGCCTGCCACCAGGCCCAGCTCATTTTTGTATTTTTAGTACAGATGGGGTTTCACAATGTTGGCCAGATGGTCTCTATCTCCTGACCTCATGATCCACTCGCCTCAGCCTCCCAAAGTGCTGTGATTACAGTCGTGAACAGGGACTGTTATCATCACCATTTGAAAGATGAAGACAGAGGTTCAGAGAGGTTACATAACCTGTGCAGAGTCACACAGCTAGAGATTAGTGGCAGTACTGAGAGAGCCTACAGGGACTCGTTCTACCTCTGTAACACCAGACCTCTTCTCTCCCATTGAAACATACCTGTTTCCTTTGTTCCAGCTATAAATATTTACTGAGTACCTTTTATTGTTCTAGTCACCACAGATACAGGAAAGAATAAAATAGACAGGATTCCTGCTTTCATAGAGCTTACAATTTAATTGCGGGGGGATAGTGGGAGGGCAAACTAAACAAACATATATACAGAAAGAGGCCGGGTGTGGTGGCACACGCCTGTAATCCCAACACTTGGGGAGGCAGAGGCAGGCAATCACTTGAGGCCAGGAGTTCAAGACCAGCCTGGCCAACATGGTGAAACCCCGTCTCTGCTAAAAATACAATAATTAGCCAGGCATGGTGGCAGGCACCTGACTCTGTCTCAAAAAAATATATATACAGAGAGAGAGAGAGAGAGAGATCTACATATAGACATAGATATAAGTGATAATATTTATTTATTAATTTTTTTTAGAGATGGGGGTCTTGCTTTGTTGCCCAGTCTGGAGTGCAGTGGCACGATCATAATTCTGTACAGCCTCCAACTCCTGGACTCAAAGGCTCCTCCCGCCTCAGCACCCCCAGTTGTTGAGATTTTAGCCATCACCTATGTTGGCTCCTGCTACATAGGTGATGATAAATGCTAAGAAGTAGAGCAGGATAGGAAGTAGTGGTGGCTGGCTGCTGATATTTTAAATGGGCTGGTGGTGTTGGAGGCGATAAGATCGAGGGTCATGATCAACTCAGTATGATCAACTCACTGGAGGCTATATGTAAGCAGCAAACTGTTTCTCATAAATGCAGAAAGTTGGCAGACCAACAAACTGAGTCTGCCCCCCAGAAGGAATGCTGAGGCAGTCATGCCCTACGTGGTGTTTCTTGTGATTAGGTACATCTGAAGCCTGTTAGTAATAATATTAACCTGTGATCAATTAAGCAGCTGACCAATCATTACCTCCTCCTCCCTGCTCTTTCTACCCAATAAATACGGAGGGCTGTAGAAGCCCAGGGGCTGCTGCCTTTGCTCACTAGAAGCGGGGCGCTCTCTTCTTCTTCCCCTGGCCGCTTCCTTTAAAACAGTTTCTTTTGTCTTAAGTTTTCATTTCTACATTAGTCCCTTTGTTCAATCTCGTATGACATTTCTACATTAGTCCCTTTGTTCAGTCTCATATGACATAATGACGGTCTCAAGCAGTAACAGTAGTAACTGTCGTAGTGACTGTCTCAAGGAGTAACTGTGGCAGTCTGCCACAGGGTGGTAGAGAAGACCTTTAAGCAGAGACCAGCATAAGGTTAGGCATTCAACTACCTGCGGAAGGGCAGTCCGGGCTGAAGTCTCTAAGTGCGGAGGCCCTGACTGTGCGCTGGAAATGGCAAGGGACGGCAGCTGCAGGGGGCTTTCAGGCCAAGGTGGGATAGGGAGAATGGTTCAATGAGGTCAAAGAGGTAACCAGGAATCTGCACATCTCTGGCCTGATAAGCCTGATAAAGACTTTGAGGCCGGGCACGGTGGCTCTTGCCTGTAATCCCAGCACTTTGGGAAGTTGAGGTGGGTGGATAATTTGAGGTCAGAAGTTCAAGACTAGCCTGGTCAACATGGTGAAATCTCGTCTCTACTAAAAATGCGAAAATTAGCTGGCGGTAGTGGTGTGCACCTGTAATCCCAGCTATTCGGGAGGCTGAGGAAGGAGAATCACTTGAGCCTGGAAGGTGGAGGTTGCAGTGAGCCAAGATTGTGCCACTGCACTCCAGTCTGGGTGACAGAGCGAGACCCTTTCTCAGAAAAAAAAAAACAAAAACTTGGGCCTGGCATGGTGGCTCATGCCCGTAATCCCAGCACTTTGGGAGTCCAAAGCAGAAGGGTCTTCTGAGAGCAGGAGTTTCAGACCAGCCTGGCAACACAGTGATACCCCGTCTCTACAAAAAAAAAAAAAAAAAAAAAAAAAAAAGTTTTTAATTAGCCAGGCATGATGATGGCTCACACCTGTCATCCCAGCTACTTGGGAGGCTGAAGTAGAAGGATTGCTTGATCCCAGGAATTGGAGGCTTCAGGGAACTATGATTATACCACTCACCCCAGCCTGGGCAATAAAGCAATACTCTGACTCTAAAAGTAGAAGGAAAACAAGGATAGGTGCAGTGGCTCACACCTGTAATCAAACACTTTGAGAGGCCAAGGTGGGTGGATCCCCATCTCTCAAAAAAAAAAATTTTTTTTTTGACACAGAGTGTCACTCTGCCACCTAGGCTGGAGTGCAGTGGTGTGGTCTTGGCTCACTGCAGCCTCTGCCTCCAGGGTTCAAATGATTCTCATGCCTCAGCCTCCTGAATAGCTGGGACTACAGGTGTGCACCACCACGCCTGGCTAATTTTTTTCTATTTTTAGTAGAAATGGGGTTTTACTATGTAGCCCAGGCTGGTCTCAAACTTCTGGGCTCAAGTGATCCTCCCACTTCGGCTTCCCAAGGTGCTGGGATCACAGGCATGAGCCACTGTGCCCAGCCTCTAATTTTTTTTTTTTTTTTAAGTTAACTGGGTGTGATGGCACACACCTGTAGTCCCAGCTAGTCAGGAGGCTGAGGCAGGAGCATCACTTGAGCCTAAGGGTTTGAGGCTGCAGTAAGCTAGGATCGCACCACCGAACTTAAAAATAAAAAGGTTATATGATCCGAGGAACTTTGTCCACTTGTAATTAGTGAATAAATTTTTTTTTTTGGCGGGGAAAGCATATCTTAAGGATAATTTAGTTAAAAATCATAGAATCCATCCATACTAGTTCAAGGAAAAGTGGAGGTCATGGGAAGGTTATAAAGAACTCTCACAAATCAGAAATAGCAAAAGTAGGCAGGCTTTAGAGGGGTGGAGAGGGGAATTGGGAAGTGATTTAAAAATAAGGCCAAAAAAAAAACAAAAAAACAAAAAAACAAGCCTCTTTCCCTCTTTCTTTCCTCTCCTCCTTTTCCTTTCTCTGTGTGCCTGCTCTGTCTTCTTTTTCCTTCCAATTATTCATACTCTTCTTCTTGCACGGGGCTCATGATGACCACAACCCTAGAAAAAAATCTGAGCCCTGAAATTAGCATGACCTATCAGTTTTGCTCATCACAGCAAATTAACTCAGGCTCTCATTTGTAAATTCCTGGGAGGAAGAAACTGATTGGCACAGGTGTGCCAGGTGTCTACCTTGGCTTAATCACCTGTGATTAGAGAGGAAAAGGACAGCATATTGAGCCATCCCTCCCAGGACTACGGAAGTTTCTTTAACTCAAGACAGTGGTTCCTTCGGGTGGGAAAGAAAGTGAGAAGGTATGCCCAGGTGGCTTCCACTACTTTATCTGTTTGAGATAGGGTCTTGCTCTGTCACCCAGGCTGGAGTGCAGTGGTGCAATCACAGCTCACCGCAGCCTTGACCTCCTGCTCAAGCGATCCTCCCACCTCCGTCTCCCAAAGTGCTGGGATTACAGACATAAGCCACCGCACCCAACCGTGTTATTTCTTAAGCTTTGTAGTGGGTTTCCTGGTGTTTCTTATATCACTTTTTATGCCATTTTGAATGTCTGAAATCTTTTTTTAGAATTTCAAAATAAAAAGGGGCTTTTTTTTTTTTTTTGAGATGGAGTCTTGCTCTGTCACCCAGGCTGGAGTGCACTGACACTATCTCGGTTCTGCAGCCTCCTGGGTTCAAGCGATTCTCCTGCCTCAGCCTCCCGAGTAGCTGGTACTACAGGAGCCCGCCACAATGCCCAACTAATTTTTGTATGTTTTTAGTACAGATAGGGTTTCACCATGTTGGCCAGGCTGGTCTTGAACTCCTGACCTCAGGTGATCCACCCACCTTGGGCTCCCAAAGTGCTGAGCATGAGCCATGGTGTCTGGCCCAAGGGGCTCTTCTTTAAATTAAAAAGAAGAAAACTTCTGTAAAATTGCATGTATATGCACACATACATATCCACCAATGATCAGCATTTTATACAATGATGAGATAATTCTGTTCATTTTTTTGCTTCTCAAACTCTTGTCCTAGTTTACTGATAGTTTTATTTAGGAGTTGGTGACTCATTGCCATTCATCCAACAAATACATATTGAATGCCATCGTGGGAAGCCCTGGGTTTACAAAAAAGAAGAAGACCTGAGGCTTAAGCCAGGCAGAGCAATATGCAGCTTGTGAACACTTAGTAAATGGTATTCTTTGCTTTGAAAATCTGAAATGAGCCTCTATTTAAAACTTTCTCACAGTTTGTTTCTAGGGACATTCTCAATTATTTGGGAGCAAATTGCCTTTGTATTGGAAAGAAGCACTTGCGTAGCCCTTTTTGGTCATAAGAGGGTAAGTGGGCACGCATGACTTGAGGGCAAGGAATGAAAAAGGCATTTGTGTGTGTGTGGCTTGACAGAAGCCGCTTTTCCTAATTCCTCCTGGTAATCAGAGCCTTAGGGAGGAGGTGGGCACACTTGGATAGAGGCCAAGGAACTTACTGGGAAGAAATGAAAGGAGACCTTTATGGTAGATGCAGTATTTTAGAAGCTTTCAAATGGAGACAGAGCCAGGGACAGTGGCTCACGCCAGGCATGGTGACTAACACACTGTCCCCTGTTCTTTGGCCACCTTTGGGCCAGAGCTCATGCCCTGGGACTTCCAGTTCCACTTAGGTAAGATATTGACCTGGTCAGCAGTGGTTTCTGAAGAGGATTCACCATGTCTGGGTGAGAAGTTCAAGGGTGGCTTCTCCCCAGACTGGATGAAGGTCACCTCCCTGACCCCCGCCTCCTACACCCACCCTAACCGCCCAGGTCCCCACGCTTCATCCTGCTCTCCAGTTTGCAGGACTCCCCTGTGTAGCATTTGGCGGTCAGGTTCTGCTCAGATCCACTAAGACTCCTCTCTATCAGTTTTGTGGCCCTGTCCCTTTCACTTCAGAGTGTAGATAAGTTTGGGGTAAACTGACACCCAAGTCCACTGTGGGATCCAGCCGAAACTACTACCCCCTGGGAGCTTTTCCAGAGAGCACATCCCTGCTTGACTCCCGACTCCCTTACCCGTCTCCCCAGAACTCATCTGTAAACCCAGTGGCTGACTCCTTTTTTTCTCCTTGAAGCATTGGCTGCAGGAGGGTGACCTGAGACCTCTTCCCTCCTCACGAGCTTCCCCTCAGGACCCTAGGTGGTCTCTCTGCCAGCAGGTCTCTCGAAGCCATCCAATTTTATTTTTATTTATTTATTTTACTTTTTAAATTTAGAGACAGAGTCTCACTCTGGTGGTGCAGTTATGGCTCACTGCAGTCTTGACCTCCTGAGCTCAAACGACCCTCTCTCCTCTCACCTCCCACACAGCTAAGCCTACAAGCGTGTGCCAGCAAGCCCAGCTAATTGTTTTATGTTTTGTAGAGATGTGGGGGGCGGTTCACTATGTTGCCCAGTCTGATCTTAAACTCCTGGGCTCAAGCGATGCTCCTGCCTTAGCCTCCCAAAGAGCTGAGATTACGGGCGTGAGCCACTGGGCCTGGCCAGGGCCAGTTTTTAACAACATGAGGAACAATAACAGTTAAAACAAAACAAAAACAGTAAACTTGTAAACTGAACAGAGGCTCTATCTTATTCTTGTCAAAGTATTTGAGGTCAGAATTGACTCCTTCAAGCTAACTAATTTCCTGAAGTTTTGGGGCAGTGTGATAGAAGGAGAAAAACTCAAGAGAGGTAACCAGCTGCCTGGAAATGTGGCAAGTGGAAACGAGAGCCAGTTCTGACTTGAAGAAGGCAGTGTGAATTAGTTTCACTTCATCTGGTGAAGCAGGATATACCAGTTATGCCCAGAAATAGGAAGATAACTTCAAATTGTGACAAGTGCTGTGGCTGTAAAACCCAGGTTCAGGTGAAGGAGAGTAATACGTCTGTTTGGATTTGGAAACGAGGGATCAGGGAAGCCTCTCCAAAAATGTGGTATTTTAACAGAGCCTGAGGCATGAGTTGTGTCGGGGTAAGGGAGGGATCTGTGCAAAGAAAACAGCATGTGCCAAGGTCTTGAGGCAGGAAGCCATGTGATGAACCCAAAGTAAGATCAGGATGGTCCTCAGTGAGGTAAGTGAGGGGGAAATGGCTCCCTCGTGACATTGGAAAGGATGGCAGGGGCAGGTTGTGCTGGGCTTTATAAGCAGATGTTGATTTTATTTTTATGTATTTATTTTGACATGGAGTCTCGTTCTGTCACCCAGGCTGGAGTTCTGTGGTGCAGTCTCAGCCCACTGCAACCTCCACCTCCTGGGCTTAAGCAATTCTCCAGCCACAGCCTCCCAAGTAGCTAGGATTACAGGCGCCTGCCACCACACCCGGCTAATTTTTATATTTTCAGGAGAGATGGGATTTTACCATGTTGCCCAGGCTGGTCTCAGACCCCTGACCTCAGCTGATCTATCAGCCTTGGCCTCCCAAGTGCTGGGATTACAGGCGAGCCACCGCACCCAACCCCAGATGTTGATTTTAAACATAAATCTTGCTCAGGCTGTTGTGAGAACAACGGACAGGAGCCAGGAAAGAATGGAAGCAGTAGTGTGCAGGGCCATCATTTTGGGATTCACTTACTTAGAATCAAAATTTAGTTCTCCACCTACTAACTGTGTGACCATGGGAGAGTCACTTAACCTATCTGAGTCTTGATTTCATCATTTCAAAGATGGAAATCTCTATAGTACCCATTTCGTTAGGTCGTTATGAGGATTGAAAAATAAAATGTATATACACATTTTTACACATTGTGTAAAACTGACACAAAATAAGTACCCAGTAGATGTTGGGTGATTAATGGTTTATTGTTAGGCTGTTGTTACTATCCGTAAGAGGAGAGTGTCAGCCAGGCGCGGTGGCTCACACCTGTAATCCCAGCACTTTGGGAGGCAGATCATGAGCTCAGGAGATCGAGACCATCCTGGCTAACATGGTGAAACCCCATCTCTACTAAAAATACAAAAAATTAGCTGGGCATGGTGGCAGGCGCCTGTAGTCCCAGCTACTCGGGAGGCTGAGGCAGGAGAATGGCGTGAACCTGGGAGGTGGAGCTTGCAGTGAGCCGAAATCGTGCCACTGCACTCCAGCCTGGGTGACAGAGCAAGACTCCATCTCAAAAGAAAAAAAAAAAAGTGTTGGAGTTTTAGGAGACAAATAACAATGCCATCTTTCCTTCTGAGTTCGGAATGAAATGAGAAGTAAGACACAAAAGATGACAGATAGGCATCTATCACATCTTTTTGACACGTACTACGTGCTATGAACAAAAGTAAATGAAAGGTCTTGCTCTTGTGGAGCTTACATGCTAGCACAGGTGAGGAGAGTGAGGGGTCTGGACAAAAATAAATGTTTGAATCAGCAAGTTATATAGTACTTTTGAAGGTACCTCTTTTATTATTGATAATGAAAAATGTAACTTAGCTGGGCACGCTGGCTCACTCCTGTACTCTCAGCACTTTGGGAGGCCAAGGCAGATGGATCACTTGAGGCCAGGAGTTCGAGACCAGCCTGGCCAATATGGTGAAACCCCTGTAAAAATACAGAAGTTAGCCAGGCATGGCACCTGTAATCCCAGCTACTCAGGAGGCTGAGGCAGGAGAATCGCTTGAACCTAGGAGGCAGAGGTTGCAATGAGCTGAGATTACACCACTGTACTCTAGCCTGGGCAACAGAGCAAGAGTCTGTTGAGAGAGAGAGAGAGAGATAGAGAGAGAGAGAGACAGAGAGACAGAGAGAGAGAGGTAGAGAGAGAGAGAGAGAGACAGAGAGACAGAGAGAGAGAGAGAGAGAAAGAAAGAAAGAAAGAGAAAGAAAGAAGTAGCTTAGATCTACAGTCAGATCAATTGCCCTACAATTTCATCCTAATAAAATCTAATCATAGTCAGAGCTGGGCAATCACAGCCACCCCCTAAGCTCATTGCTTCAATGGGTAGAGCTTTCCTTGTAGCTAACTGTATAGTAGAAGGAAGACAAGACCTGATCTTCTTTCCTTAAATCAACTTACAATGAAAATTAACCCAATTAAAGTGTGCAAACAGATGAGTTTTGATACATTTGTGTATTCATCTTTACAATCAACATGTAGAATATTTCCAGGCCAGATGCAGTGGCACATGCCAGGTGGGCAGATCGCCTGAACTCCAGAGTTCAAGACCAGCCTGGGCAACATGGTGAAACCCTGTCTCTACAAAAAATACAGAAAATTAACTGGGCATTGTGGCATGTGCCTGTAGTCCCAGTTACTTGGGAGGCTGAGGTAATAGGATGGTTTGAGCCTGGGAGGTTGAGGCCGCAGTGAGCCATGATAGTGCCTCTGCATTCCAGCCTGAGTGACAAAGTCAGACCTCATCTCTAAAAAATAATGATAATAAAATAAAATCAATCAATATTTTCACTTTTGGGATTAAAAAAAGAAATAATATTTCTATTACTCCAGAAAGTTCTCTCATGTCCTTCTGCAGAAAATCTCAACTCCCCCACAACCCAGGCAGCAACTATATTATAGATTAGTTGGCTTTTTCTAGAATTTCTTTTAAATGTAATCCTATAGTATGTACTCATTTGTGTCTTGCTGCTTTTACGCAGCAAATTTTTAAGACTGTTCTCTGTGGTTTTTTGCATCAGTGTTTGTTTGTTTGTTTGTTTGTTTGTTTGTTTTGAGACAGAATCTTGCTCGGTCACCTAGGCTGGAGTGCAGTGGTGCAATCTCGGCTCACTGCAAGCTCTGCCTCCCAGGTTCACGCCTTTCTCCTGCCTCAGTCTCCTGAGTAGCTGGGACTACAGGCGCCTGCCACTATGCCCAGCTAATTTTTTGTATTTTTTTTAGTAGAGACAGGGTTTCACCGTGTTAGCCAGGATAGTCTGGATCTCCTGACCTCGTGATCCTCCCTCCTCGGCCTTCCAAAGTGCTGGGATTACAGGTGTAAGCCACCGCTCCCCGCCTGCATCAATGTTTTACATTGTGTTGTTGGGTAGCATTCCATTGTCTATACCACAATTTGCGTATCTATTCACCAGTCAGGAGATACGTGAGTTGTTTACAGTTATTGGCTATTATACATGAAGCTGCTAGGACTATTCATGTAAAAGTCTCTGTGAACATGTGTTTTTATTGTTCTTGGGTAAATGCCTAGGAGTGGAATTGCTGGATATTATAAACTTATTCTTTTCCCCTTCCTTCCTTCCTTCCTTCCTTCCTTCCTTCCTTCCTTCCTTCCTTCCTTCCTTCCTTCCTTCCTTCCTTCCTTCCTTCCTTCCTTTTAAACAGATTCTTGCTTTGTCACCGAGGCTGGAGTGCAATGGTGTGATCTCAGCTCACTCCAACCTCCACCTCCCAGGCTCAAGCGATTCTCCTACCTCAGCCTCCCGAGTAGCTGGGACTACAGGTGCAGGCTATTTTTTTGTGTTTTTCTCCAGCTAATTTTTGTGTTTTTAGCAGAGATGGGGTTTCACCATGTTGGATCTGGAACTCCTGACCTCAAGTAATCCCCTTGCCTTGGCCTCCCAAAGTGCTGGGATTGCAGGGGTGAGCCACCACGCCCGGCTCATATTCTTAACTCTATCAGAAACTGCTGAGTTGTTTTCCAAATTGCTCGTTCCATATTTTACATTCCCACGAGCCATTTATGAGAGTTTTTGTTGCTTCACATCCTGACCAACGTTTGGTTTGGTCAGTCTTTTTAGTTTTAACCATTGTGGTGAGTAGGTACAGTTTTCATTGTGCTTTAATGTACTTTTCTCTGATGACTAATGATACTTGAGCATCATTCCGTGGACTTATGGGCCATTCCTATTTTTTCTTTTGTAAAATGTCAGTTGAAATCTTTTGCCCATGTTTAAATTAGATGGGGCCAGACACAGTGGCTTATACCATTCATCCCAATACTTTGTGAGGCTGAGGTGGGAGGATTGCTTGAGGCTGGAAGTTTGAGGCTGCAGTTAGCTATGATTGTGCCACTGCACTCCAGCCTGGGCAATAGAGTAAGACCCTTTCTCAAAAAACACAAAAGCAAAGGGTTTTTTTTTTTTTTTTCCTTCTCATTATTGAGTATAAGAGTCCTTTATATACTCTGGAAACGTGATATTTGTCAGATATATGTGTTGCAAATATTAATATTTTTTCCTCCTCAGTGGGCTGCCATTTTATTTTCAATGGCCTTGAAGGAACAGAAGATCTTAATTTTGATAAAGTACAATTTATCAATTCCTTTCTTTTGTAGGTTGATATTTTTGTTCTGTCTAAATAATCTTGGCCTACTCTAAGTAGGAATAGTTTTTCTGTGCACCTGTAGCCCCAGCAACTTGGGAGGCTGAAGCAGGAGCATCATTTGAGCCCAGGAGTTTGAGACTATGATCTTAACCTCTGCACTCCAGCCTGGGTGACCCTGTCTCTAAAAAGAGAGAGAGAGAGATTTTTCTAGAAATTTGATAGTTTTAGCATTTATACATAGGTCCATGATCAAGTTAATTTAGTGTATAGTGTAAGAAAAGGGTTGAGGTTTTTTTATTGTTTTTTAAATTTTTTTAATTTTAATTTTATTTTTTATTTTAAAAAATAATATAGAGATAGGGTCTTACTATGTTGCCCAGGCCGGTCTTGAACTCCTGGGCTCAAGTGATCCTCCCACCCCAGCCTCCCAAAGTGCTGGGATAACAGGGCTGAACCACCACGTCTGGCCTGTTTTTTCTTTTCCTTTTTAGACTTTTTAAAAGAGCAGTTTCAGATTCACAGCAAAACTAAGAGGAAGGTACAAAGATATCTCATATGCCCTCTGCCCTCAGGCATGCATGGCTTCCCCCATTATTAGCATCAACCAGAGTGGTACATTTGTCACACGTGATCAACCTACATTGACACAAAGTCTATTGATTACATTAGGGCTTACTCTTGGTGTTGCCCACCCTGTGGGTTTGGACAAATGTATGATGACATGGATGCACCATTATAGCACAGAATAGTTGCATTGGCCTAAAAATCCTCTGTGGTCTGCCTGTTCATCCATCCCTTCCTTCTGCCTCCTGGAAACCACTGATCTATTTACTGTCTCGAGAATTTGCCTTTTCAAGAATGCCATATAGATGAGATCACGTAGGATGTGACCTTTTCAAATTGCCTTCTTTCACTTCATATACATTTACATTTCCTCCATATATTTTCATGGCTTGTTAGCTCCTTTCCTTTCTATTTTCTTTTTTTTTCTTTTTGAAATGGAATCTTATTCTGTCGCTCAGGCTGGAGTGCAGTGGTGCGATCTCAGCTCACTGAAACCTCCACCTCCCAGGTTCAAGGGATTCTTGTGCCTCAGCCTCCCGAGTAGCTGCGATTACAGGTGCGCACCACTGTGCCTGGGTAATTTTTGTATTTTCAGTAGAGACGGGGTTTCACCATGTTGGCCAAGCTGGTTGGCCAGGCTGGTCACAAACTCCTGACCTTAAATAATCTGCCTGCCCTGGCCTCCCAAAGTGTTGGAATTACAGGCATGAGCCGCTGCGCCTGGCTAGCTAGCTCTTTTCTTGTTAGCACTGAATATTATTCCGCTCTCTGGATGTACCACAGTGTATTTATCCATTTACCTACTGAGGACATCTTCACTGCTTCCATGTTTTGACAACTAAAAATAAAGCTGCTATAAACATTTATGTGCAGGTTTTTGTGTGGACATAAGTTTTCAACTCCTTTGGGTAAATACCAAGGGGTGCGATTGCTGCATCATATGGTAAGAGAAACCTTAGTTTTATAAGAAACTGCCAAACTGCCTTTCATACTGGCTGTACCATTTTGCATTCCCACCAGCAATGAATGAGAGTTCCTATCACTCCACATCCTCACCAGCATTTGATGTTGACAGTGTTCTGAACTTTGGTCATTCTAATAGGTGTGCAGTGGTATCTCATTATTGTTTTAATTTGCATTTCCCTGGTGACATGTGATGTGGAGCATCTTTTCATATGCTTATTGGCCATCTGTGTATCTTTTTTGGTGAGGCATCTGTTCAGGTCTTTTGCCCATTTTTAAATTGGGCTGTTTGTTTTCTTATTGCTGAGTTTTAAGAATTCTTTGTGTATTTTGAATAACAGTCCTTTATCAGATAAGTATTTTGCAAATATTTCCTCCTAGTGTGTGGCTTCTCTTTTCCTTCTCTTGGCATGTCTTTTTCAGAGCAGAAAATTTTAATTTTAATGAAGTCCAGCTTATCAATTCTTATTTTCATGGATCATGTCTTAGGTGTTGTATCTAAAAAGTCACCATAAACCCCTCAGTCATCCACATTTTCTCCTATGTTACTGTCTAGGAGTTGCATAGTTTTGCATTTTACATTCAGGTCTATGATCCTTTTTGAGTTAATTTTTGTGAAGAGTGTAAAGTCTGTGTCTAGAATCATTTTATTTTTTGGATGTAGATGTCTAGTTATTCCAGCAGCATTTGTTGAAAAGACTATCTTTGTTCTATTGTATCGTCTTTGCTCCTTTGTCAAAGATCAATTGACTGTATTTATGTGGATCTATTTTGTTCCATTGATCTATTAGTCTATCATTTTGTCAATACCACACACTCTTTACTTTTTCATTTTATTTAATATTTGTTTAATTTTAATTTAATTTAATTTAATTTTTTTTAGAGACAAGATCTCACTCTGTTTCTCAGGCTGAAGTACAGTGGCATGATCACTGCAGCCTTGACCTCCTGTTCTCAGGTGATCCTCCCACCTCAGCCTCCTGAGTAGCAAGCAGGACTACAGACATGCACCATCACCCCTGGCTACTTTAACATTACATTCTTGATTACTATAGTTCTGTAGTAAGTCTTGAAGTTGGAGAGAGTCAGTCCTCCTAACTTTGTTCTCTCCTTCAATATTGTGTTAGCTGTTGCATGTCTTTTGCTTTGCTATATAAATATTAGAATCAGTTTGTTGATATTCACAAAATAACTTGCTGATATTTTGATGGGGGATTGCAGTAACTCTTTAAGTCAAGTTGTAAAGAACTGACATCATGACAATATTGAGTCTTCCTGTTGGTAAATATGGAATATCTCTCCATTTATTTAGTTTCTCTTTGGTATCTTTCATGAGAGTTTTGTAGTTTTCCTCACATAAGACTTGTACATGTTTCCTTATGGTACCTAATTATTTTACTTCTGGGGGTGCTAATGTAAATGGTACTATATAATATGTTTTAATTTCAAATTTCAAAAAAAAAGGCTGGGTACGGTGGCTTACACCTATAATCCCCACACTTTGGGAGGCTGAGGCGAGTGGATCACCTGAGGTCAGGAGTTCAATACCAACCTGGCCAATCTGATGAAACCCTGTCTCTACTAAAAATACAAAAATTAGCTGGCTGTAGAGGCAGGCACCTCTAATCCCAGTTACTCAGGAGGCTGAGGCAGGAGAATTGCTTGAACCCAGGAGGCGGAGGTTGCAGTAAGCTGAGATTGCACCATTGTATTCCAGCCTGGGAGACCAGAGCAAAACTCTGTCTCAAACAACAACAACAAAACAAATTTAACTTGTTTATTGCTGATATATAGAAAAACAACAGACTTTTGTATATTAACATTGTATCCTACAACCTTTGTAAAATTACGTATTAGATCCAGTTATTTGGTCGATGCTATTGGATTTTCTACATGGATAATTGTGTCATCCATGAACAAAAACAGTTTTATTTCTTTCTTCTCAATCAGTATACTTCTTGTTACCTAAGTCTTGTCTTTTGCATTAGCTAGGACTTCCACTAGAGTATTGAAAAAGGAGTAGTCAGAGGAGACTTCCATTCCTTGTTCCTGATCTTAGCAGGAAAGCTTCTAGTTTCATACCTTTAAGTATGAAGTTAGCTGTAGTATTTTTATAGATGTTACTTATCAAGTTGATAAAGAACTTCATTAATTTCTGTTAGATTTTGTCAAGTGCTTTTTCTGCATCTATTGGTCTGATTTTTCTTTTTCTTTCTTTTTTTTTTTTTTTTTTGAGACAGAGTCTTGTTCTGTCGCCCAGGCTGGAGTGCAGCGGCATGATCTCAGCTCACTGCAAGGTCCGCCTCCCAGGTTCACGCCATTCTCCTGCCTCAGCCTCCTGAGTAGCTGGGACTACAGGTATGCAACACCACGCCCAGCTAATTTTTGTATTTTTAGTAGAGACGGGGTTTTGCCATGTTAGCCAGGCTGGTCTTGAACTCCTGACCTTGTGATCTGCTCGCCTCAGCCTCCCAAGGTGCTGGGATTACAGGAGTGAGCCACTGCACTCAGCCATGATTTTTCTTCTTTTGCCTGTTGATGTGATGGATTACACTGATTTTCAAATGTCGAACCAGTCTTGCGTACCTGGGATAAATTCCATTTGCTTGCAGTGTATAATTTTTTAATACATTTTGCATTCAAGTTGCTAATATTTTGTTGAGGATTATTTTTTCTTTTGTAGAAAATAAAGCTTTATTTCAAAGCTATCTGAAAACAGCAGTCGGGGGGGCACATTTACAAACTGTTAAGAAGGAGCACGCAGATACATGTCCATTTAGCAAGGTCTCAAGTCAGGAGTCTCACCAATTCCTGCCCAACAGCTACTCAGTTTCCTCTTCGGGTTGAAACTAAAAAGTAGGCTTGAACATCCCAGTGATGTCTTAGTTATCTAAACATGATCCAAGTTCAGGAAAGATGACATCCGGTCTCAACTTATTAAGGGATTTGCTTATTTTTAAAATATTTACATTGAGAATACAGTTAAGTTAGTAGCTTTCTTCACATTTTCACTTTTTTTTTTTTTTTTTTTTTTTTTTTTTTTTTTGAGACGGAGTCTTGCTCTATCGCCCAGGCTGGAGTGCAGTGGCACGATCTCGGCTCACTGCAAGCTCCGCCTCCCGGGTTCATGCCATTCTCCTGCTTCAGCCTCCCGAGTAGCTGGGACTACAGGCGCCCGCCACCAGGCTCGGCTAGTTTTTTGTATTTTTAGTAGAGACAGAGTTTCACCATGTTGGCCAGGATGGTCTCGATCTCCTGATCTGGAGATTCACCCACCTCGGCCTCCCAAAGTGCTGGGATTACAGGCATGAGCCACTGTGCCTGGCCCACATTTTCATATTTTTTAAAAGAGCCACAGAAGTGTCATTCATGTTTTAAGCAGTTGAGTTGGTAAAGATCCTGTCTCCATTTTATAAGAGATGGATTACACTCAATTACTCCTCACAACAGCCAACTGGAAGATTATTCCATTGCTTTTGAAAGATGATTCCATTATTTTTGAAATACTGGTTGGGCTCCGATGGTAGCCAAATAAATGAGATTTCTATGTAACACATGCTGGCACTGGACGCACTCGTTTGCCCAGCCCTTGTTCTGATACTCCACAATACGGAGGATCAGTTGCTCATTCTCCTCAAGGAGCTGCTGGATAGTCTCTTGATCGACTTCCACCTTGCCCCTCAGCCAGTCCACTGACATCCCGATGAAGCTCCAGAACCACACACCACCAAGCATCTCATTGTTGAGGATTTTTACATCTATGTTCGTAAGAGATATTGGTCTGTTGTTTTCTCGTAAATAAATGTCTTTGTCTGGTTTTGGCATTAAGGTATACTGGCCTCAGAATGAACTGGGAAGTATTCCCTTTGCGTCTATCTTCTGAAAGAGATTATAGAAAATCGGTGTAATTTCCACTTTAAATGTTTTGTTGAATTCACCTCTAAACCCATCTGAGCCTGGTGCTTTCTGTTTTGGAAAGTTACCAAGTATTGATTCAATTTTAAAAATAAATATAAGCCTATTTAGATTATCTATTTCTTCTTGTATGAGTTTTGGCAGATTGTGTCTTTTAAGGAATTGGTCCATTGCATGTGGGTTATCAAATTAATGGGCATAGGGTTAGTTGTTCATAGCATTTCATTATTATCCTTTAATGTCCATGAAATATGTCGTTTTTGACATTAATAATGTGTATTCTTTCTCTTTTTCTCTTAAGTTGGCTAGAAGCTTATCAATTTTATTGAACTTCTCTTTTTTTTTTTTTTTTTTGAGACAGAGTCTCACTCTATCACTCAGGCTGGAGTGCAATGATGTGATCTTGGCTCACTGCAACCTCTGCCTCCTGGGTTCGAGTGATTCTCCTGCCTCGGCCTCCTGAGTAGCTGATATTACAGGCATCTACCACCACCCCCAGCTAATTTTTGTATTTTTAGTAGATACGAGGTTTCACCATGTTGACCAGGCTAGTCTCAAACTCCTGACTTCAAGTGATCTGCCCGTCTTAGCCTCCCAAAGTGCTGGGATTATAGGCATGAGCCACCACGCCCAGCCTTATTGAACTTTTCAAAGCATTCGCTTTTGGTTTCATTGATTTTCTCTATTGATTTCTTGTTTTTCATTTCCTTGATTTCTGCTATAATTATTTTTTTTCTTCTGCTTACTTTGGATTTAATTTTACTCTTTAATTAATACTCTACTTTCCTAAGATATAAGCTTAATAATTATAGAGTTTTCTCCTTTTCTAATATATGCATTCAATACTATTTATTTCTCTTTAAGCACTACTTTTACTGCATCTCACACATTTTGATAAGTTGCGTTTTCATTTTCATTTAGTTCAAAATATTTTAAAATTTTGTCTTAATTCGCTGACCCCTGTGTTACTTAGAAATGTGTTAATTTCCAAGTATTTTGGGGTTTTTCCAGATATCTTTCTGTTATTAATTTCTAGTTTAATTTCGTTGTGGTCGGAAAGCAGGCATTGTCTGACTTCTGTTTTTAAATTTTGTTGAGATACTGTTTTATGGCCCAGAATCTGTCTATCTGGGTGAGTGTTTTATGTGAACTTGAGAAAAATGTGTAATCTGCTGTTGCTGGACGAAGTAGTCAATAATTGCCCTTGTGTCCAGTGAATTGATGGTGGTGTTGAATTCAACAGTGTCCTCACTGATTTTCTGCTTGCTTAACCTATTTCTGATAGATTGGTGTTAAAGTCTCCAACTATAATAATGGATTAATCACTTCCTCTTGCAGTTCTGTTGGTTTTACTTCATGTGGTTTGCCTCTGTTGTTATGTGCAAGTATGTTAAAGACAGTTATGTCTTCTTGGGGAATTGCCCTCTTTATCATTATGTAGTGCCCTTCTTTATCCCTGAAAACCTTCCTTGCTGTGATGTCTGCTTTGTCTGAAACTAACATAGCGACTCTTGTTTTCTTTTGATTGGTGTTAGCATGGTACATCTTTTTCCATCCATTCACTTTTTTTTCTTTTTTTTAGATGGAGTCTCGCTCTGTTGCTTAGGTTGGAGTGCAGTGGGATGATCTCGGCTCAATGCAACCTCTGCCTCCCAGGTTCAAGTTATTCTTGTGCCTCAGCCTCCCGAATAGCTGGGATTACAAGCTTGAGCCACCATGCCTGGCTAATTTTCATATTTTTAGTAGAGATGGGGTTTCACCATGTTGGCCAGGCTGGTTTCAAACTCCTGACCTCAGGTGATCCACCCACCTCGGTGCCCCCAAAGTGCTGGGATTACAGGCATGAGCCACCATGCCTGGCCCATCTTTGAATTTTCTGTAATTTAAATATGGTATGCCAATGTATTTTTCATTTTGTTTTGTTTTGGTATTCATCCTGCTTGCTGTTCTCTGCTTCCTGGATCTGTGGTTTGGTATCTGATATTAATTTGGGGGAAATTCTCAGTCATTATTGTTTTGAATATTTCTTCTGTTCCTAGCTCTATTTCTTCTCCTTCTGGTATTACCATTATGTATATGTTATACCTTTTGTGGTTTTCTCACAGTTCTTGAATATTCTGTGTTTTTTTTTTTTTTTCAGTCTCTTTGTTTTCAGTTTCAGATTTCTACTGGGATGTTTTCAAGCTCAGAGATTCTTTCGTCAGGTGTGTCCAGCCTGCTAATAAGCCCATCAAATTTATTCCTAATTTCTGTTACAGTGCTTTCGATCTCTAGCTTTTCTTTTTGTTTATTTTTTTTTCTTCTACTTTCCATCTCTCTGCTTACGTTGTTCATCTGTTCTTGTATGCTGTCTACTTTACCCATTAGATCCCTTAGCATATGAATCCTAGTTGTTTGAAATTCCTAATCTGATAATTCCAACATCTCTGCCTGGTTTAGCTCTGGTGCTTGCTCTGTCTCTTCAAACTGTGTTTTCTTTTAGTATGGCTTATAATTTTTTCTTGATCGCCAGGCGTGTTGTACTGAGTAAAAGGACCGGTGGTAAATAGGCCTTTAGTTTTGTGGTGGTAAGGTGTGGTGAGAGGAGAAGTAGTCTATAGACCTATGATTAAGTTTCAGTCCTTTGGTAAGCCTGTGCTCCTGGACTGTGAACTTCACAAATACTTCAGCACCTTCCTCCTTAGGTGGGACAGGATGATTGGAGGGGGCTGGAGTTGGGTGTTTCTCTTCCCAAGGTCAGTTAGGCTCTCATAGAACCCAAGAAGGATAGGCTCTGGTAAAATGGTTTCCCCTGAGGGCAGGTGATGTTAAGGACAGAATGGTGGCTGGGCATGATGGTTCTCACCTGCAATCCTAGCATTTTGGGAGGCCGAGGTGGGAGGATTACTTGTGGTCAGGAGTTCGAGACCAACCTAGCCAACACGGTGAAACCCTGTCTCTACAAAAATCAGTGCCAGGCGTGGTGACGTGTACCTGTAGTCCCAGCTACTTGGGAGGCTGAGGCGGGAGAATCACTTGAACCCAGGAGGCAGAGGTTGCAGTAAGCCAAGATTGCACCACTGCACTCCAGCCTAGGCAACAGAGCAAGACTCTGTCTTAAATAAATAAATAAATAAATATATAGGAACAAAATGGCTCTGGTGTATTTCAGAATAGTTTCTTTCCTTCTCGCCTTGCCAGAAACACAAGGAGATTTTTCTCTACTGTTGAGTATGAGAGCCTGGTAGAACTGAACTCATGAAAGTGTGCCCCCCGTCCCCAGTGACTGGGTATCCCTAGAGTTTTAACTTAGACTTGTCCACACTGAGCCTCCAGCAATTTGTCAATTATAGTTTAGGTTTTCCTACCCCAGCACTGGTTCCCACAGAGGTTTTTACTCCAGTAAATTGTGATTCTCTGTGTCCATCTGTCTCTCCAAACAGGGTCACCTGTTTGCCCTGTGACCGCTCTTATGAACCTAAGAATTGTTGATTTTTCCACTTGGTCAGCTTTTTACTTAAGATGGAATGGTGACTTTCAATCTCCTTACATGCCAAATAGGAGACTAGAAGTTCAACGGTATTTTTTTCTTTTCCATAGGGATATCCAGTTGTTCCAGCACCACTGCTGGATAGACTATCCATTCTGTCAGGTTGGTGCAATGGTAATTGCGGATTTTGCCATTACTTTTCATTACTTTCAAGTAACGACAAAAACCAGAATTCCCTATGGACCAACTGGATACATTGAATTAGATTGGTATACTTATCAAAATCAATTAACCATATGTGTGTGTGTGTTTTTGTATGTATGTATCTGGGTTCTATTATGTTGCATTAATTTATATATATATCTTCATATCGACGCCACATTGCCTTGATTGCCTAATAGTAGATCTGAAATGAGGCAGCATAAGTTTTCCACATCATTTTTAAAAACATATTTTGATTATTCTAGTTCCTTTGCATTTCTATAAAATTTCAGAATCAGGTTGCCAATTTCTAAAAATAAAGCCTACTGAGATTTTTATTGGGATTGAATTACATCTATAGATCAATTTGAGGAGAGTGAACATCTCAACACTATGGAACTCATGATTTATCTCTCCATTTATGGAGGTCTTTTCTCTCAGCAATGATTTATTGTTTTCTTTTTTTTCCTTTTCTAAGATGGAGTTTCGCTCTTGTTGCCCAGGCTGGAGTGCAATGGCACAATCTCAGCTCACTGCAACCGCTGCCTCCCAGGTTCAAGCGATTCTCATGCCTTAGCCTCCCAAGTAGCTGGGATTACAGGCATGTGCCACTACATCCAACTAATTTTGTATTTTCGGTAGAGACAGGGTTTTACCATGTTGGCCAGGCTTGTCTTGTACTCCTGACCTCAGGTGATCCATGGCGTGAGCCACTGTGCCCGGCCTTGCTGTTTTCAATGTACACATTTTTTGTACATCTTTCATCAGATTTATTTTCAAGTCTTAAATATTTTTCTAAGTCATTATTTTTTTTTTTTTCAAGAGGGAGTCTCACTCTGTAGCCCAAGCTAGAGTGCAGTGGTGGGATCTCTGCTCACTGCAACCTCTGCCTCCCAGGCATAAGTTATTCTCGTGCCTCAGCCTCCTGAGTAGCTGGGACAACAGATGCACACCACCACGCCTGGCTAATTTTTGTATTTTAGTAGAGACATATTGCCCAGGGTGGTCTCAAACTCCTGAACTCAGGCTATCTGCCCAACTTGGCCTCCCAAATGCTGGGATTACACTCATGAGCCACTGTGCCTGGTCCATTATAAATGTTTTAATTTCAATTTAAATAGAAACACAATTGATTTTTACATATTAATCAACTATGCAAAATCATATTAAACAAATCCTGCAATCTTCAGTACTGCATTTATGCTGAAGTAGAGAGCACACCACACCCTGCTTCACTATACATGCTTTATTATATGCACTGTCTCTACTCCTTCCCATAATGTTTTTTAAACCATGAACTGCATTGCCAATATCTCGAGCACAATGTGCTATGGTTTGGATATGATTTGTCCCCACATAAACTCATGTTAAAATTTAACTGCCATAGCCCCAGCTCCTAAGGATGCTGAGGCAGGAGGATTACTTGAGCCCAGGAGTTAGAGTCCAGCCTGGACAACATAGTGAGACGTTGTCTGAAAAAACAAAAAACAAAAACAAAAACTTAATTGCTAATGTAACAACATTGGGAGGTGGAACCTTTAAGAGGCGGAACCTAATGGGAGGCATTTGGTTCATGGGGGATCTGCTTTTGCGAGTGGCTTGGTGCTGTTCTCATGGTAGCGAGTTCTCACTCTCATGAAACTTAATCAGTTCTCGCAGGAATGGGTTTGTTCCCATGATGGCATGTTGTTATAAAGTACAGGCGCCCTTTGTGTTCAGCCCGTTGCATGTGTCTGTTTCCTCTTTGACCTTCCACCATGTTATGATGCAGCCCAAAAGCCCTGGTCAGAAGCCAGGGCCATGTCCTTGAACTTCTCAGCCTGTAGGACCATGAGCTAAATAAGCCTCTTTATAAATCACCCAGTCTCTGGTGTTCTGTTATAACAACACAAACTAAGACAGGATACGTTTGGTTCAAAGTTCAGAAAGTTTTGCTATAGTGACATTAACTATAAAGAGCATTTCTCTCCTCAAATAATAAGACATCAAAGGATAGGTGATTACTGCTAAGTAGCAATGGTTTCAAGGAGAATATTTTGACTTTTTCCTTACACTTGCAGAATGGTTATTGCACCTGCAATCCTCACATCCTGTTCAAAGCAGGAAGAAGGGGAGAGAAGGAGGTGCCAGGTACATTGGTTCCCTTTAATCAGCAAGGCAAGATCTTTCCTCTAAAACAGTAGTTCTCTACTGGGGACAATTTTACTTTCCAGACAACATTTCACAATGTATGGAGACATTTGTTGTTGTCACAACTAAGGGGTGCTATTATCATCTAGTGGATAGGGGCCAGGGATGATATCAACATTCGACAATCCCCAGAAAAACCCATCACAACAGAGAGTTATTTGCCCCAAAATGTCAGCGGTGCCAAGGCTGAGATACCTTGCTGTAAACCACACCTGTAGACTTTCATTTACGTGTCATTGGCTAAATATGGGCATATGGCCATCTCTAGCTTTAGGGAGATTACAGTAGTAGAAAACATTGATTTGTAATGATTAGACTAGATATAGGATGGCCTATAGCCTAGGGCTGAAACACTGGTGTCCCAATAAATTTGAGTTGTGTTAGCAAGGAAGAAAAAGTAGTAATGGGTACTGAGTAAGCAAATCACGGCGTCTGCCTGTGGCAGACATCAAAGCAGAACTTTTTTTATTTTTTTGAGATGGAGTCTTGCTCTGTCACCTAGACTGGAGTGCAGTGATATGATCCTGGCTAACTGCAGCCTCCACCTCCCAGGTTCAAGTGATTCTCCTGCCTCAGCCTCCTGAGTAGCTGGGATTACAGACACCCACCACTACACCCAGCTAATTTTTATATTTTAGTAGAGATGAGGTTTCACCATGTTGGCCAGACTGGTCTCAAACTCCTGATCTCAAGTGATCTACCTGCCTTAGCCTCCCAAAGTGCTGGGATTACAGGCATGAGCCACTGTGCCCCGCCAGTGATGAAGTACATCTTCTGTGTTTTCCTTACAAGTCCTCTGTTCCTGGGATTCTGAATTATCAGTACAAGGAAGCACACATTAAACTTCTATGCAATGTTCTGAATCTCTTGAAGGAATACCATCCATATTCCTTTCAATAATTTTCTTTATTTCTTTTATTATTTTTTTAATCTGCCAATTTGGATTGAACCAACAATGTTCTTTTCAACCTTGAACTGCATTGCCAATATCCTTAGCACAAAAGCAAGACTTTCTATTGTGATTTGAATATTTGAATATCTTTTTTTTTTTTTTTTGAGATGGAGTCTTGCTCTGTCGCCCAGGCTGGAGTGCAGTGGCATGATCTCAGCTCACTGCAAGCTCTGCCTCCCGGGTTCATGCCATTCTCCTGCTTCAGCCTCCCGAGTAGCTGGGACTACAGGCACCCACCACAATGCCTGGCTAATTTTCTTTTGTATTTTTAGTAGAGATGGGGTTTCACCGTGTTGGCCAGGATGCTCTTGATCTCCTGACCTCGTGATCCGCCCACCTTGGCCTCCCAAAGTGCTGGGATTACAGGTGTAAGCCCCCGCGCCTGGCCCCTTTTTTATTTTTCATTTTCTTGAGACAGAGTCTTGCCCTGTTGCCCAGGCTGGAGTGCAGTGGCGCGATCTCGGCTCACTGCAACCTCTACCTCCCAGGTTCAAGTGATTCTCCTACCTTAGCGTCCTGAATAGCTGAGATTACAGGCACCCACCACTATGCCCGGCTAATTTTGTATTTTTAGTAGAGACGAGGTTTCGCCATGTTGGCCAGGCTAGTCTTAATCTCCTGACCTCAGGTGATCTGCCTGCCTCGGCCTCCCAAAGTGCTGGGATTACAGGCAGGAGCCACCATGCCTGGCTCCCAAATTTTTTTTTTTTTTAGACCGAGTCTTGCTCTGTCGTCCAAGAGCTGGAGTGCAATGGCGTGATCTTGGCTCACTGCAACCTCTGCCTCCTGGGTTCAAGCGATTCTCCTGCCCCAATCCCCTGAGTAGCTGGGATTACAGGTGCCTGACACCTCGCCCAGCTAATTTTTGCGTTTTTAGTAGATTCAAGGTTTCACCATGTTGGCCAGGCTGGTCTTGAACTCCTGACCTCGTGATCCACCCACCTCGGCCTCCCAAAGAGCTAGGATTACAGGCATGAGCCACTGCGCCCGGCAAAAAAAAAAAAAAAAATTTTAAGTTAGCCAAGCACAGTGGTGCACGCCTCTAGTCCCAGCAACTCAGGACGCTAGGAGGATCACTTGAGTCCAGGGGTTTGAGGCTGCAGTGATATGATGGCACTACTGTACTCCAGCCTAGGTAACAGAGACCCTGTCTAAAAAAAAAAAAAAAAAAAAAAGTAATAAAAGAATAATATAATAAAGGGATTATTTACAATGTTGAGTGCAAATTTCAAGGAAATCCGTAAGACCTAGCAGAGTACACACTACCTGGCATTGTACACTCTGGTTGTTCACAACTCTGGTTGTACGGTAAACCACAGGGAGCTGTTATTCCTAGGCCTATAGAGGCAGGGGAAATTAATAGTTATTGGGTACCAGCTGGGGATTTGCCTGGAGAGGGCTTTCTGAAGCTGACTGTGGCATTTGGGAGAGGCCACAGGGAAGCCATGCAGCCGATCCCTAGCCACTCCCACCACTGATCCCCTGGCGGCACTCCCATTGGTTCAGCCCAACACGAAACTGAAAGACAAGGGAGTCCTACCGGGGCACAGAGCAGGGTGAACACGGGCAAGAGGATCTACAGAGGCACACAGAAGTTAATGAGCCCAGGGGGCTTTCTTTCTTTTCTGTCTTGTCTTGTCTTGTCTTTTCTTTCTCTCTTTCTCTCTCTCTTTCTCCTTCCTTCCTTCCTTCCTTCCCTCCTTCCTTCCTTCCCTCCTTCCTTCTTTCCTTCTTTCCTTCTTTCTTTGTTTCTTTCTTTCCTGATGGAGTCTCGCTTTGTTGCCCAGTGGCGCGATCTCGGCTCACTGCAACCTCCACCTCCTGGGTTCGTGATTCTCCTGCCTCAGCCTCCGGAGTAGCTGGGATTACAGTCACGTGCCACCACGCTTGGCTAATGGTTGTATTTTTAGTAAAGACGGGGTTTCACCATGTTGACCACGCTGGTCTCGGACTCCTGACCTCAAATGATTCGCCTGCCTCAGTCTCCCAAAGTGCTGATTACAGGTGTGAGCCACCACGCCCAGCCCTTCTTTCATAATAGAATATCATTCTTCCATTTCTCATAGGGCTCAGTGAAGCCTGCATGAGCCAGCACCCCCAACAGAGATAGAGGTGACCCAGCACCCCCAACAGAGATAGAGGCGACCCATGCCCTGGTCACTTGAGCCCTCTCCCAAATGCCAGGGCCTCTCCTGATGGCCATGCCTCTGCCTGCGCCGTACCCTCTGCTAGAGCATCGTGCTATCTTGCTTTCAGTTGCCAAATCCCTATTCATCCTTCAAGAAGTATCTCCTTTTAAGGGCTCTGTGCAAACTGCAAAAATAAATCATTGTCAGGATCAATTAACACTACACTGGGTTTTTAACTCTTTCCTGAATTGCATTAATTTTTCAACATGATCAGTTTCCATTTTCCAAAATTTACAGAAGTGTTCAGTATTATCGGTAAAGCACTATCATTTGCTGTTATAATTACTATTAAAGTATTTTTCTATCAAATACAAAACTAACATGACTTTTTGCTACTATGATTATATTGCAAATCAAATTTAACAACCCATAGAATAACCAAATCTATAAATAAAATAGCATCTGTACGTTGTCAAATGGTTTGGCAAATTAAAAAAAAAAGGGATTGGATTCTAGTAGGTGGTGATAAACAACTTGAGAACTGTCTCACCTTAATTGAACTTTAGTTACTGTGTAAACCTGGGGAATTTTCTTGATAAATGTCTCCTAGGTTTTCAAATTCTTCAATCCATGTCTTATTATTAACTGTTTTATAAATATCATTGTAAACAAAGAATATGGGCCAGGCATGGTGGCTCATGCCTGTAATCCCAGCACTTTGGGAGCCCGAGGCAGGTGGAAGCTTGAGCCCAGGAGTCCAAGGCCACCTTGGGTGACACAGCAAGACCCTGGCTCTACAAAAGAAAATTAAAAATTAGCTGGGCTTGGTGGCACACATCTGTCGTCTCTGCTACTCAGGAGGCTGAGGTGGGAGGATTGCTTGAGTTCAGGAGGTCGAGGCTGCAGTGAGCTGTGATTGTGCCACTGCACTATAGCCTGGGTGCCAGAGTGAGACCTTGTCTCTAAAAAGACACACACACACACACACACACGCACGCACACGTGAAGGAAAGCATTTAGGGTAAGATAATTGCTTGTATAGAAAAACAACCAACTCTAAGCACTTAACTTGAAATAAGGATTAAACACACTTAGATAGTTCTCTTAAATGGGAATAAAGATTGTTTTCTTGGCCTGGCACGATGGCTCATGCCTGTAATCCCAGCACTTTGGGAAGTCAAGGCGGACAGATCACTTGAGGTCAGGAGTTCGAGACCAACCTGGCTAACATAGTGAAACCCCATCTCTACTAAACATACAAAAAATTAGAGGCAGGAGGATCAACTGAGGTTAGGAGTTCGAGACCAGCCTGGACAACAGGTTTCTATTTTAGTAGAAACCCCATCTCTACTAAAAATACAAAAAAAATTAGCCGGGTGTGGTGGTGGGCCTTTGTAGTTCCAGCTACTCTGGAGGCTGTGGCAGGAGAATTGCTTGAACCCAGGAGGCAAAGCTTGCAGTGAGCCGACATCATGCCATTGCACTCCAGCCTGGGCAACAGCGCAAGACACCATCTAAAAAAAAAAAGTTGTTTTCTCTTAATGTCATCCTATCTTATTGGAGACTCAATATTCTCCCATGGAGAACTTTTATTCAGTATAAACACAAAGCAAGACCTGAATGGGCACTGTATCCTCTCTCTATTCCGATCTCCTGAAAGCTCAAGATACTTCTGAAACCGAACATTTTGTGATTTGGGAAGTTCCCAAAATCAGTGAATTATTTGCTGTATGGAGTTCAGCCTTTGGAAAGCAAGTGCTTCTACTAGATTTTCTATAATATTGTGTTTAACTTGACCGGGCGTGGTGGCTCAAGCCTGTAATCCCAGCACTTTGGGAGGCCAAGACGGGCGGATCACGAGGTCAGGAGATCGAGACCATCCTGGCTAACACGGTGAAACCCCGTCTCTACTAAAAAAATACAAAAAACTAGCCGGGCGAGGTGGCGGGCGCCTGTAGTTCCAGCTACTCCGAAGGCTGAGGCAGGAGAATGGTGTAAACCCGAGAGGTGGAGCTTGCAGTGAGCTGAGATCTGGCCACTGCACTCCAGCCCGGGCGACAGAGTGAGACTCCGTCTCAAAAAAAACCAAAAAAAACAAAAAAACATTGTGTTTAACTCATGGGTCTTTTCCTGTTATATTTTGTTCTCTTACCTTTTACCAAGCACCACTTTTTTTTTTTTTTTTTTTTTTTTTTGTGAGATGTTTCACTCTGCAGCACTTCATGTAGGGCTAGATTTTGGCTCTATGGCTTGTTGGCAGGTAACTGCCACTGTTTTATTGTTAGTTTCTGACTGGGATTAGATTTACTTCCAGATGCCGCAAACAGATAGGCAAGGATACACTACTCATTACATTTACAAGTACTTTTTTTTTCAAAGAAGTTATTCATCACGATAACAATACGCGAGCCATCTCCTTATTAATGCCCAAACTACCCAGTTAAAGCAAGTACTAAGACAACAGAAAATGCTAATGAACTATTTACTACAGTACCTTGTCACTCACGTGGAGTAAGCTCTTTCTTCCACCTACAGACTGTCCTGGGTTATTTTTATGGCTTCTGAAACCATCTGTTCTAACCTGCTCTCTACTGCTCTTTGGAATACTTTTTTAACGTTTTGCTGCTCCTTGCTTAGAGCCTTAAATTGAGTTTGTTTTTTATTTTCCTAGTTTTTTGCTGCAGCAAAACTCAAGACTTCTCACTCAACTATTTTATTTAGAGGGACACGAATCTGCTCTCTTGGGAGGACAACGGAAATGATACTTCATCTGTCTGCACTTAATACCCAACTAACGTTAAGCCTTCTCCCTCTAAGCCGAATACGGTAACCTGAATTATAAACATCTGAAATGTGATTTTCTGTTTGTTTGTTTGTTTGTTTGTTTGTTTTTGGAGACAGAGTCTCCCTCTGCACCCAGGCTTGAGCGAAATGAGGCAATCTTGGCTCACTGTAACCTCAACCCCCTGGGCTCAAGTGATCCTGCCACCTCAGCCTCCCAAGTAGCTGGGACTATAGGCATGCACTCATGCCTGGCTAATTTTTGTATTTTTTTGGAGACACGGTTTTGCCATGTTGCCCAGGCTGGTCTCGAACTCCTGGGCTCAAGTGATCCTCCTGCCCTAGCCTCCCAAAGGCAGGGATTATAGGCATGAGCCACCTCGCCTGGCCTGAAACGTCTCTCTTCTGTTTTGTTTGTTTGTTTGTTTTTGTTTTGAGATGGAGTCTCGCTGTGTCCCCCAGGCTGGAGTGCAGTGGTGCAATCTCGGCTCACTGCAAGCTCCGCCTCCTGGGTTCACGCCATTCTCCTGCCTTAGCCTCCAGAGTAGCTGGGACTACAGGCTCCCATCACCACATCTGGTTAATTTTTTGTATTTTTAGTAGAGACGGGTTTTCACCGTGTTAGCCAGGATGGTCTCGATCTCCTGACCTCAGGTGATCCGCCTGCCTTGGCCTCCCAAAGTGCTGGGATTACAGGTGTGAGCCACCGTGCCTGGCCTGAAACATCTCTTAAGCAGGATGTCTGTAAATAGGCCAGGTATGGTGGCTCATGCCTGTAATCCCAGCACTTTGGGAGGCCAAGGTGGGCGACTCGCGAGGTCAAGAGATCGAGACCATCCTGGCCAATATGGTGAAACCCCGTCTCTGCTAAAAATACAAAAAATTAGCTGGGTGTGGTGGTGCATGCCTGTAATCCCAGCTACTCGGGAGGCTGAGGCAGGAGAATCACTTGAACCCAGGAGGTGGAGGTTGCAGTGAGCTGAGATCATGCCACTGCACTCCAGCCTAGTAACAGAGTAAGACTCCGTCTAAAAAAAAAAAAGAAAGAAAGAAAAAGAAAAGAAAAAAAGAAATTAAGTATTTGTTATTTGATAAAGTCTTGTAAAACTTTTGCTAATTAAAATTCTTAATTTTATTACAAAAAGCTGCAGAGGGAAGAGTGTCTTACAGTTGAAAAGAGTGGACTTTTGTGCAGTTGAAGGAGCTCTTGAATTCTATGATTCTGCTGCCTTGGTAGTTGATAATTAAACTAAACAGAAAGTAGAAAACAGTAGGAAAAGAAAAGGGCATAGTGCTAGACAAGAATAAATTATCAACAAAGGGTTTGCTGAACAAATAAATTAAATGGGCTGGGCGTGGTGGCTCACAGCTGTAATTCCAGCACTTTGGAAGGCCAAGGCAGGCAGTTTGCTTGCGCCCAGGAGTTTGAGACCAGCCTGGGCAACCTGACAAAACCCCGTCCCTACAAAAAATAAAAAATTAGCTGGGCATGGTGGCATGCACCTTTAGTCCCAACTTCTCAGGAGGCTGAAGTGGGAGGATCTCTTAAGCCTGGGAGGTTGAAGCTACAGTGAGCCATGATCATGCCACTGAACTGCAGCCTGGGCAACAGAGCAAGACTCTGTGGGGGGCGGGGGGAAAGAAGAAGAAGAAAAAGGAGGAAGAGAAGAAGAAATTAAATGGAGAAAAGAAAGGGACCCTGAAAACTTAAAAACAGGGTTGCAATGGGCGGGATCACAGAGCTTCTGGGATAAAATTCTACTGAAAACAGCCGGACGTGGTGGCTCATGCCTGTAATGCCAGCACTTTGGGAGGCCGAGGCAGGTGGATCGCTTGTGGTCAGGAGTTTGTGACCAGGTTGGCTAACATGATGAAACCCCATCTCTACTAAAAACACAAAAATTAGTGGGGCATGGTGGTGTATGCCTGTAATCCCAGCTACTCAGGAGGCTGAGGCAGGAGAATCGCTTGAACCCAGGAAGTAGAGGTTGCCGTGAGCCGAGATTGTACTACTGCACTCCAGCCTGGGTGACACAGCAAGACTGTCTCAAAAACAAAAACAAAAACAAATCATTTAAAACACTCAGAGTACCCCATTTTGAACTCGAGTATGGTTTTGTCATGGGAAGAAACGTGTTTCTTCTTTGATTGAATTCTGAAGGATAAAAAGAAAGATGAACAAGAGGAAACAAAAGAGATAATGAACAGAAGATGAAGGCAAAGAGAAGAAAAAACAGACTACTTTTTTAACACTGTTAAAAGTACAGTGTTTGCAAATTATGTAAATTTTGTTACTTTTCTGTTTTTCTCTCTTCTTACTTTGTTTCCTTCATTCTAGTATTTAAACTCTGAGTTCCAAAGGAAGGTTTAAGCACAATTTGGAAATATGTTAAGTAAGACAACACCAGGTGGCAAATAGCAATTTAATTCTCCTTGCCAGCAGAGCTAAAGACTTAGTGTGCTCTTTATTAGGAGAGCTGGGGGAGTGGGGGAGGATGACTGGAGAGAGAGAGGGTAGTAGGAAAAGGCCATTTAGTGTGCGTCGTGATGAAGGATGCACAGCGATTCTTTGGGTTTTCATAAGAAATTATTTTAATGCATGCATTAATGCTCCTTTTCATCTCACTGCCTGCCAGAAAATTGGTTGTACAAGCGTTCAAGGCATTTTCCCTGGACCAAATATTTACACAGGAGTACTGTGTTGACATTATGTGGCTTTGGATTTCGGCGGGCAGGCTGATGCCTCTTGGGACATGTAAGTGCAGAAGGCAAGGCCTGCCGCGCCCATGAGAAGGCAGCCAGCTTCAGAGAGGGCTCCAAGATTCATATTTGCTCTCCAAAGCAAGTCAAGGGTGGTACTTTTTGTTTTGAAAATATAAGGGTCTGCTTCTGAACTCTTCCATGCATTTATATCCTATTTGGATTTTATCCAATGGGAAAATTGGGTTTGGGGGACGCCTAAAAACTGTCTTTTAATTTTTATGTATTTATTTATAATTTTTTGAGGCAACGACTTGCTCTGTCTCCCAGGCCAGAGTGCAATGGCACAATCTCAGCTCACTGCAGCTTTGACCTCCTGGACTCAAGTGATCCTCTCACCTTAGCCTTCTGAGTGGGCATGTGCCTCCAGGCCCAGGTAATTATTGTTTTTTGTTTTTTATTTTTTTTTTTGTAGAGATAGGGTCTCACTATGTTTCCCAGGCTGTCCTCAAAGTCCTAGGCTCAAGTGATCTGCCCACCTCAGCCTCTTAAAGTGATGGGATTACAGGCATGAGCCATGGCACTCAGCCTCCAAAAACTATATAGATGGCAATAAATAAATATCATTTAAGATAAATTATTGCAGTTATACTTTTGGAAAATGGAAAAGAAGAAAAGATAGTCCAGAAGATGTAGCTGTGGATACTATTGTTATTTTGGCTCCTATGCCCGTTAGAATGTTCAGCCCCTCTCCCTTTGCAGAGGCCCCTGGAGCTCTGTCTTCATCCTTGGCAGGGAGACTCTTCAACTTTTTTCTTTTCTTTTCTTGTTCTTTTGTGAAGGTCATTGAGTATGAATTGAAGAAGGAGGTAGAAAGTTTTTCTGTTGGCTGGGTGCAGTGGCTCAGGATGGTAATCCCAGCACTTTGGGAGGCTAAGGCGAGAGGATCACTTGAGCCCTGCAGTTTGAGATCAGTCAGGGCATTGCAGAAAGATCCCATCTCAGTTTTGTTTTTTTGTTTTTTCCTAAGGACATTTTTCTCAAGGGAACTGAATATAAAGAGAGAAACATGCAGATACAGGGGATAATCTGGTGAGATTTGGAGAGTGGGCACTCTGTCTGACACCCCACTACCATGAAACAGGCCATCCAGAGACCTGCGTCTGCAGTAGTCTTCCAGAGTGGCCCTCAGACAAACCCAGGAGTGCTGGTGCCTTCACCTCTCCCACACTACCCTGTCCACAAAGGGGGCTGCATTGCCTCAGTTACTGGAGGAGACCACTGAGGTCTGGGCACAAATTTTTTTTTTTTTTCCTCAAGACAGAGTCTTGCTCAGTCGCCTAGGCTGGAGTGCAGTGGTGCAATCTCAGCTCACTGCAACCTCCGCCTCCTAGGTTCAAGCGATTGTCCTGCCTCAGCCTCCTCAGTAACTGGGATTCCAGGCACACGCCACCACACCCGGCTAAGTTTTGTTTTTTTATTAGAGACGGGGTTTCACCACATTAGCCAGGCTGCTCTCAAACAAACCTCAGGTGATCCGCCCGTCTCAGCCTCTCAAAGTGCTGGGATTACAGGCGTGAGCCACCTTACCCGGCCAGTGCAGAATTTTTGCCCATACTCATGGCTGCTCATGTGTTTCTGTGAGAAGTCGGCCAGAATTTGGGCTGGAGAGATTCTAGGTCTGAAGACCACATACTATTTGGAATGTTCCTTTTAGAAAATAATGCGGTAGGAGACAATATGAAGACATTTTAAATATAGTTCTCAAAAATACTTTTTTTGTTGTTTAGGTTTTTTTGTTTTTGTTTTTGTTTTTGGTTTTTTTGGCATAAGGTTAAGAGCGGGGGCTCTAGAGATCTGACTGGGGTCAAATCCTGTGCCAGTGCCATGCCTCAGTTTGCCCATCTGTAAGTGGGGCTAATCATAGAACCCATGTCATATGTCATGATCAGTATGAGAGTGAAATGAGTTCGTGCCTATAAAACACTTTGTACAATGCTTGTCTCATAGTAAGCATTAAATGCATTTTTGTTGTTGCTTTTGGAGATAAGGCCTTGGTCTCTCACCCAGTCTGGAGTGCAGTGATGCGATCATAGCTCACTGCAGCCTTGAACTCCTGGCCTCAAGTAATCCTTCCTGCTTGGCCTCCCAAAATGCTGGGATTACAGGTGTGAGTCACCATGACTAGCCAGCATTAAATATATTTACTACTAATATACTATTGTGAATAATGTTCATGCGCAATGAGGTTAAGAACTTCTTGCATTGTACAATCTTACTACACTCTGTTGAGGAAAGGCCATAGCTAGAAATTATTCCACATTTACCCAGAGATTCATTTTCAAGGCCTCAGTTTGTTCATTAAAGCTATACAATAGCAGGAATGTTTGCATGTCTGTGCGTCAGCCCAGAGGTTTAGATTCACATTGTATAGCAACCTTCCAAGGCCCTGGTGTATCTGGTCCTTCTTGTTAGCTGCTCAAAGACTTGATCTCCACATACAAAGCAAAATAGAGAATTAAGGAAATTTTCTGATAGTTGAGGTTATCAGTGTTATATTTATTTGGGAAATTGTTTCAAATCTCTGGGAATTTGCCCTTTGGAAAACTACTCTTCTCTACTTTCTCAGACTACTAGGTCTTGGAATTGTGACTCATCTGCAAGAAAAAGAAAAAAACCACAGCTTCCATTCATACATCCATTCATCAAACATTTATTTGATGAACTTACATAGCAGCATACTATGTTGTCTGCTAGGAGTTGGATATAAAAAGATGAACAAGGGCCAGGCACAGTGGCTCACGCCTGTAATCCCAGCACTTTGGGAGGCTGAGGCAGGTGGATCACTTGAAGTCAGGAGTTCAAGACCAGCCTGGCCAATGTGGTGAAACCCCATCTCCACTAAAAATACAAAAATTAGCCGGGCACATTGGCACATGCTTATAATCCCAACTACTGAGGAGGCTGAGGCAGAAGAATCACTTGAACCTGGGAGGCAGAGGTTGCAGTGAGCCGAGATCACACCACTGCACTCCAGCCTGGGCGACAGAGCAAGACTCTGTCTCATAAATAAGCAAACAAACAAACAGCCAACAAAGGCCCTGGATTACTTTATTTTTCTTTGGGTTTCTTGCTACATTGTCCAGGCTGATCTCCAACTCCTGGGCTCAAGCCATCCTCCCACCTCAGCCTCCTGAGTACCACCTGGGATTATAGGCATGCACCGTCACACCCAGCTCAGAGACACTGGATTATTGAGCAGATGGATGAGAAGTTTTGGGTGACCAGGGTATGCTATCCTCTCTGCCATGCCCCTCAGAGCTGATAGAAGGCAAGGGCAGTGATTACTTGCAGCTCAGGTTCCCAGACTCAGAGAGGGGTCATGAGCTCATTTCCAAGACAAAGAGCCAAGGGTCAGCCCCAGAGGCTTACAGAGTGACGCATCTGAGTAAGGGGCCATGGCGTAAACCCCGCACAGACAGTGGAGAGTGGTGAGATTCATTACACAGACGTAGAACAGTGCAGATGCCTGAAAGCAAGAGGCCCTCAGGGCAGAGCGGTGCACCGTGAGTCTGAGGGTGCAGGTGTGGGGATTGTGAAGTGCCTTTCATGTCTATCCAGTGTGTTGAGTTTTTGCCTTTTCCTGCCGGCAAGGGTGAACGGGTCAGCTATCTTTATATCTCTGCAATGTGCAGAATGTTTGGGAAGAAAATGGAGTAAGATAGGAGTTCGTGTTTAGTTAGGACGCTATGGCAATGCTTCCAGGGTCTCTGTTAAGGTCTGAAGGAAGACAACGGTAGCCAGTATAGAGAGGAGGGTAGGTAGACTCCAAAGGTGTTTCTGGGCTAGAAATGGCAGGATCTTGCTGTGGTAGATAAAGGTAAGGAGGGAAGAGCAACAGTTTTGCAGAGGATGGGGCTGGCTGGAAGTCTGCCTGGAATTGTACTCTTGGCGATAGGGATCTGGGAATAATAAATGCAGCAATGGTGAGAGCTGACTTTGCCCGACGCCATGCTGACCACTTTACCTGAGTTGTTTCATTGAATCCTTACTGCGAAACCTGTCAGGGATATGGTTATCCCCACTTAAAAGAGAAGGAGCTAAGGCACAGAAAGGGGCAGTAGCTGTCCAAATTGACACAACCATCAGTGGCCACGCTGGATCTGGGACCCCTGAACACCCTGCTCGGGAGGCTGAGATGGGAAGGTCACTGGAAGCCGGGAGTTGGAGACCAGCCTGAGCAATATAGTGAGACCCTGTCTCTACAAAAAACAAAACAATTGCCTGACATGGTGGTACATGGCTGTAATCCTAGCTACCTGGGTGGCTGGGACAGCAGTATCACTTGAGCCTAAGAGTTCAAGGTTGCAGTGAGCTATGATTGCACCACTGCACGCCAGCCTGGTGGACAGAGCAAGACCCTGTCTCGAGAAAGAAGGAAGGAAGGAAGGAAGGAAGGAAGGAAGGAAGGAAGGAAGGAAGGAAGGAAGGAAGGAAAGGAGGGAGGGAGGGAGGGAAGGAGGGAGGCAGGGAAAAAGGGAGGAAGGGAAGGAAGAAAGAAGGAAGGGAGGGAGGGAACAAAGAAGGGAGGGAGGAAGGGAGGGAAAGTCTGAATCATTCCAGGGATTTTGGAAAACAGGTTGGGCAGATCCTCTAGGGCCACCCCAGGCAAATAACTCAGCAGAAGGAAGACACTGGGCGAGAGAAAAGGGCCCAGAAAGGAGGGGATGGAATACGTGCTGGAACCCTGAGCAGAGCAGGTGGTAACAGTGAAAGTCCTGCTCCATGCATGTCTCCTTAAGGCATCCTAACAGGCAGATGAAGGGCAGAATGCTTTCGTGGCCTCAGGAGGACCGGGAGGCTGGAGGAAGAACTGGCTGGCTATGTCCAGGGCAGATAAGTAGGGCTGCATGCGGCGGTTGTCAGAGTGTTTGGATGCTTAGGAAAAACGACATCAACCTTGGAGCAACTAAGAGGGCTCATTTCTCAAAACAGATTCGTGACACTCCTGCAGGGTTCTCTGAAACAGTGGGAAACAATTTACAAGAAGACAGGGTTTTGGTTTTTTGTTTGTTTGTTTGAGATGGAGTCTTCCTCTGTTGCCCAGGCTGGAGTGCAGTGGCGAGATCTCAGCTCACTGCAGCCTCCACCTCCTGGATTCAAGTGATTCTCCTGCCTCAGCCTCCCAAGTAGCTAGGATTACAGGTGTGCACCACCACACCAGCCTAATTTTTGTGTTTTTGCTAGAGACGGGGTTTCGCCATGTTGGTCAGGCTGGTCTTGAACTCCTGATCTCAAGTGATCTGTCCCCCTTGGCCTCCCAAAGTGCTGGGATTACAGGCATGAGCTATCACACCCTGCCAGAAGCCAGGGGTTCTTACGATGCCGCAGGTAGACAGGTCATACACATAACACCAGGCTTTTGTTCCCCTGTTTCTCCTCAGGCAGGTGCACATTGCCCCAGCTACACAGAAAATAATAACAGCCAACATCTGTTGAACAATTGCTCTGCTCAACATGGTACTGTTGACATATATTTTTGTTTGTTTGTTTTTGAGACAGGGTCTTACTCTGTCACCCAGCCTAGAGTACAGTGGTGCCATCATAGCTCACTGCGGCCTCCACCTCTGGGGCTCAAGCGATCTTCCCACCTCAGTCTCCCAAGTAGCTGGGACTACAGGCGTGAACCACCATGTCCAGCTAATTTTAAAATTATTTTTGTAGGAGTAGGGTCTTGCTATATTGTCCAGGCTGGTCTCAAACTCCTGGACTCAATCAGTCCTCCCACCTTAGCCTCTCAAAGAGCTGGGATTACAGGCTTGAGCCACCACATCCAGCCAACATACATTACTTTATTGAATTCCCTAGATAACACCAAGAGGCCAATGTTATCACTTTCCCTCCTACACATGAGAGATGCGGAGGAGAAGCGATAACCATAAGCTCTGTCTAGAGTTAAAATTTTATAAACCCGCTGGGTGTGGTGGCTCACGCCTATAATCCCAACACTTTGGGAGGCCGAGGCGGACGGATCACAAGGTCAGGAGATCGAGACCATCCTGGCCAACATGTTGAAACCCTGTCTCTACTAAAGATACAACAATTAGCTGGGCATGTTGGTGTGTGCCTGTAGTCTCAGCTACTCTGGAGGCTGAGGCAGGAGACTCATTTGAACTCGGGAGGCAGAGGTTGCAGTGAGCTGAGATCGCACCACTGCACTCTAGCCTGGGTGACAAAGACTCCATCTCAAAAAAAAAAAGTATAAACCAATGATCCTATAAGCCTATCATGATCACCACCTTTTCTTATTAAATGAAAACATCCAGGCAGGGCACAGTGATTCACGCCCATAATCCCAGCACTTTGAGAGGCCAAGGCGGACAGATCATCTGAGGTCATGAATTTGAGACCAGCTTGACCAACATGGTGAAACCCTGTCTCTACTAAAGAAACAAAAATTTAGGGTCAGGCACGGTGGCTCATGCCTGTAATCCCAGCACGTTGGGAGGCTGAGGTGGATAGATCAAAAGGTCAGGAGATTGAGACCATCCCGGCTAACACGGTGAAACCCCACCCCTACTAAAAATACAAAAAGTTAACCAGGTGTGGTGGCACATGCCTGTAATCCCAGCTACTCGGGAGACTGAGGCAGAAGAATCGCTTGAACCCAGGAGGCAGAGGCTGCAGTGAGCCAAGGTTGTGCCACTGCCCTCTAGCTTGGGTGACAGAGAGAGACTCCATCTCGAAAATAAATTAATAAATAATAAATCAAAACATCCAATTCGAATACATCTTAGATAAATTCTAAGCCTACTTTGAAGATGATCGACATATTCTTGTCTTCCTTATCAAGCTCTAATTTTAAAGTTTGTTTTCTCGGCTGACTAGATTTGTCTTGGGCACCCTGGAGGTGCAAAGTGACATCACCATCTGATCAGCAACTAAAAACATTTTGGCTCATTTAAAAAATAGAGATTTTGAATGTTCCCTCTTAGTTATATTTGCCCATCTGAGCACGCTGCGTGAAAACCCTGGGTAGACAGCCTGTTCTGCAATTTGTTTTTAAAACAAGCTTTTCGTCTTGCAGGCTGAGAGGATTCTGTTTAAAGGGTGTACACTGTGAATCACAGTTTCAAAGGAAGATGGTAAATATGAACCTCAGCCAAGCAATTTGTGAAGCTGGATTGCTGACAGAAATCCAGGAAGCAGCAGAAAACAACAAACACAAAAAGAGTTCAGGGGCTGCGTGTAACCTGGAGGAACACAGTGGGATGAGCCCCAGAACCAAACGGGTGATGTGAGGGAGGAGAGGTCTGATGAGGCAGCCTTGTCTTGAAAAGCTGAGAAGCCCAGCCTTGGGGACAGAGTGAGACTCTGTCTCCACAAAAATTTCTTTTCTTTTCTTTTCTTTTTTTTTGAGACAGAGTCTTGCTCTGTCACCCAGGCTGGAGTGCAGTAATGCAGTCTCAGCTCACTGTAACCTCTGCCTCCCAGGTTCAAGGGATTCTCGTGCCTCAGCCTCGCAAGTAGCTGGGATTACAGGTGCCCACCACCATGCCCAACTAGTTTTTGTAATTTTAGTAGAGATAGGGTTTCACCATGTTGGCCAGGCTGGTCTCAAACTCCTGGCCTCAAGCAATCTGCCCACCTTGGCCTCCCAAAGTGCTGGGATTACAGACGTTAGTCACCACATCCAACCTCTACAAAAATTTCTAAACATTAGCTGGCCATGACACGTGCCTGTAATCCCAGTTACTCGGAGGCTGAGGCAGGAGGATTCCTTGAGCTCAGGAGTTCAAGGCTGCAGTGAGCTATGATGGCACCACTGCACGCCAAAAAATAATAATAATAAAAACATTTTTTTTTTTCAAAAGGAAAGGAAAATAAAAAGGAAAGAAAAGAGAAGCTGAGAAAGCATAGCGATTCAGAGCCTCGAGAACGTTGACTGGGGGGCACCGGGGGCGGGTGTGACTCTTCTGCATTTGAACAAGCTGTCTTCACAGGTTTCTAATGTGTATTCAGTTACCATAGGAACAGGGAACTGAATATTTCTTCAATTAGATGCATAGGCTTTATTAAATAATATATATTTATTTAATTATTCATTTATTAAATAAAAATTTTCATTAACTCAACCAATCAATACAAATCTGTCTACTTGATTTTCATGTATGTTATGTTCTTTTTCTCATTAATAATAATGATGACTGGGTGCTGCGGCTCACGCCTGTAATCCTAACACTTTGGGAGTTGAGGAGGGAGGATCACTTGAGCCCAGGAGTTTGGGACCACCCTGGAAAACATAAGAAGACCCTGTCTCTACCAAAAAATTAGCTGGGCTTGGTGGTGCACGCCTTTAGTCCCAGCTACCTGGAATGCTGAGGTGGCGGATCGCTTGAGCCCAGGAGGTGGAGAGTGCAGTGAGCTGAGATCGCATCACTGCAGTCCCTATATCAAGTAATAATAATAATAGTAATAATAATAATTGATCCTTATTGAGCCCTCTACCTTCAGAACATATCCAGAGTGTCTCTGCTCCTCATGTGAATGTAAGCTCCACGAGGGCAGGACTTTTGATCTTTTCTGTTCGCTGATGTATTTACAGTCCCTAAAATAGTGCCCCACACATAGAAGATGTTCATGAAATGTTTCATGAATTAATGAATGTATGAACAAATGCATGCTGGCACTTTGCCAACGAATATGTGTTTTATTATTTAATCTTCATCACATTCTCATGAGGTAGGTGTTTATTGTTATTCCTATTTTACAGATGAGCAAACTGAGTCCCAGCAAAGTTCATTGGCGTAGCCACAGTCACACGGGTGTAAGTGGCAAAGACAGAATCAAACCCAGGTAATCTGGCTGCAGGATCCACCTCTCAGTACCGCAGCTCTTCCTGATAATACAACTGGCCTTCGGCCTCCTGTATTCATGTTTGGTTTTTCCTTGATTTCCCTGCATTTAATTTCCTGTAATACTCTTCTAACAGGTCAAACTATTTTATACTAAAGCCTTCTTTACAAGCAAAAGAAAAACCTTTATTTTAAGGCATACATTATTCAATATTATTAATGCTCATGCCAAAGAACCTTAAATTCGTTTAGATGTTTTAAAAAAGGAGAGTAAAAGGATTACCTTCAGGATAACTTTAAGTTTACATTTTCTTTTTAGAGAGAATATAAGCTATTATGATATTTTTAATGAAAATGTATTTATGCTCAAGTTTTATCCATACTATGATATTTTAAAAAATATTTTATGAGACTGACGTGCTGCCTACTACACTGAGGCAACTTAAAAATCATTTTTAAAAAGAAAGTAGTATGGGCTAGGTGCCGTGGCTCACACCTGTAATTTGGGAGGCCGAGGTGGGTGGATAACCAAGGTCAGGAGCTGGAGACAAGTGTGGCCAACATGATGAAACTCCATCTCTACGAAAATACAAAAATTAGCCAGGTGTGGTGGTGGGCACCTACAATCCCAGCTACTCTGGAGGCTGAGGCGGGAGAATCGCTTGAACCTAGGAGGCGGAGCTTGCAGTGAGCTGAGATTGTGCCACTGCACTCCAGCCTGGGTGACAGAGTCAAACTCTGTCTCAAAAAAAAAAAAAAAAAAGTTAGAAGGTAGTATGAGTCAAAATTACCCAGGCCATAACATTACAAATATAAATTTTTAATTCTTAATTTTTATACAACCTTAATTTTTCAGGGCAATTTTATGTATTTAAAACAATCAGAGACCAGGCGCAGTGGCTCATGCCTGTAATCCCAGCACTTTGGGAGGCCACGGTGGGTGGATCACGAGGTCAGGAAATCAAGACCATCCTGGCTAACATGGTGAAACCCCGTCTCTACTAAAAATACAAAAAATTAGCCAGGCGTGGTGGCGGGCGCCTGTAGTCCCAGCTCCTTAGGAGGCTGAGGCAAGAGAATCGCTAGAACCCAGGAGGCGGAGGTTGCAGTGAGCCGAGATCGCGTGGCTGCACTCCAGCCTGGGCAACAGAGCGAGATTCCGTCTCAAAAAAGAAAGAAAGAGAGAGAGAGAGAGAGAAAGAAAGAGAGAGAGAGAGAGAGAGACAGAAAGAAAGAAAGAAAGAAAGAAAGAAAGAAAGAAAGAAAGAAAGAAAGAAAGAAAGAAAGAAAGAAAGAAAGAAAGAAAAGAAAGAAAGAAAGAAAGAAAGGAAGGAAGGAAGTATTTGGTGTCTATCCCCAATTCCTGACACAGAGCCCCCAAGACCCTTGTAGCTTCCTGAAGGATGGGGTGACAGGAGCAGCTTTCGTTATAATATTTGGTCTTGGTCCGTGGTTCCTGACACAAGAACTTCTAAGACCCATACGGAATCTCCAGAGTGATGAGTGTACTTTTCTATGCTCATGAGGTGACTGGGGTACCCAGAGCTTCAGGATGAGTCTGGCTGCTGGAGCCACCATGTGGTTAGAAGATTAGAGCTTTCAGCCCCACTCCCCAGTCTCCAGGGAGGAGAGGGCATCTGGATTGAGCTCAATCCCCAATGGCTAATGATTTAATCAATCATGTCAGTGTAATGGAACCTCCATAAAACCCCTAAAAAACAAGATTTGGAGAGCTTCTGGGTTGGTGAATGCATCCATATGCCAAGAGGGTGGTACTTCCCTCCACAGGGGCAGGAGCTCCTGCACCCGGGACCCTTCCAGACCTCACTCTGTGCACCTCTCCATTGGGCTGTTCATATGTTTCCTTTATGACATCCTTTATAATAAACCTGTCGTAGCAAGTAAAGTGTTTCTCTGAGTTTTGACATCTGTTATAGCAAATTATCAAGCATGCAGAGGAGGTCATGGGAACCCCCAATTTATAGCCACCAATCAGAAGTCCTGGAGGCCCTGGACTTGAGATTGTCATCTAAAGTGGAGACAGTCTTATGGGACTAGGCCCTTAACTTGTGGGGTACAATGCTAACTCCAGGTAGATAGCATCAGAATTGAATTGAAATAAACTGTGCAACATCCAGTTGGTGTCTGCAGAGTTGGAGAACTGGTTGTTACTGTGGGGGGGAAAAAAATAAACAAACCCCACACGTTTCTCAGAAATATCGAGAGCATAGAAACAGTGTTTTCTTTTACTGAGAGAAAAGGAAGAGTCAAGGATATTTCCCCAGTCATATTCTATATATGGTGGCAGACAGTGTCCCCACCCGAAAGACTATAAAAGGAAAAGCTAATTAAATAAAAGCGAATAACATACACAGACTGGTCAATTTAATTTGTTTTAACTGGTATAAATTTGTTAACCTGTATAGAATGGGATTATGTCTATAACTTTTACCATCACCAGCTTTTATGAAGGATACTGATAATGTCAATCTTTAATATTACATGTTTGCAAAGTACAATATCTATTCAATGTAACCACATAGATTTATTTTCCCAGGAATCTTGAAAAATAAATGAGCAGGCTTCCGACTGCAACCTCCGACTCCCTGGTTCAAGTGATTCTCCTGCCTCAACCTCCCAAGTAGCTTGAACTACAGGCGCGCCACCATGCCTGGCTAATTTTTGTATTTTTAGTAGAGACGGAGTTTCACCATATTGGCCACGCTGGTCTCAAACTCCTGACCTCAGGTGATCTGCCCACCTTGGCCTCCAAAAGTGCTGGGACTGCATGTGTGAGCCACCGTGCCCAGTCTGGCATGTCTAGTTTCATCGCTCTGCACCTATGTCACATTTTAAAATACAAATTGAAAGTTTGTGGCAACCCTGCAAGTTTATTGGCACCATTTTTGCTAACATTGTGTCTCTGTGTCACATTTTGATAATTCTTGCAATATCTCAAACTTTATTATTATTATTATTATTGTTATTAATTAGAGACAGAGTCTCGCTCTGTTGCCCAGGCTGGAGTGCAGTGGCTCAATCTCAGCTCACAGCAATCTCTGTCTCCTGGGTTTGCCTCAGCCTCCCGAGTAGTTGGGATTACAGGCGTGAGCCACCACGTCTGGCTAATTATTGTATTTTTAGTAGAGACAGGGTTTCACCATGTTGGCCAGGCTGGTCTTGAACTCCTGGCCTCAAGTGATCCATCCACCTTGGCCTCCCAAAGCACTGGGATTACAGGCATGAGCCACCATGCCCAGCCAAATGTATGTGTTCCCTGTCTCTCTCCCTCTCCTCAGGCCTTCCTATTCTCTGAGACACAACAATATTGAAATTAGGCCAATTAATCTTACAATGGCTTCTAAGTGTTCAAGTGAAAGGAACGGTTGCCTATCTCTCACTTTAAATGAAAATGCTACTCCAGTGAACACACAAATGGTAAGAAGTCTGAACAGCCTTATTGCTGTTATGGAGAAAGTTTGAGTGGACTGGATAGAAGATTAAACTAGCCACAACATTCTCTTAATCCAAAACTTAATCAAAGCAAGACCTTAACTCTGTAAAGGCTGAGAAAGGTGAGGATGCTGCGGGGGGAGGGGCGGGAATGAAACTAACAATGGTTGATTCATGAGGTTTAAGGAATAAGACATTTCCACAACATAAAAGTGCAAAGTGAAGCAGCATATGCTGATATAGAAGTGACAGCAAGTTGTCCAGAAGGTCTTGCTAAGGCCTGGCATTGTGGCTTGTGCCTGTAATCCCAGCCAAGGGGTGGATCACCTGAAGTCAGGAGTTCGAGACCAACCTGGCAAACATGGTGGAACCCCGTCTCTACTAAAACTACAAAAATTAGCCAGGCATGGTGATGTGCACCTGTAGTCCCAGCTACTTCGGAGGCTGAGGCATGAGAATCGCTTGTACCCAGAAGGAAGAGATTGCAGTGAGCCAAGATCATGCCACTGCACTCCAGCCTGGGTGACAGAGTGAGACACCACCTCAGAAAAAAAAAGAAAAAAGAAAAAAAAAAAAGAAAATCTAGCTAAGATTACTGAGAAAGGTGGCCACTCTAAACAAGAGCTCTTCAGTGTAGATGAAACAGCCTTATATAGGAAGAAGATGCCATCTAGGACTTTCATAGCTAGAGAGAAGTCAATCCCTGGCTTCAAAGCTTCAAAAAATAAGCTGACCCACTAGTTAGGGGTTAATGCAGCTGGTGACTTTAAGTTCAAGCCAGTGTTCATTGATCATTCTGAAAATCCGAGGGCCCTTTAGAATTATGCTAAGTCTACTCTGTTCACGCTCTAGAAATAAGAACAACAAAGCCTGAATGACAGCACATCTGTTTACAGCATTAGCTGTGGCAATTTCTTAAAATAAGACAGCAGTTAAGTTTGCACATTGATCAACTCTTTCTTTCACAAAAGATTTCTCTGCAGTACATGATGCTGTTGGATACCATTTTACCCACAATAGGACTTCTTTCAAAGTTGGAGTCCTGCCTCAGCCTCCAGAGTAGCTGGGACTATAGGCGCCCACCGCCACGCCCAGCTAATTTTTTGTATTTTTAGTAGAGACGGGGTTTCACCGTGTTAGCCAGGATGGTCTCGATCTCCTGACCTCGTGATCTGCCAGCCTCCGCCTCCCAAAGTGTTGGGTTTACAGGCGTGAACCACTGTGCCCAGCGTTTTGAGGAATTGATGTAACTTACAAAAATTACTACTATGAAGAGTTTGGTTTATGTCCTCCCTCACTTCCAAGTGCCATTGGACTATAACCAGAAAACCCAAGAACTAGAAAGATGATTACACACTCAGCCAGGTCTTACTGCCTCCTATTATCAACCTCTTCCTCAAGACAAAAGAAATGACCAATTTGTGGAAATCGTGATAGCTGGAGTATGAGTTTCATTAAATGGGACAGGCGTCAGGGTTTGGAGATGACAGGACACTGGGTGGAGGAGAGGCGGGGTGGATTTTGTAACATAGGAAGCTTTCATGGTATACATCAATCACGTGTTCAAAATTGAACTGAAAAACATCCTTAAGCAAAATCAACAGACTTTGGTGGTTCGACAGAAGTTTTTCTTGATTTTCCTCTGCCTGAGCAAGTAAACTTTAATGCATCTTATTTATCACAAGTCTCTTTTTTTTTTTTTTTTTTTTTGAGACGGAGTCTCGCTCTGTCACCCAGGATGGTCAGGATGGTCTCGATCTCCTGATCTCGTGATCCGCCAGCCTCGGCCTCCCAAAGTGCTGGGATTACAGGTGTGAGCCACCGCGCCCGGCCCAAATACGTATTTCTTATGTCGCATTCACCCTTTTAACCAAGTACATCTCAAAACTTTCTGATTATAACTCCAAAATAGTTTTCATCTATGTCACCCAACGCATTGGTCCTATAACCCGGGGTGATCGGGCTTTCACTAACTCTTTCCTGGAATACCCAACAACCTCTGAGCTGGTGTTCATCCTTCCACTTTCATCTTCATTGGGTCAGCCTTCCACAAGGCCACCTGAGTAACTGATAAGTACTTAACATCACAATCGGACCCATTATGCCACTGCTAAAAGGCTTTCTCCTGTTCCACGTCACTCGTAAGATAAAATCCTGGCTCTTTCATGCGGCGAACAGGGCTGGAGTGAGATAAAGCCCCAGCTCTTTCACACAGCACACTTGGCTGGGGTGCAGTCGCTGCTGTTTCATCTCATTTCTCACCACACTTACAAAAGTAGACATTTCTGGGTCGAGAGCAGTGGCTCATGCCTGTAATCTTGCACTTTGGGAGGCCAAGGCAGGCAGATCATTTGAGGTCCAGAGTTTGAGACCAATCTGGCTAACATAGTGAAACTCCGTCTCTACTAAAAATAGAAAAATTAAGCAGATGTGGTGCCAGGCGCCTGTAATCCCAGTTACTCGGGAGGCTGAGGCAGGAGAATCACTTAAACCTGGGAGGTAGAGGTTGCAGTGAGCTGGGATTGAGCCACTTCACCCCAGCCTGGGCAACAGAGTGAGACTCCATCACACACACACACCAGAGTGAGACTCCATCACACACACACACACAAAAAACAGAGTGAGACTCCATCTCACACACACACACACACACACACCAGAGTGAGACTCCATCACACACACACACACACACACACACCCCAGAGACTCCATCTCTCACACACACACACACACGAGTGAGACTCCATCACACACACACACACACAACAGAGTGAGACTCCATCACACATACACACACACACACCAGAGTGAGACTCCATCACACACACACACACACCAGAGTGAGACTCCATCACACACACACAGAGTGAGACTTCACACACACACACACACCAGAGTGGACTCCATCACACACACACACACACACCAGAGTGAGACTCCATCTCACACACACACATACACACACCAGAGTGAGACTCCATCTCACACACACACACACACACACACACCAGAGACTCCATCTCACACACACCAGAGACTCCATCTCACACACACACACACAAAAAACAGAGTGAGACTCCATCTCACACACACACACACACACCAGAGTGAGACTCCATCTCATACACACACACACACACCAGAGTGAGACTCCATCACATCACACACAGAGTGAGACTTCACACACACACACACACACACAAACCAGAGTGAGACTCCATCACACACACACACAACAGAGTGAGACTCCATCACACACACACACACA